>NC_082666.1:17231250-17596875 GCF_025265405.1 Mesoplodon densirostris | reverse complement strand
TGATTTCTACAGTTAAAGGACACAATGTATGCACAGCCCTTAGCATGTGTAGCTTTCACATGGTCCTACAGTGATAGATGTAGAGCTGTGTCAAGCCCACAGTCATGGGGCTGTTTATTACCTTTACATTTATTGTTACCAATGGGAAACTGGTGGGTTTTGTTTTCCTGGCTTGTGTTCGGGTTCCTTCTTCAGCAAGCTTCGGTAACTCACTTGCCTACTAGCATGCTCATGAGTATTCATAGAGCGTACTGATTTGGACTGATCAGCTCCATCTATCAGAATTGTCTTGACCACATTGAATATATAGTTATAACAGAAATCTGTCCCAGACCGTCCTCCCTTTGATGCCTGCGGGCTCCCAAGGAACGGTGCCCGGGCTCCAGCTGGTTCAACTCCCTTGTTTACCCAAGTGCTATCTCCCACTCTGATAGAAGCATTTCAAGGTGGGGGTCTTTTCTGAAGCATCTTTAGCCCCTATTCCACGATCACACCTGTGGGAGATGCTTAGGGAGTGTTCTTGGACTGAATGAGTGATTGAAAATACCACTGTACTGCCCTATTGCTACATACAAAGGACTCTCACTGCTGACAACCCCCTGTGGTGTGTTTTCCTTCCCTGGGAAACCACACCAGTTTAGCTTTGGCCATAATTCTCTCCATGTACCCTTTCATGCTTGTGCAACAACCCACTAGATCTCTTCCCTTGCTTTCAATTGGCTATAGTTCAGCATTTCCCATGACATTCTACAGCCAGTCTCAGCTTCCCTCCCTATCACTTTCCTAGGTCTCCCAACTGCCTCTCTCTTCTGGATAATGCTAAAACAGCTAGCATTTGCTGAGTACCTACTATGCGGCAGATGTTTTATATGCAAAACTTCACTGGATCCTTGCAACGGTCCATTAAATAGGTCGATTACTACCTATTTTTCAGGTAAAACAACTGGGGCTCAGAGAAGGGACTTCACAAGCCTAAGAGAAATAACTGAAATGCAAACTCAGCTGTGACTGACACCGAAGTCTAGCAGTCTAACTATCTTCATGTAGAAACACCGATTAATTTTTTTAGCTATTCAAGGAAAATTGCACATACTGATTTGAGTACTAATGGGTAGTCACATACCCCTGAACTCACTTTTACTCACAAACCTTCATGGCAACAGCTCTTCCTCTTCTAACCTTATACATATATCCAGTTTCTGCAGAAGCTACTCCAGCTTCCCATGTGTAAGGCCAAGAGCTGGGCGGGGATTGGTACAAACTCTATATGACATAAATCATACCCTTGATGACTTTACAAAGGAACAGGGAGATGAGGGAAAAAGAGAAAGAAAAAAAAAACACCTCTATCAAAAGAATTGACTACTAGAATACTCTCAGAAACACACAAAGACTTGTGGAGGTTCAAAGGAATGAGTTAGAAGGTTAAAACAACAACAACAACAACAATATTTACTATAAGCCTGACACTGTAGTAAGTGCATTAATAACAATGGTGGCCATTTTAAAGCACCTACTATGTACTATGGGCTCTTCATACTTCCTCCATCATCCTTACAAGAAGCCAGCAAATCCTATCTCTATGCTTAGCACTATTTTACAAATGAGGAAATTAAGGCACAGAGAGGTGGAGCAAAGTACCTAAGAATACGCAGCCATGAAGTGGCAGAACCTAAACTAGAATTCAAGTATGTCTGGGTCCAAAGGCTGTATTCTTTCTGCTAGACCTACTGCCTGCAATTCAGGCATTTCTCACCGGAACCTCGTTACCTTCCAGTTGGATCCACCATATTATCCGTGTTAACAGGTAAAGAGCAAGGGGCAGAGTTGGAAAGGACCTGGAATCTAGAAGCCTTGTTTGGGAGAAAGAAGGCTTTGTGCAGATGAGATTTGAGCTGGCCCTGAAAGGACTGATAGGATTTAGTGAACAGACACTAGGAAGGCATCATCAAGAGAAAAGTCTTCATGATCACAGTCAGGGAGAAGTGGGAGCACAACACACAACAGAGAAAAGAAAAGGCTACCGGCTGGGGTGGCTATGGCATTAGGTGGCTGGAAGGGGACATAGCCAGAATCCTCTTGAGTCCAGCTAGAACTCTTGACTTTGGCAGATGGTTTGCTTTGAATTAAGGGTGTTGACACTGTGGAGTTGCCTCTGCAAGAATTTAACCCCAAACAGAGGCACTGGGACTATTTTCAAGGGACCATGGGAAACAAATCCATTTGCTCCAACCAGGAGGCACAATGCTCCCTAGACATTGGCTCTGTGCAGCGACTTGGAGTGTTTTGTACGAATCTCTCCCAAACCTGGGCAAATAAAGTCCACAGAGCCTTTGAGAGACAAAATGGCACTTGTTCCCCACCGTCTAATCCAAACAGCCCTTTGCTGACTAATTGAATTACTCTGGCCCACAAACTGATAGACAGCTGCTAAAAATGGTTATTGCATTATTAATTCGCTCCAGCAATTTCACATTAAACCTATACTGTTAATAATTTTCCCCCTTCTATTTCTTCCCTCTTAATTAGACTATTTAAAACTTTGAGGGAATAGTCTTCCCATGCTAAATGGAGGCATCGGGCAAATTACATTTTTGATTGAATACTTCTCTGATAGGCCAGCAAATGAGACTGTTGAGTTGTTAATTATTGTCAGAGTTCCACACAACGCCTGCTAATGAGGCAGTCAATCTCAGCTGTCAGTCCCCGAATATTAATGGAGGCCAATGGGATGTACTGGGAAGGATGCTTGCTGGAGGGTCAGGGTGTCCATTTCACTGGCCGTACATGAAAGGGTGGTGACTTCCTGCTGCTAGAGCTAATGGAAACTTGTGATGAGTGTACAAAGGGGGAGACAGTAAAACAGAGGTGAGGACAGCCAGAATGGCTTCATGGCACCAGGGGGGCACCACTGGGATGGCTGGCTTGGTTGGTGTTCAGTAATTATCGCTGCTTGCCTGGCAAGGCCGGCTGTGTGTTTGGAGTTTTGTGGGGGAGCTGCTGGGGATGAGGAAGTAGCTGTTGAGCAGTCAGGAGAAGGTACACATCTCAAGACTGTGATCTGGGCTCAGCATGACCTAGCCTCAGCGCTGAAAGACGTCAGGTTTCATTCAGCAAAACTGGGGGTGACAAAGAGGGGATGCCATCCAAGATTGGGCATCACAAAACTGTATATTTAGTCTGGAACAAAGCAGAAGCTCAGTAGAAGGACAAAGAAGGGAAAGAAATTGGATTTGATTCAATAAAATATTTACTAAGTACTTTGTATGCATGATAAAGACAAGTTCCCTGTGCTAACTCCCAGGGCAGGCATTTTGGGGAAATTACCCTTGACCGTTCCTTCTATTTCACAACTGTCCACTCCTCCCTCCCCTCCGTTGTCCCACTTCCTAAGGCTCTGGTTCTCCTTCACTAATGCTTCAGAGATTCTTTTTCTTCTTCATCCCCATTTCTGCTTCCCTTGTCCATGGCTTGCTTGGTTACTGTCCCATCTAGTTACTACTGGGTCTGCACTCTTTCACCCTCTCCTGCTGTGACCTCTTGGACCTCATCTCCTGCTCCTCTCCCAGTTACTCTGTTCCTCAAACATACCAGCCAGGCTTCCTGACTCCCCTCTGAGCTTTTGTTTCACCCTCTCAGAAACAGGGCATCGACTTGCTGTGGCATCTGGCAAGGGATCTGGTCAACACATGCTAGTTTCTATCTCCCTGAGCCTCTCTTTCCTAAGCTGCATCACTCCAACTGATGTTTAATCTTTTTTTTTTTTTTTTTTTTTTTTGCGATACGCAAGCCTCTCACTGTTGTGGCCTCTCCCGTTGCGGAGCACAGGCTCCGGACGCGCAGGCCCAGCGGCCATGGCTCACGGGCCCAGCCGTTCCGCGGCATGTGGGATCTTTCCGGACCGGGGCACGAACCCGTGTCCCCTGCATCGGCAGGCAGACTCTCAACCACTGCGCCACCAGGGAAGCCCCTGATGTTTAATCTTTACTCGTAGGTCCATCTGCCTATACCTCTGATCCTATTCATTTGATGATGATGTAGATATGGGTTGACGATGAGGATGAGGAGGCTGGCCTCTCAAGGCTACAACATCCTGGCAACAGGTGCCGGGGGGTTGATCCCTAAAATGGAGGCTCCCCTCCCATCACATGGGAGAAAGCATGAAGGCAAATTCCTAACCTGGGAGAGGCAGCGGGCAAGAAGTTTGTGAATTCATGTGGGCTGATTTCTAGATTTTACTTTGCAACTGTGTGTGGTAATATAGTTTTAACAAAAAGAGAAAGAATGGAATTTAACTTCTAAAGATAATCTCTTGCCACTTCGCTAATGGAACGGCTGAGGCCACAAATGCTTACTGACAGCTTGTTAGGTACCAGACACTGTTTTACGCGTCTAGGATACTATGGATGACAAAACAGGCAAGATCTCTACCTACCAGGAGCTTATATCCTAACTTGGGAGGCAAAGAGAAGATAAGTAAATCCATCCATCCATCCATACAACGATTTCAGATAATGATAAGGGATATGAAGACCTCATCTCTTATGACACAGAAGTGATAGTGGGCCAGGCATATGTCCGGTTGGGCAAAGTTAGGGAAATATCAAGAGGTAGATTTGAGCCAAGATCTCAGCAAAGAGAATTCAGCTAAATGAACAGTGGTCAGGGGAGAGCATCGTAGGCAGAGGTAACAGCACACACAAAGGGCCTGAGAAGGAACATAGCTTCCAAGTTGCAGGAACAGAAATAATGCTGGTTTGGCTGAATCATGATGATGAGGGGTGGGAGGTGGATATAGCGCATTTGAGTTTAGAGAGGCCATGGTAATAAGCTTGGATTTGGCACCAGGGTCAATGGGAAGCCTTTTGTAGGATTTAAGCAGTAGAATGACACCACTGGATGCAGGTGCTTTTTTTAAATGTTAAATATGTATTTATTTATTTGGTTGTGCCGGGTCTTAGCTACGGCAGGAGGATTCCTTAGTTGTGGCAGGTGGGCTCCTTAGTTGTGGCATGCAAACTCAGGTGTGGCATGCATGTGGGATCTAGTTCCCTGACCAGGGATCAAACCCGGGCCCACTGCAGTGGGAGCGTGGAGTCTTATCCACTGCGTCACCAGGGAAGTCCCCCTGGATGCAGGTGCTTTTTAAAGATTCCTGGTGAGAACCTTATAGATGAAATCCGGTTGGTGGGTGTACAACAACCAAGTACATTCGGTCACCGCCTTCTTAGAGATCTAACGGTGGAGACAGACACACAGCCAGGTGTCTGATTCAAGGTAAGGACAAACAGACTGAAGGTGGACCTCCATGGCTGCTCTTCCTTTCTTCTATAGTCATAGACATTTTAGTTTGGTTTCTGGCTTCCCAGAATAAATATCACATTTCCCAACCTTCCTTGAGGCTGGGTGTGACCACTGGGTTCTTTCATGGCTACCACGATATATGTGGATGTAGCTTACAGCAGCTCCTCCTTGGGAAGCAATCCATTGTACAATTTGCTTTCTTTACACTGTCTCCATCCGATTGCTCGCAGTGTGGATGCAACGGCTGCACTACCATCTTGGAGCCCATGGGATAAGAGCTAGATCTCAGGGGTGGAGGAACAGAAAGCTGGAGGGAACCTGTATCTCTAAGCACCCCTGGAGCAAAGAGCTACCATTCGGCCCTGTATTCCTCCCTCTGAACTTTTTACCCAAGAGAAATTTACACCTCCGTCCCATGTGGAAGCAGGTTTTATCTTGGGCCTCTGTTATTGCAGACTAAGAGTTACATGTGCTAAATAAAGGGGTGGGGAGAGATTTTTCATGGGCCTTCAGAGAGGAGCGAATTCCAGCTCCTTTAAAACAAACTGCCCACATTTACTCTGAGCTTCCCTCCTACTTTCTTCTCATTACCTGCTCTCCACTCCTTGCAGCTCAGCGCTTCAGGAATGGGTAAGACTAGCTATCTCTGAGACCTCCCAATGGTCTTATTTGTGCTTCCTTGCCTACCCTCAGGCCCATTTCAAGCAGACAGGAGAGGAGCCAGAGTGAAGGTGAGCACGAGGCAGTCCCTTCCCGCAGAGAAGCCAGCGATTCTGTTCCCTGTTTATGAGACAGGCAGGCCAAGACAAGTCTGACAAGACCACTTCAACAATTAAACCAGCATTCATTTCACAAGGGAGGAGGAAAGCCTGATGAAAACAGAACCTAGCTAACAGGAGATGGCAACCCTTTGGAAGCTACGACTTATTGGCAAAGATCATTCCTGAATTTTATTTTTTAAAAAGCCAAGGAAAAGTCACCATTGACTAAAATATCACCATTTAAACATAATAGGTGGAACATACCAATTATGCTGGAATCCACATGAATCTGTGCAAGATGTTAGAAAAGAAAAAAAATAATACTGAGATGGTCTGCCTGTTCTGGACTGCTCTGTCTTCTAGTTAAATAATGTCTTCAGGCAGGAGTAACAGTCAAAGAATGGAACAGAGGGTACACAGAAAGCATTGCCAATCAACCAATCTGAACATGGCAGGATCCCGGAGCCTTCTGTTTTGTCAAGTGTTAGTCCTTTGTTTTCTGGATCAAGGAGACAGCTGGGGAGTCCCAGCAGAGGGGCTGAAGTCATCAGGGACACTTGGGGCTCAGGAAGCAGATATTCAAGAACTGATCCTAATGCATTTCAATATTTTTACAGCAGTCACTGTGTACTGTTACATACCTGCCGAAGATCAGCCCCACTTCCACAAATGAGAAACTATTGCTCCAAAGAGGTGCCTCGATGCCTTGGACCAAAGCCTGGTTTCTTTTCTCAACAGCTGCAGAGATGCCAGTGTTCTGCAAGTTTTCTTCCAAGCCCTATAAAGGGCCCTGGAGTACCCATCAAAAGCAGTGCCAGATGCAGCTAATACACACAAAACACTCTGCAATTAACAGAGCTGAGTGTGCCATTAAGACAACCTTATGAGGAAGGCAATACCCCCAAGTAAGCCTCAGAGCGCAATGGTGTTAGGCTGGTAAGCACCTAAGTGATGGCCTTGTAAAAAAAAAAAAATGGCTTTTGAATTCATTTAGCTCTCTAGGCTGAGGCATTATGCAGACAGATGATGGTCGGTCCATTATTTTCTGTTGACATTTATATGCACCCCCCTATATGGTGACTGTTGGAGAAATAGGTTTGGTTTTCTAGAGTCAGGCTGTTATGCATGAACGTTCCAGCTCTTTTCCTGTTCTAGCTGTGCAAACTTGAAGAAGTTACTTAAATTCTCTGAGCTTTTATTTTTCTCATTTATAAAGAAGTTTGGGGGATAATACGCACCCTGCTAGGTTGTTAAGAGTAATTACAAAAGGTGTCAGTTAATGGTAATTCCCTTAGCAGTCTTTAGGCCCCTGCTGGTCGAACATATACTGCTAGATCTCACACTTTAAATAAAACAGGACCTGGACTGAATTCCAAGAAGGGTATCCCACTGTTCACTATGCTGGGGAATTAGGGCTGTGAGAGGCCAGGGCTTCAGAGAATGGGTTTTAGAGTTTTGCATACCTGAATTTGAGTCCTGTCCCTGCTGTTTTACAATAACTATGTGATCCTGGGCAAGTAACTTAAGCTCTCTGAGCCTCATTGTCTTCATCTTTTTTTTTTTTTTTTTTTAATAGATTTATTTATTTATTTTTGGCTGCGTTGGGTCTTCATTGCTGCGCTCGGGCTTTCTTAGTTGTGGCGAGCAGGGGTTACTCTTCATTGTGGTTCGTGGGTCTCTCATTTTGGTGGCTTCTCTTTGTTTTGGGGCACAGGCTGTAGGCTCACGGGCTTCAGTAGTTGTGGCTCGTGGGCTCTAGAGAGCAGGATCAGTAGTTGTGGTGCACGGGCTTACTTGCTCCGTGGCATGTGGGACCTTCCTGGACCAGGGTTCGAACCTGTGTATGCTGCACTGGCAGGTGGATTCTTAACCACTGCACCACCAGGGAAGTCCCTGTCTTCATCTTTAATATAGAAATAAATACTGCCTAGCTCATAGGATTGTTGTAAGAATTAAATAATGTAACGTGTGGGCCCAGCAAATAGAAGACACTCAGTAAATGTGAGCTTTTTAAGAGATATCCATCATTCCAGAAGGATGTTCCTCCTTGGGTCACAGCTAGATTTGGGGACGAGCCAGGAAAAGAATAAAGCTTCTCATCCCACAATCTAAAGTACCACCTTGTCCTCAGGGAAAACAGCATTCAAATTCCATTTCCACCCTTTACTGGCTGGTGACATGGGCACTAACATTACCTGTCATTTCATTGTCATCATGTGCAAGATAAGGAAGCAATTCTTCCTCTATGTGGGGATATACATGTCCCACCTTATTGTTTTGAGCATTAATTAGCTTATATATTTATTTAACGTTTATTTATACTTATCATGTTCCAGAAGCTATCTTCACACTTTACAATTGTGACTCATTAAAGTTAACCTTCATATCAACCCTTTGAGGTAAGTACTATTATTATCCCCATTTTACAGGTGAGAAACCAAGAAAGAGACATTGAGTACTTGCCCAAGACCACATCTTAGTGAGTGGCAGACTTGGGGATATTCTGGCTTTGGGGTTGACGCTCCTAATCACTGAGCTGTGGGCCACCACCATCACTGCTGCCACCACCATCACAACTACACTCACTAGCACAACCACACTTCTCCTGTGCTGAACAGGCACCAAGCACTTTCACGCACAGCCTCATTTTATTCTCACCACAACCCTTATGGGATGCGTTAAGGGACTTGCCCAAAGTCACTGAGTTAGCGAGTGCCAGTGCTTACAACTGATTCAAGTCTCTCTGGCCCCAAAGCCCATGCTCCTAGGCACTTTACAAAACTGTTGAAACTGGGAATGCACCCAGCACATCACCAGGCACATATCTGACAGTCTCCAGAAGGCATTTCTTTCTTCCAGAAATTTCCTGGAAAGAGAAAGCTGTAAAGGTTGGATTTTCTGACAGCCCTTGAGCACTTTGATATCCATCTTTTCACCCTGTCTGATTTGAAGGGTGAATCTCGGATAACAAATGAACCCACACACGTCTCCACCTTGCTCTCATTGAGCACAGCTCTGTCCAAGGCCTGGCACCTTGTTTATGTCTTTGGAAAGAAGACTGATCAGCAAAGGTGGGTGGTCGAGCACTGCCTGACTCCTTAGGGGCTGGACAAAGCATTGCATGTGAGGACACAGGTCTAAGACACTAGGGACCAGAACATAAGAGAAGGTGTGAATAGTCCATCATTGTTTGGATCATGTGTGTCTGATATCTAATTTGGTTTGATTTTACAGGCCTAGTATTTCGCAGGAGAATGTTGGGCTCAGATGATTCTACGACAGTGACCTTGTTTCCCTCTCTGTCCATCTTCCACGCTGAGCCAGAATAATGGTTCTAGAATGGAAATCCAGTAATGCTCTCTCTTCCTCAAAATCCTTCCATGGCTCCCAAGTGCTCTCAGGAAAAAAGACAGGACCCCTGAATATAATCTATGAGGTTCTTCATGGTTGGTCCCTGGACCAACCACTCTCTCCTCACTTCCTTCTTTCCCATCCTTCCTCACCCTCTGACATCAACCTTCATGCAGTAATCCAGAACACCTTGCCTTTCCCAGGATGTCTAGGTAATGTTTTCCCTTTGCTTTCTCCTGTCCCCAGCTTTTCCTTTGGATGTCAGCTGGGGACTCCACTTTTCTCTGGGAAGCCAGCCTGTATGATTCAAATCTGTCCATACTCTAATCTCTCATTTATGAGAACTATCTATTATCTCTCCAACAAGGCCAGGGACTGGGTAGAGTTTTCCACCCTGTTAAGTCAGTGACACAATGGGTGAGCCCTTCATAAATATTTATTGGTTGAATAAATACAAAAACAAGCATTTCCAAGGATTAACAACTACCCTTGTTTTCGGAGGCTGGGTAGAAAGAAACATATTTAAGGTTTAAGACAAGGTAAAGGTGCAAATGGAATTGAAATTTAAAGACAAATGAACAAGTGTGGTTCTCTGATTCCTAGTTGATCCTGGTACTGTATTTCATTCGTTTTATAAAGATTTGTTATTTTTTACTGAACCGTCAAGTACATGACAGGCTCAACTGCAAAGAGAAATATATCTTTTCTGCCCTCAGAAAGCTCACGGTCTAATGGGGGCGGCAGATACACCAAAACAAAACTCACAAAATATATTTTGGCTGTTTGAGCCTGTACCAAGCCAATTTTGGGCACAAATCGTTTCTAATTTTCTTAGCAATCTATGAGACAAGCATTTATGCCATTTTTACAGATGAGGAAACTGAAGTGCAGGGAGATTTGCATAACTCAGGTTACTTAATTTAGGTAACTTCCCTTTGTTCAGTCATGCAATGCAGTGATAGATATACAGACTGGCTCTCTTGCCATATTCCCTTAATTCATACTCCATTCTGCTGTAAAACACTTGAACAGCACTTTGTACATTTGCCATCATTTGTAGGCATATTACTTCATTTCAGTCTCACAAAGGACTCTTTCCGAGGCAGACAAGGATGCTATCACAATCCTCCATTTACAGATAGGAAATCTGAGACCCTGAGAGGCTGGATGATAACCTCCTAAGTCACATATTAACGCAAACAGGTACAGAATACAGGTTTCTAAGTCGTGGGGCATATTCTTTGTCACTTGACAAATACAACCTCTGAAATCATGCCCCTTCAACCCCAGACACGTGACTCCATTTGTTGACAAGAAACACTGACATTTCTTTCTCATGGTAGATCAATGGCACTGCCCTATGGCTGGATGATGGCATTTTACAGGCCCCGGGGGTCCTTACCAATTCCCCATGTCCCCAAGAAGTGCTTACATTAAGTTCGCTTTCAGGCCTTTATCCATTGCTCCCCGCCTCAGCTGATACATGAAAGGGCTCTGGAGACCATGGCCAGCTCTTGGCCCCATTTGGGGACATCACATTGGTCCAAACCACAGCACATTATCTGGGTCTCAATATTTTATCACAATATTGTTCTTCAGACTGATAGCAATTAATTACTATAAGTACACAGGGGGATAATTCCAGAGAAGAACTGATCATATCTCTGCGATCTTTCTTGCTATTAAAAAAGAAAAAGAAGAACATTACCAGGAAGGGATTCTCTCTGCCCCTCATTGTTTCTCGAAGTTTTATTTCCTTAATTCAACTCAACAAGCATTTACTTTTTTTTTTTTTTTAATTGCTGTGTGCCCAGCAGTGTTAAGATTTGAAGAACAAAGATAAACATGACTGGAACCCATCGTCTCAGGTTACCCACTCTATTAAAAAAAGAGAGATGTGTGAAAAAGTAGTTCTAACTCAGAAAGACTGGATAGCACATAAGTAAAAAGCTTCTCCTTTGCAGGAGGTTAGTCACGAGTTCCAATCCCAGTTCTGCCACTTAATTGGCAAAACATCTTTGGGCCAGGGACTTAACCTCATAGAGTCTTGATTTTAGTACCAGCATCAATGTCTTATTTAAGGATGACAGGAGATACTATATAGACAATCCTGTATAGTAGCTAGCACATAGTAAATGCTCGATAAAAATAATTGCTTTATTATTATTATTTTCTTACTTTCTGGCCTTCCGCAGGACTGTCAACTCCTTGAGGACAGGGATTGTATGTTTTTCTTCTTTGTAACTTCTCTATCCCTTATATCTAGCAAAAGGCTCATCACACACTTGACTCTCAATAAAAAATAGAAATAAAAATAAATTAGCCAAATATATTTTAGTCATACAGACAGAAATGAAATTACTCTTGTTATTCTTTTGTAATTTTTTTCAAATTGACTAAATTAAAAAAAAATCAGGAAAGCCTCCTATGTGTGGAGGGCTGGAGAGAGAGACAAATAAAACACCATCTCTGCTCTCATAAATCTCATAGCTTCATGGTGCCAGGGTGAAGGGACAAAATAAGAAAAACAGCATTTATTCTTCTTAATGATTCGGATGGAAAATGATAGCACATGGAAGAAAACTGAGGCCACTAGTGTGGGATCTGGAAGCCTTGGTTACGGTACATTGTTTAGCACTGTATTTATCCCTTTGCCCTTTTAGGACTTTGCAGTCCCTTTATTGGGGAATTATGATAATCTAGGATACTGAGATTCTGGTCTGACCTTTTTTTTTTTTTTGAAGCTTTTTAGAGGAATAACTTAGAGGAGGGTTGCAAAGACAGCACAGAGAATTCCTGTATACCCTTCACCCAGCTCCCCCTAATGTTAACATCTTATATAAGATAATCTCATATATATACATATACGTATATATAGAGATTTATTATAAAAAATTGGCTCATGTGATTACAGAGGCTGGCAAGTCCTAAATCTGCATAGCCAATGTCCCAGTTTGAATTGCAAGGCTGGAGGTTGTCTTTGAACCGGGAAGAGCTGATCCCCAGTTCAGAGGCCATCAGGCAGGATATATGTGTATGTATAACTGAATCACTTTGCTGTACACCTAAAACTAACACAACATTGTAAATCAACTATACTCCAATATAAAATAAAATATGAAATTAAAAAAAAAAGGAAGAAACAAAGGCTCTCAGGCAGAAGAATTCTCTTACTTGGGGAGACTTTTGTTCTATTCAGGCCTTCAACAGATTGAACAAGGCCCACCCACATTCAGGAGAGCAATCAGCTTTACTTAGTCTACCGACGTGAGTGTTAATCTCATCCAAAAACACACTCATAGAAACACCCAGAATAATGTTTGAACAAATATCTGGGCTTCCCATGGCCCAGTTAAGTTGAGACATAAAATCATGTACATTTATCAAAACTAAGAAATTAACATTGAAACAATACTGTTAACAGACGACAGACTTTATTTGAAAGCCAATTACCTTTTCATTAGAATAACCTCCATGCATATCAAATGGCATCTGAGTTAAGCCCCCAAGTTGAGACTACTGGACTATGCCACCAGAACAGAGCAAGATATTGAGCCACCCAACACAGACAGAGGAGTAGAAAGAACACTAGCCCAGTAGACTTAATACTTGGTTTCCAATCCTGGCTTTGCTACTAAAAGGCTGTAGGTTCTGTGCACACTGCAGCACCTTTCTGATTCTTCATTAAAGAAATCTAACTAGATAAGTCAAAAGTCCCACCAGGCTCTAAGAGTCTATAAAAATTTAGGGAGGAGAACACACCACCTGCAGACACGCACCACCTGCACACACACGTGCATACACACACGCAAATGACCCAATGTGGTCTCGCTGCTCTGAGGTCCCTTTCTGATCCTGAGTGGAGTGTGCCAACTTGGAGCACAATGACTACCACTCAGGCCCTCAGCCCTCAGTGCTGGTAAGTTCAGTCTACGCCTTGGCCCTTTTCCGGTCACAGCTAACCATCCTCTCCGTTCAACCTGAACTCCATCTGAACTCATCTCTCTAATCTCCCAAGACAGAGCCTCCTGTAGGATTTGCCCCTCTTCTCTGATTTTTGACCTCCAACCTCCCTTTGGAGTCAGTGGCTTCTCATTCCCCTGACAGCTTTCATGAATTCCTTTGCCCTGGACCCCTTGGATGCTAGACCCAGAGAGCCCTTGGGGTCCAGGATACTGGCCCTGCACTGCTTTCAGCTTCAAACTGCTTATTTTAGGAATGTGTGCCTGCAATAAATGCCCTGCCTTTCTTGCACAAGCTGAGACGCTGATTTACTGCCCAGAGGCACGTGTGCACACACACACTCTGTTCATCAGGGACAGCTTGTGAGGGCTCCCCTTGAGCAGGGCCCCTTTCTGCACCGAAGAAGCTAGACAGAGACAAGGGGTGTGACGTTTAGAGAACATTTCCAGGTGCCTCGCAGAGAGAAGCAATGAGAGGTCAAGTTCAGCCCAATACAAACGAGGACTCAGGGAACAGCCAGGTGGCTTAGCTCAGAGGCAACAACTGCAGGAGACCAGAGGTGGCTGGTGCACTTGACCTGTAATTGCCTAAGAGGCAGTAATCATTCAAAGTCTCTATATTCGTTAACTCTCCTCTGCATTGTCCCATACCCTCACCTGGATGCATACGCACTACAGGAAGGTCAGCCCATTTCCATAGGGGAGTTGAGAGTCAGAACTATAACTAATGACGTTCTTGAGTTTCTTAACTGTCAAATCTCTACCTACTGTGTGCCAGGTCTGGCTGCCAGTAGGTACGAACTGGGGAGAAAATGCTAAATCAGCCATGATCCTAAACATCAAGGAGCTCACAGCTTAGAGGGCAGCGCAAGCGGAAAAGGTACATAATAAATCGTGCATAAATGTTGAGCCTAAGGAGGGAGGGGAAAGACTGAAGGGGACAGACCTCATGGGACGTGGGGGTTAGGGTCCACGCTTTCCAGGGCCAAGGCTAGGAGCAAAGAGATGCTCATTCCTGCCGCCACCACCTTCAGATCTGGGCAAACCTATACAACTGGGCCCCTAAGCGGCCTGTTTACGTGAGGGTTTACAGTTCAACCCGCACTGTAGAGAAGCCTGATTCAAATGTGCTAAGACTGGATTCTGGTGATGGTTATACAATTCTGTAAATTTACCAAAAGTTGCTGAAATGTACACTTAAAATGGGTGAGTATTATGGTATGTAATTTATATCTCAGAAAAGCTCTTTAAAAAGGCAAATTCATCTTCTGGATACACTTGTGACTGTGCGGTTCTGTAGATCAAGATCATCAGTGGTTCCTTAATTTGTTCAAGATAAAATCCATTCCTCTGGCCTGACATTCCAAATACAAACACTACAGCAGAAAGGCTTAGCTCTGTATGGCGCCCTTTGCTTTAAATGCACTGGCCTTGCACATGGCCGTGTATGTTCCATTTCATCCAGTGCATTCCATGCCTTTCCATCATATTTCCTCCCATGCCATCCCATCCCACAAGATTCTGTTTGTTTTGTTTTGTTTTAAGCACTCTCTTTAGCAATGCACAGCTCTATGACGGGTGTTAAGGATAAAGAAATGAAGAAAACAAATTTCTGTCCTCAGAGAATTCACAGACTCACCTGTTCATTGTGAAGACCGATATAAAACAGACAGATAGAACCATAACAGTGAATCTGTGCAGTGCTTACTATGTGCTGGACACTGTTCTCAGTGTTTTTACATATATGAGCTCATACCATTTTTCATAACTACTCTATAGGGGAGGTACTATTATTATTTCCATTTTAGAAAGGAAGGAACTAAAGCAAAAAAGGATTAAGCAAAACGGTCAAGGTCACAAAAGTCATAGGTGGCAGAGGTGGAATTCAGATCCAGGCATCCAGTCTTCTGGGTCCATGCTCTTGACCTTTATACTATAGGCTCACAGATCAGAGGAGGGGACAATTCAGTTAGCTTTGGGAGAGGAAATATAATCTGCCCTACAGACACATGGGAGAGGGGACCAAATGAAAAACAGGTGCAAAGATGTGAATGTATAGAGTGGGATGTGTTTGGGGAACCATAAACAACTTGATGTGGCCAGAATGTAGAGAGAAAGGGGTAATGTTGGTCAGAGATGAGGTTTGAGATGTTGTAAGGGACTTAATTACATCAGGTGGAGGTGCTGTCTTCTTTTTGGTGCCTCTGCCTCAAAGAACTAGAAAAGCATGACTGAGAGTGGCTTAATCCATAAGGACATGAAGTGTTGCTTATATCACAAAGTTCAGAGATAGGGAGAGTTTCAGAGTTGTTCCATTCAGCAGCTCAACTGTGTCATCAGGACCCAGGTGTCTATCTCTCCACTCCAGTAAGCTCAGTGCTGGCTTATTGCTCATGAGGACTCGCCTCATGGCCTCCAGAAGGCTGAACATGTTCAGGCTTCCTGGCCAGACATGGCCAAGTCCAAGATCAGAAAGTAACCGTCACTTATGGTGTCTGCTTCTGAAGAGCAAGGGCACATATCTCAGACCACCTCTCCACACCCACTACATCTCACTGGCCAGGACTGAGGTTCACATGCCAACCTTGATCAAACTGACAAGGAGAATCCATCATATTGGTTTAGATGATCATGATTAGCTCTTAGAAAGGGATGGGGCTTACTTTTCCCTGAATCACAGGGTAGATATTTCTATCAAATACCCGGGTTAGGAGTAAAGAAAGGAGGACTGAATGTCAAGTTCGCAGCCAGTGTTTCTGAAAGAAAAACAGCCTTTTTCCTGAAGGTGATGGTGGTGGGGGGTGGGGAAGAGCAGGGCATTCAAAGTAAAGACACAACTAAAGTGATGGTTAGAAGCAATCTTTTACTCATACATCCATTGCCTTTTACCACTCTAGCCTGCATTCATGGCCCTTTGCTCCCTTTCGCCCTCCCTTGCTCCCTCTCACCTTCTCACCTTCCTTCCTTCCTCCATTCCACTTCCCTTCTATTGAACACAAACCTACCAAGGTTGATAATTTGTTCAGTATTATTCTTAGTTCCGGAATCACGGTCCTGAGCAAGACACACAGTTCCTTCCTGCATTTGCTACGACCATGAGTCTTTGTCTCCCTTCAGCTTACCCCCTGCCCCCTCTTCCTGCATGAAGCCTTTTATGAACACTGCAGCCCGCAGTGATCTCTCTCTTCTATCCAGAGTTTTTACCATCCCTGAGGCTGCTTGCCAATTCAGTCGGAACCTAGTGTGAGAAAAATGGGAAGATGTCCCCTGGGAGATTCTGGACATTAAAAGCATCTTAGAAGTAGACAGGGTCTGTTTATTTCCCTCACCCCCAACCTAAACCCCTCTCTCCTCCTTTCACTGTCTTTTAAATTCTCTGATAATGATTATTGGTTTTTTAGTAGCTGAAGGGAAAGAATTAATAAACTCCTCAGGCGCGCAACTTTCCTGAAATCTAATAATGATATTTGTTAGCACTGGAATGAAGGATGAAGCCAATAAAACAGAAGCAAGGAAGGAGAAGAAGGCAACCTGGGGGGTGGGTGGGAATCAAAACAGTCTACTAGAGTAAGATCAGGAAATTGAGCCTTTGAGAAAGGGACAAGGATCTCACCCCAAGATCTTGAGGTGGAAAGGCTATGGGGCAGGAAGAGGGTACATGAGAGTAGTAAGTGGTCCAGGACCTCCACAGACCAGAGGATTCATGTGCCATCTTTATCTGCCAAGACTTTTTGCCACCCCACACCCACCTCTGTACCTAAAATTGGGACCCCAGTCTCGACTAGCCTGAGTGACCGGCCACAAGTATGCATTTTGTCCAAAATAGGATTGCCTTTACATTTCAAATGGGAGAAAGCAGGACAAAGTTCTCCAGCATGTCTTAAGCCAATGCAGAATATGCGTCATGGAGAGGAATGATATCTCTTTAGTAGTTATAGACTAACTGTTGCTGTTTCTTTGATGGAGACGTTATCTCTGATGTGATCTAGGAAGGCAGTGGGTGAACTCTAAAGGAATTTTGGAATCAGATCGTTCTGGATTTGAGTCACTGAACCATTATCTGCCAGCTGTGTGATGTTGGTAAGTCACTTAACTTCTGTGGGACTTAGTTTCTTATTGTGTGAAATGGGACTGATCTGTGTTCATTCTGCCTCTGTGGGCTGTTTGAGGAACAAATGGGATAATGAATGTGTTAGTCTCATGGAGACGTCTGAGTTAGGTTGACAAGGTTGTTATTTCTTCTGGGAAGATACTTCCCAAAGGGACCACATAACAGATCTCACTGAGAAATTAATGTGTGAACAACTTTGATTTTCCATCTCAATTACTTTCTCTCTCTCTGTGTATTCCAGATCTCTAGGCTCTCTTCTTAAAGAGATGGGCTGCCACTATGGAGAACAGTATGGAGGTTCCTTAAAAAACTAAAAATAGAACTACCATACGACCCAGCAATCCCACTACTGGGCATATACCCTGAGAAAACCATAATTCAAAAAGAGACATGTGGGGCTTCCCTGGTGGCGCAGTGGTTGAGAATCTGCCTGCTAATGCAGGGGACATGGGTTTGAGCCCTGGCCTGGGAGGATCCCACATGCCGCGTAGCAACTAGGCCAGTGAGCCACAACTACTGAGCCTGCACGTCTGGAGCTTGTGCTCCGCAACAAGAGAGGCCGCGACAGTGAGAGGCCCGCGCACCGCGATGAGGAGTGGCCCCCACTCGCCGCAACTAGAGAAAGCCCTCGTACAGAAACGAAGACCCAACACAGCAAAAATAAATAAATTAATTAATAAACTCCTACCCCGAACATCTAAAAAAAAAAAAAAAAAGAGACATGTACCGCAATGTTCATTTCAGCACTAGTTACAATAGCCAGGATATGGAAGCAACCTAAATGTGCATCGACAGATGAATGGATAAAGAAGATGTGGCACATATATACAATGGAATATTACTCAGCCATAAAAAGAAACGAAATTGAGTTATTTGTAGTGACGTGGATGGACCTAGAGTCTGTCATACAGAGTGAAGGAAGTCAGAAAGAGAAAAACAAATATCGTATGCTAACGCATATATATGGAATCTAAAAGAAGAAAAGGTTCTGATGAACCTAGGGGCAGGACAGGAATAAAGACGCAGATGTAGAGAATGGACTTGAGGACAGGGAGAGGGGGAAGGGTAAGCTGAGACGAAGAGAAAGAGTGGCATGGACATACGTACACTACCAAATGTAAAATAGATAGCTAGTGGGAAGCAGCTGCATAGCACAGGGAGATCAGCTCGGTGCTTTGTGCCCACCTAGAGAGGAGGGATAGGGAGGGAGGGAGGCTTAAGAGGGAGGGGATATGGGGATATATGTATATGTATAGCTGATTCACTTTGTTGTACAGCAGAAACTAACATAACACTGTAAAGCAATTATACTCCAATAAAGATGTTAAAAAAAATTAAAGAGATGGGCTGCAGCTTTTTTGTTACTCTTGAAGATATCCAAAAAGAGATGTCTTTGGTTCAAATCTAGCCAGCAGAGAAACAGACTCATTCTTAGAGAACGGAATTTTGATTCAGGCAGTGTTTTTATGTTCCTGGTCGGACCAAAGAATCTTTTCCTAGAAACCACTGGAGAGTAAGGGGCTGACCAGATTGCGACCAGATTGCCCATTACTTTGAACACTGTAGTGGTATTTTCTACAAACAAAGACATACATAACAGTGTAATCATAAAAATCAGGAAATTAACACTGATGCATTACTACCATAGACTCCTCAAGTCCTATTCAAGTCTTGCCAAATGTCCCAAAATGATCTAAGTCAGAATCTTGTGTTGCCATTATTTGTCATGTCTTTAAGTCTTCTTCAATCTAGAATGTGCCCTCGGTTTTTCTTCTTATCTTTCGTAACCTTGAAGCTTTTGAATACCAAACCGTTTCCATTTGTGTTTGCCTGTTTCTTCATGATCAGAGTCAGGTAATGCATCTTTGGAAAATAATATGACAGAAGTCATGTTTC
Organism: Mesoplodon densirostris; assembly: GCF_025265405.1. NCBI lineage: Eukaryota > Metazoa > Chordata > Mammalia > Artiodactyla > Ziphiidae > Mesoplodon > Mesoplodon densirostris. The sequence continues at coordinate 17,577,490 of NC_082666.1, read as the reverse complement.
TTTGTCAGGGCATCCTCTCAGGTAGCACAGGATTTTGATTTGTCCCATTTAGGGTGATCCTCACTTTATTCATCTGAGGATTAAGGTGTTGTCTGCCAGTTTTCTCTACTGTAAAGTAACTCTTTCCCCTCTGTAATTATAAAGTGTTTTGTGGAGAGGAACTTTGAAACCATGTAAATATATCTTTCCTCATCATTCAATGCATTCATTTGTTAATGTATATTAGTATTGAATGGAGGTTTCCGATGTTATTGACTGGATTATACCTCACTATAGTTATTTATTTTGATCCAAATAATATAGTTTTTATTTGGCCCAAATTGCACCAAATTTGGCCAGTGGAAGCTTCTTCAAGCTGGCTCCTGTGTCCTTGAACATGTCCCCATTATTCTGACTTCAAGATGTTTTCTTTTCCTTGCCTTAGCCCTGAAATCTGCCATCTCTTCAAAGAGCTGGGATTCCTTTCAGTGGAATTGGTGTATAGAAGTCAAGATCTTGACACTAGGCATGCTCACTGCTATTGCGTGTTGGGCGGGGGTGAGCAGGGGTTGCTGGTCCCAGGCCCTTCACCGTCAGTAGGCAGAGTTTAACTTATGTGTGCACATGTGTGTGTGTGTGTGTGTGTGTGTGTGTGAGAGAGAGAGAGAGAGAGAGAGAGAGATAGAGACAGAGAGACAGAGAGACAGAGAGACAGAGAGACAGAGAGGCAGAGAGACAGAGAGGGAGAGGGAAGTATTTGGTTTCTATTTGTACTATAACAACCATATTTGATTAGCATGTCTCAAAACATACTCTAGTAAACTGTTAATAAAAACTCTGTAAAAAAAGAGATCTAAGGTCAACTGAGTCTGGCAAACATTGGACTTCCCTGAGGTTTGAATATGCTCCTGTGCTTGGTGACCATCCAAAAAGGCCATGTAGTACATAGCATCCATTTATATGTCAGTCCCAGTCTAGAATTTTTTATTGCTTCTCAGTGATATAAACTGATATATATATATATATATATATATATATATATATATATATATATATATATGCTCTACTTGAGTTTTCTATAACATATTTGTCATCACTGTTTGAAAATATACTAGAGAAATACTAATTCTCTCTCTCTCTCTCTCTCACATCTGCTTCATAGAATGCTGAAATCTTGTCCTCTGGAGGAAGAGGAAAAGATGAACTGAAACTGTGCCAGAACCAGTGCAGGTGTTAGAGGCTCAGGGAAGCTGGGTGCAGGGTCATATCATGCCCAGTTCCAGAATGTGTAAATGTCTATGAGGAGGAAGGAGGAAGCCTACCCTCACAGTTTCTTGGTGGATACAGTGAGGGTTCCAAAGTCTTTATTGCTTAGTGCTTAAAGGCACAGACTATGGAATCAGCCAGATTTAAGTCTGGATCTTGGATTTCCCTCTGAGAAGGATGTGAGACTTTACATACAATAATAGTACCTATCTCATAATGCCTTTGTGAGGATTAGAAATGGCAGTTGCACGAAACTTAGCCCACTGCCTGGCATATGGTAAATGCTCAATAATTGGCAGGGTCTTTTTCTTTCTTCCTTGTTTGGTGGTGGCAGTTATTTCAGCATCAGCTGGGAGTTTGCATGGTCTCTCAGGGAGGCCTATAAAAGAACAGGCAAGGCAATCGGGAACGAAGGAGCTAATTCTAGAAGGAGGGTCCAAGATTTCTCAATCTCAGCACTAACGGCATTTCAGGCTATTCAATTCCTCATTGTCAGGGACTGTGCTGTGTATTATAGGATGTTTAGCAGTAGCCCTGGCCTCCACCCACTAGATGCCAGTTGCACCCTCCCATTTGTGGCAACCAAAATTGTTCCTGGACATTGCCAAATGTCCTGGGGGGTTGGGAAGGGGGGCAAAAGTGCCCTTGGTTAAGAACCACTGGGCTAAAGGAAGCTATTTACCAGTGAGCTGAGAAGTGGCTAGGAAATGACCAAAAAAAAAAAAAAATTTTTTTTTCAATAGGGCTTCCCTGGTGGCGCAGTGGTTGAGAGTCCGCCTGCCGATTCAGGGGACGCGGGTTCGTGCCCCGGTCCGGGAAGATCCCACATGCCGCGGAGCAGCTGGGCCCGTGAGCCATGGCCGCTGAGCCTGCGCGTCCAGAGCCTGTGCTCCGCAACGGGAGAGGCCACAACAGTGAGAGGCCCGCGTACCACACACACACACACACACACACAAAATTTCAATAAATGCGGCTGTTCAGTGATGGAGAGATATAAGTGGATAGATAGAAGGAAGAACATGATTAAGAGAGGATGATTACTGCTTTTTAAAATTATCATTATTTATTTTTAATGAGACATGGTTGGACATGTTTAAATACTGGGTAAAAAACAGTCAATACTGGAAGACTGTCATGGCAGTTGTTTTCATTTGGTAAGCATCCCTTCTACCTTATTCTGATAACATCACCCAATTTTCTTTCTCCTTTTCTTTTTCCTTTATTTTCCAGAATTACCTCTTTCTGACTTCACATGGCTATGGGGTGGCGGGGTTGGGGAAGGAAAGGGACAGATATATAAGCACGCTTCCATCCTGGCCACAGCATATGCCAGACTTGACCAATTATAGGACTTTATCCCCTTTAGTAATAACTGACCCAGTGAAGGGCACATGCATTTGTCTGGGCCAGTACAAATCCTTCCCTGGGATTTTATATGACAAACGGAGAAAGAGACATTTGTTTCGTTTATGTTCAAGATGTAAAAATATGTCTCCAGAGCTCCTGGTGCCTACATCCCATACCTTAATACCTTATGGAGAATATGGAAATAATGTGGTCAACACAGAGGCAGGAGGTGAGATAAGTGGGGGGAGGGAAAGAGAGAGAGAAGAAGAGAGAGGGGGAGGGAGGGAGGGAGGAGCATGAGCTCTGTTTTACCAGATACTTCCATGTGTAAGCCCATCTCTATCATGAGAACCACTGGGTTCCCATTTATAGTGAGGCTGGTTAGAGTTGTTTTTTTGTTACCTACTGTGAAGACAGTCTGGTTTCTATTGCAAAGATACAGGAAGGGGAGGGTATAAGCAATAGTGTAAGGTGCCCCAATACACGAGAGTGCTTGGGATCCGGAGCTCAGGCAGAAGAATTTGCCTCAGACAGGAGAGGGCCATATGCTGGAAGTCAGTGAAAGCGGGGAAGGTATAGGTGAAGCCCAGTTGTTGATTTGGTGGCAGAAGCTCAGGAAGGTACCGCAGATTCTGTCAGTGTGCAAGCTGTTACCAGCAAGTTATACACCATCCCACTTTTTTCTCTTCTATTCAAAGAAAAGCATTCCAGAATTCTTTTCTGAGGGCTACTATTTTACTTACCACTTTGAACATGCTGTATTAAAAAAAAAAAAAATCCCTCCCAGAGAGAAAATATTTTCAAACTTGAATCATTTGACTATCATTATTATTATTATTTTGCAATGTATCTAAACTCTGGGTTGAGACCTTGCACTTTCAAATATTACAAACCAGAGTAACATGAGTAATTTGTCTATTTTTAGTGTTACATTTTTTGTAATTTACCCCAAAATTTATTTGGACAAACCTGTGGGAGGGCTACTGTAGTTGAGAGCTACTGCATTGACTGAAGTAACAGTAAGGTATAAACATTTCATTAATTGTCTATAATGGCATGCCCTATTTTTAACTACCTTTTATTTTATTCTTAATGCTGTTGCACATTTGACAACAGGACTTGAGAGCTGTATGGAATAGTCCAACTATCACCATCAGTGTATGGAGAATTATAGATGGTATACGTCTGACTATTTATTTTTGACCCATAGCAGACATCATTTATTGATTCTGACTTTCACTCTTACGGAGCTCACATGCAGCCTCAGAATCCTTCTCAACAACACGCTGCAGAAAGTGCAAGACAGGCCTGAAAGTGGCAACTTATTTTCTATTGTTGATTGCCTTAAAAGCCCTTGAGGTTTGTTCCTATTCATTTCCTGGTGAAGAAGTAATGGCTCCCAGGTTCTGGTCAAGCTAGGAAGGACCTTAGAGCAGCCTCGAGCATATGGTGCTCTATTTCAGCATCCTTGTTCTCCCATTAAGTCGAGGTGAGATGTGATGAGAAACCCAGGCTGTGAGGCTTTGGGCTTTTATCTCTGGCGATGACATGGGCAGTGTGACATGCAGGGTAATGAATTGCGCTCTTTTCAGAAATGAATAAGTTGTGGTCGGTGATGCAATGATCAATTTGCTCCATCACTTTAAGCTGCTCATTCATCATCCGCACTTGCTGTCAGGATCCCAGGGCCGCTGATACTGGCCTCAAGCCTCTGCCTCAGTACGCTAAGCAATAGCCTTTGGAGCTGCATCCTCATGGCTCAAGGCTGCTTTTGATTACAACCTCCAAAGAGGGCCCTGATTCCTGCTCTGTCACCGATGACCCTGGAAAAAAGGACCTCTGTGCTGACCTGGACCACAGAGATGCAGCTCAATAAAATGCAGAGGACCCCTTGACAGAACCCAAATGGCCTGTTCCAATACCCACAGTGTGATGGTGGGACAGCTGCATGACATCTCTGTGTTCCACTTCTCTATTCCAAAAGGATGGGTTGGAGGACTTTACTTCTCAGATCTCCGCCATCTCGGACCCAGTAGGTCCTCCACAAGTGTCTGTTATTGGCAGGGCACTCTTTGATTTTAACTCTCCCATTCAATGAGGCAAATAACAACATTTATTAACTGCTGATTATTTGGCATCGGTGAATTGGTTCATTGGCTTTTCACAGCTGTAAAGATGGTATAATTATCACATATATTGATGAGGAAACTGAGGCCTAGCAAGGTTAAGTGAGGTGCCCAAAACCACAGACAGGCTGGGTTAGAATCAGAATTGAATCCAAATCGGCTTGACTCCAAAAACCCTTGCCCTTTCTACTAGGAATCGAATTGGCTCGAGCGCAGGCCATTAAGACACTCTAACCAAGCCAATTTCCTGATAGTACCGCAGGTACCAGGTGCTGCTAGGGCCCAATGCCTGCTCAGAGGAAGGCAGAGAGGCCCAGAGGAGCCCAGGATAAGACAATAATTTTTGCTTCTCCAATTTCCAGTTTGAATTTTCAAGCCCCTGGTTAGGACTCGAGTTATGGAGTCCAGCTGGTTGGCCAGCAAGAATGTTGAGAGGCTTTTCAGTGTCCTCTGGGGTAGCTGCTGTTTCTGGGATACGGCCAACCCTGGTATCCATGGGGGATTAGTTCCATGACTCCTGCGGACACCAAAATCCGAGGATGCTCAAGTCCTTTATATAAAATAGTATAGTATTTGCATATAACCTATGTACATCCTTCCACATATTTTAAATCATCTCTAGATTACTTATAGTACCCAGTACAATGTAAATGCTATGTAAATAGTTGTAAATATAATGTAAATATTATGCAGATAGTTGCCGCGTGCAGCCAATTCAAGTTTGCTTTCTGAAACTTCCTGGAATTTTTTCTTTTTCAAACGTTTTTGATCCGTGGTTGGCAGAAACCATGGTTGGTGGAACGCACAGATGCAGAACCCACGGATGCTGAATAAATGCCAGTCATATCATTATTGTTATTTTCCCTTAACAAACATGTTTGGCGTCCTGTATTGTGCATGTTCTGAGTGCCAGGCCCTGTGCTGGGCTCTTAGCATGATCCCAGCTAAGACCCTCCATCATTTGGGCCTTATAACTACCCGATGAGGTTAATTGTTCACAGTTTTGAATGGGGAAACGGAAGCTCAGAGAGGACAAGATACTTGTCCAAGGTCATTAAGCTCATTCATGGCAGAGGAACCATCAACCATCTGTTGGGTATTTCCGGCAATTCCGGTGAAGTGGAACGGGCCATGAAATGGGCTCAAGCCAGGACCCTTGTGCTAATCCACTCTTGACTTCCTACTGTGAGCCTGGGTGGGCCACATTTCCTCCCACATGTATGATTGAGGCCCTGATAGAGGTGGATCTGTATGAGCAGAGATGGGAACTCCCCTCTGCTCTGATCTAACGGGTGTGGTTCTAGGCGAGTTGCTTCACCTTTCTGAGCCTCATTTTTCCTTCTATAAAATGGGCCAGTGTTACATACCCATGGGGTTGGAGAGAGAGTTACAGACTTTGACATTTATTTTTTTCCAGTCTTCTCTGTACCAGGCACTATTGTTGTGGATATCATGGTGAGCAAGAAGGAAACCATCCCAGTTCATGCAGGATTTGCAGTTTAATTGGGAACCTTAATAAGAAACCACAGTCAACTGTGACACATGCTGTGGCAGAGAAGGACAAAGGCTTCTTTCCAGAGAGGTTGATCCAGAACTTCTCAACCTTTGCAGTACATTCCAACCAACTGGGAGCTGTTAAAAAATGCCATGGCCGAGACCTTCGAGATGGCGGAGGAGTTAGACGTGGACATCACCTTCCTCCCCACAAATACATCAGAAATACATCTAAATGTGGAACAACTCCTACAGAACACCTACTGAACGCTGGCAGAAGACCCCAGACGTGCCAAACAGCAAGAAAGTCCTCACGTACCTGGGTAGGGCAAAAGAAAAAACAGAGACAAAAGAATGGGGACGGGACCTGCACCAGTGGGAGGGAGCCGTGAAGGAGGAAAGGTTTCCACACACTAGGAAGCCCCTTCGCGGGCGGAGACTGCGGGTGGTGGAGGGGGGAAGCTTCGGAGTAGCGGAGGAGAGCACAGCAACAGGGGTGCAGAGGGCAAAGCAGAGAGATTCCCGCACAGAGGATCGGGGCCGACCGGCACTCACCAGCCCAAGAGGCTTGTCTGCTCGGCCGCCGGGTCGGGCGGGGGCGGGGAGCTGAGGCTCGGGCTTCAGTTGGAGCGCAGGGAGAGGACTGGGGTTGGCGGCGTGAACACAGCCTGAAGGGGGTTAGTGCATCACGGCTAGCCGGGAGGGAGTCCGGGGAAAAGTCTGGAGCTGCCGAAGAGGCAAAAGACCATTGTTTCGGGGTGCGCAAGGAGAGGGTGTTCAGAGCACCGCCTAAACGAACTCCAGAGACGGGCGTGAGCCGTGGCTAACAGCGTGGACCCTGGAGACGGGCACGAGTCGCTAAGGCTGCTGCTGCAGCCACCAAGAAGCCTGTGTGCGAGCGCAGGTCACTATCCGCACCTCCCCTCCCGGGAGCCTGTGCAGCCCGCCACTGCCAGGGTCCCGGGATCCAGGGACAACTTCCCCGGGAGAATGCTGGTGCAACGTCACGCCGGCCTCTGCCACCGCAGGCTCGCCCCGCACTCCGTGCCCCTCCCTCCCGCCCCCCCCCCAGTCTGAGTGAGCCAGAGCCCCCGAAGCAGTTGCTCCTTTAACCCCGTCCTGTCTCAGTGAAGAACAGATGCCCTCAGACGACCTACATGGAGAGGCGGGGCCACATGCAAAGCTGAACCCCAGGAGCTGTGCAAACAAAGAAGAGAAAGGGAAATATCTCCCAGCACCCTCAGGAGCAGCGGATTAAATCTCCACAATCAACTTGATGTACCTTGCATTTGTGGAATACCTGAACAGACAACGAATCATCCCAAAATTGAGGCGATGGACTTTGTGTGATTTCATCTGTATAGCTTTGCTTTTACCATTTGTCCTAGGGTTGTGTCTGTCCGTGCTTTTTAGATTTTTGTTTTTAGTATAGTTTTTTAGTACTTGCTGTCATTCGTGGATTTGTTTTTTGGTTTGGTTTACTCTCTTCTTTCTTTCTTTTTTTATTACTTTTCAATTTCTTTATTTTTAACACTCTTATTTTTTATTTTAATAACTTTATTTTACTTTATTTTATTTATTTATTTATTTATTTATTTATTTATTTTTCTCCATTTCTTCTGAGCCATGTGGCTGACAGGGTCTTGGTGCTCCGGTCGGGTGTCAGGCCTGTACCTCTGAGGTGGGAGAGCTGAGTTCTGGTCCACCAGAGACCTCCTGGCTCCACATAATATCAAATGGCAAAAGCTCTCCCAGAGATCTCCAGCTCAACGCCAAGACCCAGCTCCACTCAACGACCAGCATGCTACAGTGCTGGACACCCTATGCCAAACAACTAGCAAGACAGGAACACAACCCCACCCATTAGCAGAGGGGCTGCCTAAAATCATAATAAGGCCACAGACACCCCAAAACACACCACCAAATGTGGTCCTGCCCACCAGAAAGACAAGATCCAGCCTCATCTACCAGAACACAGGCACCAGTCCCATCCACCAGGAAGCCTACACAACCCACTGAACAAACTTCAGCCACTGTGGGCAGACACCAAAAACAACAGGAACTAAGGACCTGCAGCCTGTGAAAAGGAGACCTCAAACACAGTAAGTTAAACAAAATGAGGAGACAGAGAAACACACAGCAGATGAAGGAGCATTGTAAAAACCCACCAGACCAAACAAATGAAGAGGAAATAGGTGATCTACCTGAAAAAGAATTCAGAGTAATGATAGTAAAGATGATCCAAAATCTTGGAACTAGAATGGAGAAAACACAACAAATGTTTAACAAGGACCTAGAAGAACTAAAGAGGAAACAAACAATGATGAACAACACGATAAATGAAATTAAAAATTCTATAGAAGGAATCAAAGCAGAATAAATGAGGCAGAAAAACGGATAAGTGACCTGGAAGATAAAATAGTGAAAATAACTACCGCAGAGCAGAATAAAGAAGAAAGAATGAAAAGAATTGAGGACAGACTCAGAGACCTCTGGGACAACATTACACACACCAACATTCGAATTATAGGTGTCCCAGAAGAGGAAGAGAAAAAGAAACGGACTGAGAAAATATTTGAAGAGATAATACTTGGAAACTTCCCTAATATGGGAAAGGAAATAGTCAGTCAAGTCCAGGAAGCATAGAGAGTCCCATACAGGATAAATGCAAGGAGAAACATGCCAAGACACATATTACTCAAACTATCAAAAATTAAATGCACAGAAAACATATTAAAAGCAGCAAGGGAAAAAACAACAAACAACAGACAAGGGAATCCACATAAGGTTAACAGCTGATCATTCAGCAGAAACTCTGCAAGCCAGAAGGGAGTGGCAGGACATGTTTAAAGTGATGAAAGGGAATACCCTACAACCAAGATTACTCTACCCAGCAAGGATCTCATTCAGATTCAACGGAGAAATTAAAACCTTTACAGACAAGCAAAAGCTAAGAGAATTTAGCACTACCAAACCAGCTTTACAACAAATGCTAAAGGAACTTCTCTAGGCAGGATATACAAGAAAGGAAAAGACCTACAATAACAAACCCAAAACAGTTAAGAAAATGGTAATAGGAACATACATATTGATAATTACCTTAAATGTAAATGGATTAAATGCTCCAACGAAAGATAGACTGGCTGAATGGATACAAAAATAAGAGCCGCATATATGCTGTCTACAAGAGACCCACTTCAGACCTAGGGACAAATCCAGACTGAAAGTGAGGGAATGGAAAAAGATATTCCATGCAAAAGGAAATCAAAAGAAAGCTGGAGTAGCAATTCTCATATCAGACAAGATAGACTTTGAAACAAAAGACTATTACAACAGACAAAGAAGGACACTACATAATGATCAAGCGATCAATCCAAGAAGAAGATATAACAATTGTAAATAATTATGCACCCAACATAGGAGCACCTCAATACATAAGGCAAATGCTAACAGCCATAAAAGGGGAAATAGACAGTAACACAGTCATAGAGGGGACTTTAACACCCCACTTTCACCAATGGGAAAATCATCCAAAATGAAACTAAATAAGGAAACACAAGCTTTGAATGATACATTAAACAAGATGGACTTAATTGATATTTATAGGACATTCCATCCCAAGACAACAGAATACACTTTCTTCTCAAGTGCTCATGGAACACTGTCCAGGATAGATGACATCCTGGATCACAAATCAAGCCCTGGTAAATTTAAGAAAATTGAAATTGTATCAAGTATCTTTTCCAACCACAACGCTATGAGACTAGATATCAATTACAGGAAAAACTCTGTAAAAAATACAAACACATGGAGGCTAAACAATACACTACCTAATAACCAAGAGATCACTGAAGAAATTAAACAGGAAATCAAAAAATACCTAGAAACAAGTGATAATGAAAACATGATGACCCAAAACCTATGGGATGCAGCAAAAGCAGTTCAAAGAGGGAAGTTTATAGCAATACAATCCTACCGTAAGAAACAAGAATCATCTCAAATAAACAACCTAACCTTATACCTGAAGCAATTAGAGAAAGAAGAACAAAAAAACCCAAAGTTAGCAGAAGAAATCATAAAGATCAGATCAGAAATAAATGAAAAAGAAATGAAGGAAACGATAGCAAAGATCAATAAAACTGAAACCTGGTTCTTTGAGAAGATAAATAAAATTGATAAACCATTAGGAAGAATCATCAAGAAAAAAAGGGAGAAGACTCAAATCAACAGAATTAGGAATGAAAAAGGAGAAGTAAAAACTGACACTGCAGAAACACAAAGCATCATGAGAGATTACTACAAAGAAGAAATGGAAAAATTCTTAGAAAAGCACAACCTTCTGAGACTGAACCAGTAAGAAACAGAAAATATAAACAGACCAATCAGAAGCACTGAAATTGAGACTGTGATTAAAAATCTTCCAAGAAACGAAAGCCCAGGACCAGATGGCTTCACAGACGAATTCTATCAAACATTTAGAGAAGAGCTAACACTTATCCTTCTCAAACTCTTCCAAAATATAGCAGAGGGAGGAACACTCCCAAACTCATTCTACAAGGACACAATCACCCTGATCCCAAAACCAGACAAAGAGGCCACAAAGAAAGAAAACTACAGGCCAATATCACTGATGAATACAGATGCAAAAATCCCCCACAAAATACTAGCAAGCAGAAGCCAACAGCACATTAAGAGGATCATACACCATGAGCAAGTGGTGTTTATCCCAGGAATGCAAGGATTCTTCAATATACGCAAGTCAATCAATATGATACAGCATATTAACAAATTGAAGGATAAGAACCATATGGTAATCTCAATAGATGCAGAAAAAGCTTTGAACAAAATTCAACACCCATTTATGATAAAAAACATCCAGAAAGTAGGCGGAGAGAGAACCTACCTCAACATAATAAAGGTCATATATAACAAACCCAACCAACATCAATCTCAATGGTGAAAAACTGAAACCATTTCCTCTAGGGTCAGGAGCAAGAAAAGGTTGTCCACCCTCACCATTATTATTCAACATAGTTTTGGAAGTTTTAGCCACAGCAATCATAGAAGAAAAAGAAATAAAAGGAATCCAAATTGAAAAGGAAGAAGTAAAGCTGTAACTGTTTGCAGATGACATGATACTATACATAGAGAATCCTAAAGCTGCTACCAGAAAACTACTAGAGCTAATCAATGAATTTGGTAATGTAGTGATACAAAATTAATGCACAGAAATTTCTTGCATTCCTATACACTAATGATGAAAAATCTGAAAGAGAAATTAAGGAAACACTCCCATTTACTATTGCAACAAAAGGAATAAAATACCTAGGAAAAAACCTACCTACGGAGATACAAGACCTGTATGCAGAAAACTGTAAGACACTGATGAAAGAAATTAAAGATGATACAAACTGATGGAGAGATATACCATGTTCTTGGATTGGAAGAATCAACATTGTGAAAATGACTATACTACTCTAAGCAATCTACAAATTCAATGCAATCCCCATCAAACTACCAATGGCATTTTTTACAGAACTAGAACAAAAAATTTCACAATTTGTATGGAAACATAAATGACCCCCAAATAGCCAAAGCAATCTTGAGAAAGGAAAACAGAACTGGAGGAATCAGGCTCCCTGACTTCAGACTATATTTCAAAGCTACAGTAATCAAGACCGTATGGTACTGGCACAAAAACAGAAATATAGATCAATGGAACAGGATAGAGAGCCCAGTGGTAAACCCACCCACATATGGTCACCTTATTATTTTTTTTTTTTCTTTTTGCGGTATGCGGGCCTCTCACTGTTGTGGCCTCTCCCGTTGCGGAGCACAGGCTCCGGACGCGCAGGCCCAGCGGCCACAGCTCACGGGCCCAGCCGCTCCGCAGCATATGGGATCCTCCCAGACCGGGGCACGAACCCGTATCCCCTGCATCCGCAGGCGGACTCTCAACCACTGCGCCACCAGGGAGGCCCCTGGTCACCTTATTTTTGATAAAGGAGGCAAGAATATACAATGGAGAAAAGACAGCCTCTTCAATAAGTGGTGCTGGGAAAACTGGACAGCTACATGTAAAAGAATGAAATAAGAACACTCCCTAACACCATACACAAAAATAAATTGAAAATGGATTTACGACCTAAATGTAAGGCCAGACACTATAAAACTCTTAGAGGCAATGATAGGCAGAACACTCTATGACATAAATCACAGCAAGATCCTTTTTGACCCACCTCCTAGAGAAATGGAAATAAAAACAAAAATAAACAAATGGGACCTAATGAAACTTAAAAGCCTTTGCACAGCAAAGGAAACCATAAACAAGACGAAAAGACAACCCTCAGAATGGGAGAAAATATTAGCCAATGAAGCAACTGACAAAGGATTCATCTCCAAAATATAGAAGCAGCTCATGAAGCTCAATATCAAAAAGTCAAACAACTCAATCCAGTAATGGGCAGAAGATCTAAATAGACATTTCTCCAAAGAAGATATACAGATTGCCAACAAACACATGAAAGGATGCTCAACGTCACTAATCATTAGAGAAATGCAAATCAAAACTCCAATGAGGTATCACCTCACACCAGTCAGAATGGCCATCATCAAAAAATCTACAATCAATCAATGCTGGAGAGGGTGTGGAGAAAAGGGAACCCTCTTGCACTGTTGGTGGGAATGTAAATTGATACAGCCACTATGAAGAACAGTATGGAGGTTCCTTAAAAAGCTAAAAATAGAACTACCATATGACCCAGCAATCCCACTACTGGGCATGTACCCTGAGAAAATTATAATTCAAAAAGAGTCATGTGCCACAATGTTCTTTGCATTTCTATTTACAATAGCCAGAATATGGAAGCAACCTAAGTGTCCATCGACAGATGAATAGGTAAAGATGTGGCACATATATACAATGGAATATTACTCAGCCGTAAAAAGAAACGAAATTGAGTTATTTGCAGTGAGGTGGATGGAACTAGAGTCTGTCATGCAGAGTGAAGTTAAGTCAGAAAGAGAAAAACAAATACCATATGCCAACACATATATATGGAATCTAAAAGAAAAAAAATGTTCTGAAGAACCTAGGGGCAGTACAGGAATAAATACACAGGCGTAGAGAATGGACTTGAGGACACGGGGAGGTGGAAGGGTAAGCTGGGACCAAGTGAGAGAGTGGCATCCACATATACACCCTACCAAATGTAAAATAGCTAGTGGGAAGCCGCCACATAGCACAGGGAGATCAGCTCAGTGCTTTGTGACCACCTAGAGGGGTGGGATAGGGAGGGTGGGAGGGAGACGCAGAGGGAGGAGATATGGGGATATATGTATATGTATAGCTGATTCACTTTGTTATAAAGCAGAAAGTAACATACCATTGTAAAGCAATTATACTCCAATAAAGCTGTCAAAAAAAAATGCCACTGCCTTAGACCAAGTCAACAAGAATTCCTGAAGGTAGGAACTATAGTTGTTTTGTTTTGTTTTTGTTTTTTACTTTTTAAGTTAATATAATATCAGACTTACAGAACAGTTGTAAGAGGTATGAACTCTTGCCACTTGTATTTAACATTTTACTGGAGGTTATAGCCAGAGAAATCAGGAAAGACAAAAAAAGACATCCAAATTAGAAAATAAATAACAGTATCTCTATTTGCAGATGACATGATTTTGCATATAGAAAATCCTAAGGAATACATACATACATACATACAGACACACACACACACACACACACACACACACAATTAGAACTAATAAATGAGTTCAGTAAGACTTCAGGATACAAGGTCTGAGTCCAAAAATAAATTGTATTTCTACACACTAGCAACGAACAGTTCGAAAATGAAATTCAGAAAATGATTCCATTTTCCATAGCATCTGAAAGAATAAAATAAATGTAACAAAAGAAGTGAAAGACCTGCACCCTGAAAACTAAAACAATGCTGAAAGAAATGAAAGCAGATCTAAATAAATGGAAAGATATTCTATGTTCATGGATTCAAATATTTCATGTTGTTAAGATGGAAATACTCCCCAAACTGATCTACAGATTCAGTGCAGTCTCCATAAAATCCCGGTTGAATTATTTTTGGCAGAAATTGATAAGCTCATCCTATTCATATGGAAATATAAGGAACCCAGAAAAGTCAAAACAATCTTACAAAAGAAGAACAAAGCTGGAGGACTCAGATGCCCCAATTGTTTTCTGTTTTCTCCCTCCTCTCCCTCATTGTTTCCCACTGTCTGTACACACACCACACACACGGTGTAACTGTGTGTATTTAAATGGTATACAAACATACACTTCTTTCTGAACTGTTTGATAATAAGTTAAAGGTGTGATGTCCCTTTACCCTCAAATACTTCAGTGAGCATTTTCTAAACACAGAGATAGTGCCTTTTGTAACTTTTTAATACAATTACTGACATCAGGAGATTAACATCAGTATAGTGCTATCATCTAATCAACATATTCCTGCAAGCGTCTTATGAATGTTCTTTACAACAAAAGAAAAGCCCAGCTTGGTGGGAATCTTCTCACAATGTATAGGCATAGCAAATCATCACATTGTACACTTTAAATATAATAAAAATTTTATTTGTCAGTTATACCTCGATGAAGCTGAAAAAAAATAAAGAAAATAATATCTCAGTTTATGTGCTGTAGCCTGTTGCCACAGTCTCTTTGGGCTCTTTTACTCCAGAAAGCTCCTCACTGGGCTTTGTCTTTTGTGGCCCTGATGTTCTTAAAAATACAGGTCAGCTATTTGACAGAATGCCCCTCAATCTAGGTGTGTCTCATGTTTCTTCATG
The DNA here is from genome assembly GCF_025265405.1 of Mesoplodon densirostris. Lineage (NCBI taxonomy): Eukaryota > Metazoa > Chordata > Mammalia > Artiodactyla > Ziphiidae > Mesoplodon > Mesoplodon densirostris. The sequence goes on along the minus strand of NC_082666.1, from coordinate 17,562,452 downwards.
GTTACATCTGGGTAATGGGATTTGGGCAGGAGTGCCCCACAAGTGATGCTATTATGGCCTTCTCAGTGCATCACACCAGGAGGTTCTTGTGGAGAGATACTCGGAGATGATGTGAATATTCTATCCCTCTTCAAACATTCACCCACTAGTTCTATCCATGAATTTTAAAAGCTCACCAGGTTAGATGCATGTAGCCAGGTTTGAGAGCTGCTCAACCTAACCCAATATAAGGAAGTAAGAGCTGGCCTCCTGAAAGAGGAGATATTTACACTGAGGCCTCAAAGATGCAGAGGAATAGCCGTACTGATTGGAAACTGGTGTGTATGGAGGTACAGATGTTCTACATTCAAAATAAGGCCGGGGACAAACAAGCATAGAAGATATCTAGAAATGAACCAAGGCCAGCTGGCCAGGCACAGACTGCAAGGTAGGAAGAAGGTTGGAGGTGCAGGTAGGGGACACACAAGGAGTTTGAACTTCTTACAAGAGCGAGGAGAGACCATGCAATGGGTTTCATCAGAGGAATGACATACCTGGGTTTTTGTGTTAGAAAAAAAATAGTCTTTTGACTGCCATGCGTGGCATTGATTGGAGGGTGTCCAGAGTGAAGGCAGGAAGTGCAGTGAGGAGGTGATAGTGTCTAGAGATAGGAAATGGTGACCTGGATGGTGGATTAGGGATCACCAAACACAGCAGCACTGTGTGAGGGTGAGTGTCAGACACACATGGACTTCTACACTGGGCTTGTGGGATCCGAGAAGGCTTCCTGGAAGAGGTGGCATATGCTAATCCCTGTTGCTGAGTGGAAGGCAGCCAGATGAAGGGGCAGGAGAAACAAGACTACACATGGAACAAAAATGTCCTCACGAAGGTTGAAGCCTCTAGCAGGGAGCATGGGGATGCGATGTAAGAGAGAAGCAGGGCTACAGCACCAAGGGCTGTGTGTCCCAGTTAGAAGTTTGGTCTTCACCTTCCTGGCAACAGGCAAGGGGTGCAATGGAGGGGTCTAGATCAGGTTTGCAACCTCGAAGCCTCCACTCCAGTTGCACACACAGGATGACTCGGAGGGCAGGGGTTGGGAGGCGGGAAGAAGGTCTAAGAGGCTGGTTTGCCAACGTTGTGGAGGACATATCTTCAAGGTGTAGGCACAGACCTGCACCTATCATCCTAACTCACAGCTCGGGGAGGACCACCAGGCAGACCCATCCAGGTCTTCGCAAGCTCTGATTGGGGTCTTTCCTGCAAACCTTTGGGAGAACAGATTAAAAGAAGAAAGCCGCTTCCCAAGCAGAAGAGAGGGAGGAAAACGACCTGTTGGCTGGGGATGAGGAGAGAGAAAGAGCGAGGGGCCCTATCCAGTCCAGAATGAAGACAAATGGGCAGTGAGCTCTGGAGAACGCATCCTTTCTCTGGAACGCTTGCTTCTCCATCAGGGCCCCTCACAGGCCTGCCAGGCGGGAGCAGTGCTTTTGTGCCTGTGCCGGCTGCACACCCGTTGCCATGGTGATGGGACCATAAGTCATGTCTGCTGCTGCTGCACAGAGGCGCTGTGATTTATGCCTGCCTGGCTGGGATTGTAAACTTTTTTTTAATGTGCAAAATCCGTCACAGCAAGGGAGGGCAGGGTGTCTCCTGCTCACTTTGGAGGTGCCGGTTGCTGTCAGACCTGCCTGCGATGCTCCTCCTGGCCCCAGAGCCAGGCCGCTGAACCTATGCAGCCCAACTGGGCTCTGCAGAACTCACTGAACCCTACTGAGAAGGGTGCCAAAAGCTTGAGGATGAAGCTCACTCCTGGAGCCAGGGCACTGCCTTATTCCTGAGACCAAATCTTCCTCCTGTCTCCCCGGGCTAAGTCTGTGCATACTACCTTTTCTCTTCATGCTTCAATTTCTGGCTTAGTAGTCTGCACTATAAACCAGCCTCTTTAGAACTGGGTCTCTTGAAGGGGCTGGGGTATAGTGCAAGTTATTAATGAATGTGAATGTGAAATCATACCCCTTCAGCCTCAGTTTTCTCATATGTTCAGAGGGGCCAATATAACCATCTAAGGTAGGGTTTCTCAACCTTGGCACCACTGAAATTTGGGGTTGGATAATTCTTTATTAGCGGGGCTGTTCTGTGCATTGTAGCATGTTTAGCAACGTCACTGGCCTCTACCCACTAGACGCCTATAGCACCTTCCCTGTTGTGGCCACCAAAAATGTTCGCAGAGAATACCAAACGTCCCCTGGGGGCAAAATCATCCCTTTTGAAGCCCATTTTACAGATGAGGGAAGTGAGGCTTTTCCTTTGGACCTCAGCTTTCCTGGGCAACCAAACTCTCTCCCCGAAGACTAGGCTCCTCTGGGATATGTGGAACCATAGACTTCCATGACTATTTCCTGTCATACCTTCCAGAGGCTGTGTTCACGCTGCTGGAATGGACACCCTCACAGCTAACTCAACCATCCCCTAGCACCTGTGCACCTTGTGTGCAAATCCAGATCCATGTCAGGCTCTTTAGTGCATTTAAGTCGTTCCTGTTGTACACAGGAGGACAGCGGCAGGGCTGGAAGGTGCCCTGGAAGGGAGGAGTGGGGAAAGAGACACTACAGAGCCATACCCTCTGTTCCAGGAACTCTATACCTAGATAGCCTTTGAGGTGTCTGGAATGACTTGCGGTGACTGGCCAGGCTGGCCATTCATGTTTCCCCCTAAACCATTCCCTTCCACTTCTTATTCCTTATTTTTTTCACTTTACTTTCCACCTCCTTTTTTTGTGGTAAAATATATATAGCATAAAATGTACTGTCTTAATCGTTTTTAAGGGTACAGATCAGGGACAGTCAGTACATTCATGTGGTTGTACCAGCGTCACCACCACCCATCTCCAGAACCGTTCATCTTGCAAAACTGAAACTCTGTACCCAGTAAACAATAACACCCCATCTCTCCTCCCCCCAGCCCCTGGCAACTGTCATTCTACTTTCTGTCTCTATGATCTTTGACTAAGTGCCTCATACAAGTAGAATTATACAGCATTTGTCTTTTGGTGACTGGCTTATTTTATTTAGTGTAATGTCCTCAAGGTTCATCCATGTTGGATGGATGGATGGATGGATGGATGGATGATCCATGTCAGAATCCCCTTCCTGTTTGAGGCTGAATACTAGTCCACTGTATGTATATACCACATTTTTCTAATTGTGAATAATGTAAAATAAAAACCCATGGACACTTGGGTTGCTTCCACATCTTAGTTATTCTGAATAATGCTGCTATGCATCTTTTATTTCTTTTTGAAGCATTATTGAGCCCCATTCCAACAACAATCCTCATGCACTTACTGAGTACTTACTGAATGCAAAGCACTAAGAAGGGAAAGTGGAGTTTACAAAGGGCATGAATCACAATCCCTTCTGAGAGGCAAGAGTTTAAAAAGAGCCTAATAAGAAATTCCTACTGTGGATTAAGTCTGGGCTAAATAAATAGAACATTATAACAACAGTAATTGTCACTATTTTTGTTCCAAACACATCATGCATTAATTCACTTGATTCTCAACAGCAACCCTACAGGGAAGGTACAGTTTTTGCAAATGTGCACGTGGAAGCAGAGGAAGGTCTAGTAACTTGCTCACCCTCCCCCAGACAGTGTGTGGCTGAAATGGGATTTGAGCACTAGAGCGGGTGCTGCTAACAACCAGGCTGGGCTGGGCTTAAGAGTTTCAAAAGGCTGGGCGGCCACAAAGTTCTTCCTCTCTCTCACTACCTTTTTCTCTTTGCTACTTCCTTTTCTTCCTCTGCCAGTTCTAGGTGATCTTTGAGTTCTACTCAGCCAGGATTTGTTCCCTCTCTGGAGTATCCAAGCATGCCCATCCTATCCCAATGCTGCACCCCTCATGAGGTCCCTGTGTCTTCTGCAGGGCCAGGGAGATAGAATGTGGAGCTCAGCGGCCGGGTGGACTAAATATTAAGCCAACAGGATAGAGGCCAGCTTCCCCCTCTTCCCAAAGAATGTGAACCAAACCACCCCCCTTCTCTGATGTTTCGTTTCATGTGTGCAGCCTCTGAGCCTCACTGGGCTAACACGGTATTACTTGGAGGGGGTGTCAAGGAATGTGGGTCCTGAGCCTGCGTCTAGTAAAACAGTTTTGGGGAAATAGTAATGTGCAGACTTCACTTTCTAAGGATTCATGATATTCATTAATATATTAATGTCCTTGGAAAAGCTTCCACCAAGGAAATCAACATAGCAACTTCCTTTATCATAGGATTTCTCAAACCTTTCAAATTAGGGAACACTCCTTTTTATTTTGTTACATTTACTCTTCCCAAAATACAGCTTTTATTTGGAACCACTCTGAGACAATACGGATTTTTTTTTTTTTTTTGCGGTACGCAGGCCTCTCACTGTTGGGGCCCCTCCCACTGCGGAGCACAGGCTCCGGACGCGCAGGCTCAGCGGCCATGGCTCACGGCCCCAGCCGCTCCGCGGCATGTGGGATCCTCCCGGACCGGGGCACGAACCCGCGCCCCCTGCATCGGCAGGCGGGCTCTCAACCAGTGCGCCACCAGGGAAGCCCCGGAGTTTTATAATACAATACAATGAACACTGTGAGGCAGGAAGTTTTGACGAGGCTGTTTGATGCGAAGAATATTTCCACGTCAGGGGACTGGGTAATGCTCGGAGACTGCATAAATATATTTTTTGAGCAATTTATGGTAATATCAAAATATCCTCAGGACTGTGCCAACAAAGCCACATCAAATTGGGCCATCAAGATGTTCCATACCCTTCCTCTGAGCCATTTACTTGCCTAGAACTAGGAATGCAGAGATGGTTAAGATTCAATTCTTCACCTCCAGGAAGACTTAGATCACCAGCTGAGGGCAGAGGGGGGATACCCTTCTACAATTAACCATAATGCAAGGGCAATGTGCTGTCCTGTAATTAAGGAAGAGGTATACTAGCAGCAGGAATATAGCAATGAGGAGGCTACGATTCTGGTGGATGGAAGGAGGGAATGTTCTGGCAAGGCTGCTCAGAGGAAGTGACACTTCTGCAAGACTGTGATGGACGAGGAGTAGTTTGCCAGGGACATAGGGGACTGTGTGAGTATTAGGACAATTCAGGCAGAGGGACAGCACTGCCAAAGGCAAGGAGATACTAAAGTGTATTTTGCATTTTGAAGAAATGGCAGATGAGGACATGGCGGGAAACGAGATCCCAGAGGGCATGAAGGCCAGCTTCTGAAGTGCTAGGAGGGAATGTGTACCAGGTGAAATGGTTTGGATGCTGAGGCTACGCGGGGCAGGTGATGGGGTTCTGAATGGTTCTAGCAGAAGAGAGGCGTGGCCCAGTCTGTGTAGGAGCTGGATTGGGCATGTGCATGGGGGTGTGGGGTAGAGGACGGAAAGCAGTGGGACTCTTTAGGAGGGTCTGAGCCTGGGAGTGCCAGGGAAGATGGACGGGGGTGGGGGCATATGAGGGATATGTTGAAGGTAAGATGGAAGGGCCTGGAGTTTCTGCTGGATCTCTTCCATTTGCTCTTCCTCCCTCTACCCTCGGCTCATCTGTACACAGCTTTGTGCCTCAGGAGGCTGACTTTGATGGACCAGCTCAATGGGCTCTCTTGCCTGGGTTCCCTTGGGTCAGCCAGTGGGGGGGCCCAGCAGAAGGTCTGGCAGGAGGTGGGTGAGTAAGGTTGGGACATTTATTCCTCTGGCTTCTTTCCTGTCTCTGTCCCTTGACCAAACGTCACAGCTCCTGCAGGAGTCTCCATGGAATTCCCTCTCCATGTTCTGGTAACCTCACCCTCACCTGGACCCACTGACACCACCCACAGTGTACTCAATACCCCATTTCTAGGACTTCCCCCAACTTTGTGCAGAGCCCCCTTTGAAACCTTTCCCACTTGAGCATACCGTCTGCTTCCTGTTGGGACACTCTTTGATATTGGTTTCCTTAGTTGGTGAGAAGAAAAGGAATTAAGCCTAATATCCAGATCAATTCATGACTCACTGAAATATCCAAGCATCTTTCTGACCAGACTGCATGGTGTGTGTGTGTGTGTGTGTGTGTGTGTGTGTGTGCGCGCGCGCGTGTTGGGTACAGAGGGGATTGGTATTTATCGGGCAGAGTAAGATACACTAAAGGAAACGGGTGGTCCTACCTACCCCCAATGAGTGGTCTTAGAAGGGAAAATGATTGCTCAACTTAGCTTATCTTGATGATCACTGCCCAGAGTTGCTGCTTGCAGAATCTAAAGCCTGGCCTGCTTAGGTGAGACCAGAGCAGGGATTTCTAAGGAAGCAACGTGACCATACACCCAGAGACTAGGATATACCTACAGGCAGAGGTGGACTGTAGCAGTTTAGAACCATCCGAGTGACGGCAGGGGGAAGGGGAAAAAATGACTCGGAAGGTCCCATCCAGGTTGTGAGTTTATAATTGTTTAAACCTGTCTTTGAAACTCTAAGATACAGTTCAAGGCCTCTATGTTATGAGTGGTTTGTTTACAGCTTAAATTAGAGCGTTCTGTTTTTAATACATTACAAGTGACAGTGATAGTGCCAGCCTGTATCTAGGAAGCACCTAGATGGAGGCCTCAACTCTATCTCAAGCCAGAAATCTATTTCAGGAAACTAACTGGCAGCAAGATGAGATGATCCAAATATACCTCCTGAGATAACAGACAGATGGGTAGAAACAGATAGACGGAGCAAGACAGCCCCATTTCTAATTCATCCTCAACATCTCCATCCACATGGCTGTGTTTCTCCTGCATCTCAGCAACCAGAAAATCTCTCTTCATTTTACAGAGGAACATGGCCATCAAGTCATCAGATGCAAAAACAGGAAGACCTCTAAATACCACCAAGTTCAGAGATGGCAAATACCCGACCCATCTGTCACCACTCCCGTCCCAGATTGAAGGCAGGCACCCTGAGTTGATCACAACAATCTTCCCATCTGAGTCAGTCTGTAGCCTCAGAAATCCTCCCAACTTAACATGCTAGGCAGCCCCTGCCCATTTATCTGAGTTGGCACATGAGATGTCTGCTATCTGCCATCTCTGATTTAGTCCAACCTCTCAGGCAGATGGATACACAGAAGCCCAGGGAGGATCTTGAAGACATGGGTTGGAGCAGATGTTCAGCTCATGGTCCCCCCACTTCCTTCTATGGCTGTGTCTGGACACTGAGATCCTGTCCCCTAATCAGAGGTGACTGATTGAGAGGCCAGCTCCTAACTCACGCCAGGCCAATAGATTCCTTCTCTAGGATTCTTCAAACTGCAACTCAACGAAGAAAAGCATTCATCCTCATCTCTGTGGCTAAGCTGATCTTTCACCCTCCCGTGGCAGCCTTCCGGTGCAGTTGCCATTAAGCTAATTTGAACTGGGTTTCTCTCTCCTGAAACCAAAAACATCCTGACTAATATAGAGCAGAAAGGGTTTCCACGCAACAAGTGGGAGGAAGACGTGGTGTCATGATGATGGAGTAAAGGTCTTGAGATCAGAAGCCTTGTGTTCAAATTCCAATTCATCCTCTTATCAGCTGTGCTATTTAGGGTCTTAGAACATCAGCTTCTTCACCTGTGAGATGGGGGGGCGGGTATAAAAATAGCCTTGGCCTTGTTAGATGACTGCAAGGACCACATATGAGATGCTATATAAAAGCCTCTGCCCAGTCAGGCATGCCCCAAATGCTGCTTCTATTGCTGTCTTCAGTGTGGAGTCAGGACTGAAACTCAGGCATCCCAACTCTCAGCCCAGTGTACTCGCCAAAAAAAATCATACTTTTATGTGTCTTTCTCCCTTCTCTCTCTCTTTTTTCACTGAAAGATCTGCAGTCCCATTTCAACATCAGAAGTCCCACTGGAAAAGTGTTTCACTTCTAATGCGGATATACCAAGTCGTTTCTCAGTTTCACTGTATCTGCAAAGCCTTCCATAATTCAACATCAAATATTTATTATTACATTTATTAAACTTTTAATAATTTAGCATCTCCTGCACGTAAGAGAGAAGCTTAGCTAACTGGTTCCCCTTTATCCAACTCGGGTCACTTCAATATTTATATTCCAAAGTCTCCATTTGAGTTTCATTTAGCAGAGGCTGTGCCGTGGGCCTCTGTTCCAGCTGACAGTCAGCGCCTGCTGTAGCCTCCCCAGTGGCAAAGACTAACAGAAATCTGGTGCTGAACGGTGTTTGAAGAGATTTGCTGAGCCTGGGCAGAAACTCATCCTAATAGACTTCACTTTTATTAAGATCACGAAACCAAAATGAGGGGAAATATATATGTCGCTGGGCACACGGGCTGAATGACAGGCAGCAAGGCTGTGAAGGGATGTGAGTAGAGAGCAGATCCATTTGGTGGGGAGGGTGGAGGTCTTTATATTCATGCCTCTCGGAGGGGCTTCATTCTCCTAAAAGAAGGGAGGGGTGCAGTGGTTCAGGGAACATTCCAATGCCCAAATCCCATGAGCCCAGCTGTGAGCGCCAGACAGATGCCCTATTGCCCCCAAAGTCTCCCCGGACCCCCATTTAATCTTCCACGAGCACGGAATGGACTTCCACACACACTCAATGGACTAAATGGTCAACGAAGATGAAGACAAAAAGTCCAATGCGCCTACCCCTTAATCTCACAGAGAACCCCTTGCATCAGCGGTAGCCAACATTTACCGAGCTCTCACCTAATGGGCTGAATTCAAATTCTGATTCTGACACTCACTGCCTGGAACATGTTGGGCAAATGATTTAAGTTTCTTGTGCCTCAGTTTCCTCCTCTGTAAATAGTAGTAACTCCATCATTGAGTCATTGGGAAGAATCAGAACTAATGTAGGTAAAGCACTTAGACAGGGCCTGATACAAAGTAAAGGGTCAGTACATGTGAGTCATGATTCTATCTGACTACAGGGCTATGAGTTTACATGTATTATCTCATCAATTTGCAAAAACATCCAAAGATACAAGAGCAATTATCATCCCCATTTACAGACAGGAAACTGAGGCTCAGAAAGTTTAAATACCTTGCCCAAGGTCAGCTAGTAAGTGGTGGAGATGGGATTTGAACTCAGGTAGTTTGACTCCAGAGCCTTCACTATTCTCTTTGCCCAAATCTCCCTTCTTCTGTGTTTCAAGCGGGTAAGTGGGTTGCCTGTTGAAGTCCTCCTGTCCTTTGGGAAAAGAACGTCTGTGTGAGTAATTGGTGAAGCAGGGGAAAGTGGGGGAAGCTTCTTGGGGCTGCAAGTGTCTAATAAGGGCTGCAGAAGCCCACCCCTGTCTCAGCATCTCCCTGGGAAGGAAGTATGCTTCCCGGTTGCCTACCAGGCAAACACACACACACACACACACTCTCTCTCTCTCTCTCTCTCTCTCTCTCTCTCTCTCTCTCTCTCTCACTTATTTGCAAAAGCGGTCAAGGAGGGAGGAGGGAGCATCCTGAGTGTCAAATCGCACAAGGCCTCCTTTATGGGACTCCCCCCACCGGAGGCTCTCCTGCCCTGAGCCCTCCCATCCAGGTGTCCCAGTGCAACACATCACCTGCCTTGGCCGAGCCTCACCCCTGCCTACCCCACACACACCCTGATGTCCCGCTGCTCTTACCCTCCCTTACTTCTGCTGCTGATGCCTAAGGAGATCAAGAGGAATGCAGGGGATCCCTTCTGTGTCCACTTCTGGGCCTTGAACTACATCTTTTATCACCTTAACCCAACTGCATCATCCAGTTATTTCCTTATTTGTGCTAAAATGCCGACTAAAACTTCAAAAACTTCCCGCGATCGGGTACCAGTTACATGTAAGGTGCTGTACCAGTTACTCTATCTACATTGCGTAATCCTAACAACCAGCTGGAGGAAGCACAACAATCTCTATCTTCCAGGTTCAGAAATGGAGGTCGGAAGAGGTAAACTGACTGGGCCTGAGGAGTTCAGGGAGCAACTGTGGTGCCAGGATTCATATCCATGTCTGTAGGATTACAAGCCTATGCTCGCTTTCCTACACCCTCTTCCCTTTCTGGTCTTTACATTTCCAGAGCCTACACAGTGTCCAGCACACAGGGAAGTACCTAGAGTGCTTTTGTTGAGGGTTTCACCTTAAGATGGATGGCCCATGTTTCCAGAATACACTGTAACTGACTTGGGGTACTGCCTGGGCAAAAGCCAGATTCTGATATCTGTAGCATCTGCACAGGAGCATCTGCTGGGGGCCCTGGAGTGGTGAATACACTCTCCTCAAGTGCCCTCAGAATCTTTGCTGTCTCTAGACCAGGTGGCCCAGAACTGAGGAAAGAGGGGGAGAGGAAGAAAATAGCATGAGGTTCCGTCTCCTCTCCTCTTCTCACTGTATTCTCTGCCACGTGCCCCTTGGCACTGCCCACAAGACACAATGACCTGGACCCTGGAAGCTCCCGCATCAGGCATGCCACTTCAAGACCCCATGCCTCATCCATGGAGCGGACCTCCGTGGGTTTTGCCTTCTTTTGTTGTTGCTGTTCAGCATCCGTTTGCTGCCTGTCCTGATTCCCCCCTGCTTTCCCCCTATCCTACCTGCAATCTCAATCCACATGGTAAAGATTCCCCCTATCCTTGCTGGTTTGAGAGTGGGTCAGTGACCCAGGTCTGGCTAATTTCAGGCATTGATTTGGGATATTGGCAAATGTCCCCAAATAGGCCAAACGGAGAATCATAGCTTAGAGATGAGGAGCATGGAGTCAGGAGTCAGAGTCTCAGGATTCAAATCCTGGTTCTGTCACTTACTGGTTGTGTGACCCTGGGCAAGTTATAAAACTCGCTGTGCCTCAGTTTCCTCATGCATGTAATACGGCTAATAATGGGTAAAGATTAAACGAGTTCATTTCAGCAAAGCACTTGGGACAGTTGCCACATAAGGAGGAGCTCTCACTGCTGTCACTCAATGCCAGGACTTTTGCTTAAAGCTTGGGGAAACAGGATATCTCTTCACTCTGGCAATGCCCCACTGAGGCTGTAAGCTTGGAGTTGCTGGTGAGACTGTGCCCGAAAAGCACGTTGACCCAGAGGAAGACAGAGACGAGGGATGAAGAGAGACAGAAATACTGAGTCCCAACAACACTGTAGAGCATATAAATCCTGCTGGACCCAAAGCCGTTGCCACCCTGGAGTTTGCAAGCCCTTCCATCCTTTGTTTTCTGTGGCAGCCAGGTGAGCCTTCCTTTCTTTTGCTGCCTAGTGCTTTAGTATGCATATGTTAGTGGGCATTAGAATCATCCGAGGACTTGTTAAACCAGATTACTGGTTAAACAAGATTACAGGGCCCACCTCCAAAATATCTGATTCAGGTCTTGGGTGATGTATGCATTTCCTGCAGCTGCTGGAAAAAATCACCACAAACTGGGGTGGCTTAAAACCACCAGAAGTCCAAAATCAGTACTGTGAGGCCAAAATCAAGGTGTTAGCAAGGCTGCACGCCCCCATGAGGTTCAAGAGGGAGCATCTGTTTTTGCCTTTTCCAGGTTCTGGTGGCTGGTGGCATTCCTTGGCTGCAGCTGTGTCACTCCAATCTCTAGTTCCCTCTTCACGTTGCCGACTCCTCTGTGTGTGTTCAATTTCCCTCTGCTTCTCTCTTATAAGGACACTTGTAATGGTATTTAGGGCCCATCCAGATAATCCAGGATAATCGACCTACTTTAAGATTCTTAACTTAATCCCATCTGCAAAGACCCTTTTTCCAAATAAGGTAACATTTACAGCTTCTAGGGAGTGGAAACTGATACCCTTGGGGCTCAATGTCAGTCTACCAGAGTTGGAGTCTGAGAATCTGCCTTTCTAACAAGTTTCCCGGTGATGCTGAGGCTACTGGTCCAGGGACCACACTTTGAGAATGAGTGACCTAGTAACTTCCTGCTAATACCCTGCACGTTTGCTCAGAGGTCCTCTCCTCTGTGAGGCCTTTCCTTTACCTCCCAAGTGAGTTTAACCACCTCCTTCCTCCCTTGGGTCCCTTCTCTGCCTTGAACTTTTCCTCTAACCTTTGCAAAGGTCCCAAAGTGCAATACTGTTTTGTTTGCAATTTTGTCTCAATGCCCCAAGATCTTTGTCTGAACATTTCTCTGTCTCTGATACCTAGCCTAGGTGTTCAATAAATTCTTAGTGCTTGGAATCAAGAGGCCAAAAGAACAAGGAACTCTTCTTAATTCTATCCAGAACTAATTCAATGTGAAAATTGTCACCAAGTGAGCGATGCTGGCTTGTATCCTGATGTCCCATTATTCTTTCAACATTGTGTAAGAATTAACAGTGTTTCACCATTTCATTTTCATTGATTTGAGATCACAGAAAAATCACTCAGGGGCTCCAAAAGCTGGGCTTTGCAGATGATTATTATTCCAACCATAATAGCAATTCTTGCATCTCTCTTATAAGAAGAATCAGCTCTTGGTGAAATTGTGAAGAAGGCCCAGTGTGTAGCAATAAGTGTTGTTTGCCATGTTCTCTCTCCATGAGTATCTTTCATTTCATCTCTCAAGTCAGTCTCTTGTTCCATGCTCCTTGCTACACCATGAGATCCCTGAAAGCCAAGGTGGGTCTTATTCATCACAGTATTCCTATGGTACCTGGCACAGTGCCTGGCACACAGGAGGGGCCCAGCCAAGGTTTTCAGAATTGAAAGGAATCTGCACGCAATTTAACTAGAGTTCGCTCCTCCACCTTTGTAGCTGACATCATTCGTGTCTCGAATGCTAAAAATCTCATTTCCAGCAGCTTCCTGCTGGAACGGGCCGAAGAATGGGAGCTGTCCAGGGGAGAGTTCTTTTCCTTGGCCCTTCAACCCTTCCTACTTGAAAGCCTTCTCTCCCACCTTAAATTCCACACAGACAAATCCTATGCACAATTCAAGGTTAATTGCCAATGTTCTCTCTCCTGCAAATACTTTTCTAATTCCTTTGGTCAGGAATTCGTTCTTCCTTTTCCATCCCCAAGGCACTCTATGTGTACCACACATGTGCCTCTTCACTCATTCTGCAAATATTTCCATATGCATAAAGCCGCTAGAACTACCACACCGTACTAGATGTTATGTATTCACTTAAGTCTACCTCAAACCCCATGACAAAGGGATTAGTGCAAACTCTCAATACTAAGACCCTATCGATTTTAAGGTATGTCATAGATTGGATGTGTCCTTTCAGCAAAAGAAAGAGAGAAAAATAACAACAAACATAATAACTGATGCTTCTAGAGAGTTCACCATGTGCCAAACTCAGTACTTTACAGGTATTATATCTTTTAATTCTCAGCACTCCCCTATAGGGCATAGATAGTCTTCTATCCATGTTATCCACAAGGGCCAACAGAGCTTCAGGAAAGCTCGTGCAGGAAGCAAGTGGTGGAGTTGGGATTTGAACTGATGCAGTTCAGTTGGGCTCTATAGCCTATCATATTTTTAAAAAAATGAACACCCTTACCTAATAAACTTTATGTTTAATCAACATATGGCATGCATAGAGAAAAGTGTGCAAATCATATCTGTACAGCTTGATGAATTTTTACAGAATGAACACACCCATATAACCACCACCCAGATCAAGAAATCAAATATTACCAGCATGCTGGCAGGTTTCCCTTGAATCACTGTCCCCTCCATCACCCAAAGGTAATCCCTCTTCTTTTTTCTAACATCCCAGATTAGTTTTTACTGTTTTTGATCTTTATTTAAACATACATATTCATTTGTATCTGGCTTCAATAATTCAATCTTATATTTGTGAAATTCATCATTGGTGACATGTGTGGTGGTTGTGTTCATTAATACTGAGCATTAATAACATTCTGCTGTTTTGTTTTATTAATCTACTTATTTTATTTATCTACTATCTTGTTATTGATGGGCATCTGTGTTTTTTTCCCCCAGCTTTTTGGCAGTACAAACGAACACCACCATTAGTATTCTCGAACATATTCTTTGTGGTATCCTATTTGTAGGATATGTAGATGTTTAGCTTTAGTACATACTGCCCAGTAGATTTACACAGTGGTCACACTAACTTACGTTCCTGCTATAAAGGTATGGTAGTTCAGTTGTTCCATATTCTCACCAACATTATCATCAACTGTTTTGGATTTAGACACCCAGGTGGGTTGAGCCTTTACTTTTGACTCTAAGTTGCTCTGCCTTCCCTAGTTTGAGATTCCATACTTTCATAGTAATCTGTCACAGACTAAAAAGCAAAACCGAAAACAAACAACAACCGGGAAAGCACCGTTTCATTTTCCTTCCCAATCCTACTGGAAAGCTTATCTCTTCCTTCCTGACGTTGCTTTTTCCTTTAAACTCTCAGTTGTGATTCTGTGGCATATTATTGGCTATCTATAATTATGATCTATTATTTATTAATTTCTAACATAGCATCTGACTGAAACTTATTAATTCTTTGAATGCCCAGGATATGCTTGCCTGAGCGGTGTCATGTCAAACAAGGTTTATTAGTGCAGCTTAGAAAACTCAACCTACATAGCACACATTCTTTTGAATGGCAATGATTGCAATCTTTTATCTACCCTTACAGTGACACCAATGGGTATGTGAGAGGTAAGATGAAGGTAAGACTTAAAAGGCTGTCTGCAATTGCTCCAAGCCCAAAGACGTGTGGGCACCCAAGCAGGATGATAATTTAGTGACCTAATCAAACCAACATTCTTCAAATATTTGAAATACATTTCAAATATTCTTCAAAGGGTTGAGAAGGAAGACCCATAATTGCAGAATATCATCCCCTCTCCCATCCTGAGCAACTCTGCTCTGGTCCCGACTCGGTGAAGGCACACCCTTCATGTAACCAGGCACAGCATTTTTAGCAGTTTAGAGCATCTAATTGTTACTGAATCATGCCCTTCAAAGGTCTCACCACTTTCAATTTATTACAGTATTTCTTCCAACTACAAACAATATTGTCACTGAAATAAATTCTAGTACTATACTTTTCTCAATTTTGTTTTAATATTTCCAAAGATGTTTTAGAGTCCCTGTACGTTGATATTCTGTTCTTTTCCATGTCTGGTTTGCTGTTTAACGTAATAATTCAGATTGGAGCAGAAAAGGCAACTGAATTATCCTACAGACCGTGGTCATTCTCAGCAGTATGACATAGTACTCAAACTTCCTGACTCTGCCTTCCCCACCATCACCAGTTTCTACTAGAACTCTATTGTACTGGGAATTGAATTTATCTAAAATTGGTAATCCTGTACCTTTGGTAGTATATTATGTACCAGCATTTACACATTTAATTATTACAACAATTCTTGGGAGGTGTTTCAATGAAATAGTTAAGAACATGGGTTCAGGAGGTGGAGAGATCATGGGGTGAAGCCTGGCTTCACTACTTACTAGTGAAGGTATCACCTTTATGCCTCGGATTTTTTTTTTAATTTGTAAAATAAAAATAATATTAGCATCACATTTGGGGTTGATGTAAGAATGTAATAAGATAAAGTTAGTAAAGGGTTTGGGAATGATCAATGGAGATGAGTTATTATTAGTAGTAGAAGTATTATCATCATATTCTGTGAGGTAGGCACTGTTATTATCCTCATTTTGCAAAGAAATGGAGAGTTAGTAAGTTACATTTGGCCAGAATCATATAGTTCATCCATGGTAGAGATGAGACTGTAACCCAGACCTAATTGACTCCAGAGAGAGTGTTACTATCAGCCAGTCTGATATTTATACCTTCACTGAAATCACACATTCAATGGCAACAGTACAGAACTCTGAGGAAAGCTAGTAGAGACCTTTGTTCAGTCGATTTGAGACACGGTCATAGGGTCTCTTTCAGAATAATCCTTCAACCAGATGGCCTTTTCTCCATCTTTAAAATATGTAATGCAGAGAAACCACAGCACATGCTTTACTAAAGTCTCACTGACCTCAATTCCATCAAAAATAGAAGTAATGGTAATTTGCCATGAATCAATTTGTGTGAGCATGAAACCATCTCAGTTCTTAGTAATGACCACTTCATTTCCTAAGCGCTATCCCTTTAATTTTCTATCCTTTTAAAAATTACCTCTTTGGAGAAATACCAATAAAAAATCATGCTGTGTTCATCCCTCCACGAAACGTTGAGAAGGTGAGAATAAATAAATTGTAAAGCAAGAGACGTGGGTTCTAGGAGCTTCCTATCAAGATGTCATGGATATATGATAGCATCTTAAATTCAAAATGACCCAAAGACAGCTAGGCAGTAGAATAACAGTCACTGGAAGTATGGGGGCCATGCTTCCATGTTCCAGTTCAGGAGCTCATAAGCTGTGTACAAGCCTGTTCCAAAAGTAAAATCAGAGTCCGTTTTATGTAACATTTAAATTCCAGAATTCTTCCCTTAATCAAGTTGGGAGCGGGGAGAAAAAGAACCTCCATTAGAAAGTTCCAGAATAGTGCTAGGATCAGATCTAAGACCACTGGTATAATTAAATCAATAAACATTTAGTAGCTGTCCGATATGTACTGGGAACTGGGGATTAAAAAGCTAAATAAGTTATTTGCTTTGACCTTGAGAGATTCGCCACATAACAGGACAGAATGATATGCAAGCAACTAATTAGAACACAGCAGAGTCAGTCTACAAGGAAGTTAACTACAAGGTACAAAACGTGTAAAGAAAGTTGTAATCTCCATCCTTTCATGAGTAAAAAACAAATTCATTTGACCTGGACATTTCAAACCTATGGATTAGCCCAAAATCTGTTCCTGGTATCTGAGTCATGAGAGAAAGCACCTCATTCTCCAATCTTTGACCTTCATGACTCTCCAATATACTATTAAGTTATCATCTTTTATAAGAGAAGATCATTAAAGATCCCAGGATGAGCCAGAGAATGTGGTCGCCTCTCTCATGTTTTATACAAACCCCAAAGGAAAGTAATTATGTTGAAATATAAAGGCACAGAGGCCCACCATGGAAGTCACTTTCAGGAGTGTGGAGCATGGTATATTGGACAGTGTTTTATATATCGACTAGGCAACTGCCTACTTCAACAACACAAAGAGTACTTTTCCACAGGAGTTCCTGAGATCCTGAAACAGAGGGGCTTCCAGGGCTCTAAGAAGCCCGTGGTACAGGTGCTGGAGATGACATCCCTACCTGACATCTGCAGGGTCTTCTGTGACGAGCACATCAGTCTTGCAGCTGGCCAGGGGGTTGATGGACAGCTCCACGGGTGGGACCACGAAGCTTTTGCTGACAGGAAGCCAGAGTCCTTGGCCCAAGCTGAAAGTAGACCTGCAATGTAAGAGTTTCCATTGGGGGACTCCCTGGGAAGCAGAGACAACATAGAAAAAAGGGGCCCCTCCACCCTTCCCTTCTAGAACCTTCTCTCACCCCCCCCCCACCCAACTGAGTCCCCTGCATTCTCCAAGGCATAATGTTGGCCAACTTTGCCCACACTTGGATGGTCACTTCTTCACTCCATTAATCATTTAGCCCATGCATTGTTCTATATTGCTAGTTTTATTTTCCTGAGTTTAAATCCTGATTCCCATTTACCAGTGGGCTTTGTGAGGACAGGAACTATTTCAGCTCTGCTTTCCCAAGCAGTCCTGATAGCCAGCAGGAGGACCATAAGTGACTGCTAAGTCAGCAGGGGCAATCTGCACAAAGGGTTAAGAGCACGGACCCTGAATCAATTTCAACCAAAATCTGATTCCTAGTTCTGCCACTTAATTTGCTGTATGTCTTCATCAGCTTAGGTACTGAAGTTTCACACAAGATTTCATGGTAGTGGCAGGAAGAGGTTCTATGGCTATAGAATATTTTTAAACCACTGGACTAGATAATAAGTAATGTCTTCTCCAGTTCAAGTATCTCAATTTATGTCTATACCAGACAAATGGGAATTAGATTCCCATAGCAACCTGGGCCATTGCATCCAGGAAATGCACAGGCTTGATAAACTAAGGAGGTGTGTAACTACACCTCCCATCAGACCCTTCTCCATACCCCAGCGTCATGCCCCAATAGACTGTCAACTCACCTGAGAATCTTTTCAGGGGCTTGCTCCCCTGTCACCAGATCATAGCCCCTCTCGAGTGTCGTGTAAGGCCAGGGTCTGTGGGAAGAATTGAGACAGGGAAAGAAAAAGGGATAGAAGATGCTATTAGTCAGAAGCAGGTGGGATACATATGTGGACAATGCTTGGAGTAGCTTTACAAACAATCAAATTTTGCAGAGGTAATTATTAGGTAAGACTATTTATATTATAAAAGGCTCCATTTCACCGAAGGACTCAGCACTTCAAAGTCCACTTTGTCCATTTTGGAGATTATGTATAAAAAACCCAATTCTTCATTAGTCCACTCAAGAGAGTGGTCTTTGATTACCTATGGTTTGGGAGGGTGAGCTAAACTTCAGCCTTTGTTCTCTAGAAGATTCATCAATCATGTGCCTGTAATACTAAAATGTGATTCAGTGGGAAACAGGATTCACTTTCCATCAGGCTTTGCAGGGACACAACTGTTGCAGAGGAAGAGTCCTCTTTGTGGAGCAGTTTGGGGCATCTGGTAATGCCACAGGGAAGTTGGGCCCTCCACTGTCTCTGCCCTGATGTCCTTGGCCACTCACCCTTCACTCTGTCCCCAGTCACTGCGCACACACAGGTGTCTGTGAACCAGGTCAGGGGTGTAGCCTTCATGACAGCTGCACTCTCCTGTAAAAGAGAAAAGGATCTTGTGAAATACTGCCTGCCCTTCTTTGTGGTTTCCTTGTTTTCTTAGAAAATAAAGCAAGGTGGCTAGCTGTAGAAAAGGTCACGGAAAGAGGGTGTTCTGGTCTACCTGCCACTGTAGTTAATAAAGAGTTTATTCATTTGTTCATTCACTCACTTATTCACTCAGCGAGCCCTGACCACACTCCCTGCCAGGCTCTCTGCTCAGCCCTGGGGATGCAGAGGTCAAAGGTACAACCCAGATGCTGAAGGAGCTCATGGCTTAATGAGGGAAACAGAAAGTGACCTGGTGGCTACACTTGGAAGTCCTATTTTCAAATATTTAAATTATGATAAAGTACACTTGCACAAGTGTAATCAGGAAATTTAATTCTCTCCACCTGAATGAACTATTCATGTTCATTTGTAAGCCCCAAAACAAATGCCACCTCCTCCAAATACCTCTGATTTCCCCTTTTGGAAAAATTATTTTCATCTACCATCTCCAGATTTTGTTTTGTTTTGTTGTTGTTTGTTTAATGGTTTTCCTCTCCTCTTCCCTCCTCCCCTCATTTCCCCTCTTGTCCCTTCCCTTCCATCTATCCATCCATCCATCCATGTATCCATGTGTCATTGTTTTCTGGCCATGCCTTACACTTGGTTGCACACATCCTCACTAGCATCCCACACTGCCTTAAGTATATTTTCCCATTAGCCAAGCTCATTCTGGGGGCACATGTCTTGTTTCCTGGTGTATCTTCAGTGTTCAAAATTCTGGAAGGGTCCTACCTCCTTGCTACTACTAGTCTTGCTTCACTGTACACTCCTTAAGATTGGGGGATATTTTTTGATTCAATTAGTTGTTAGATTTTCCTAAGATGTATTTGTAGAACGTTCCCAGATGCTTTACCAAAAATAGATTCCATTAAAAAACCAAAAATAGATTCCATTAAAAAAAAGCTTGTGAAATACTGTACCATTCCTTAGTGCCAGTAGAGTATGATTCTTCATGAGGGTGATAATGTATACAGTTTTCCCTAAACTTATTTCACCTTGGAAGGCTTGCTGGTGAAACAAATCATAGGATTAGTGTCCTGTGGAACATACTTTGGGAAACACTGGTAGGAAGTGCCCTGGCTGAACTCACTGCATAGAACAGTGTAGGTGCTCAACACTGTGAGTTGAATGTATAATTAACTATCTATGGCTTTGATCAATTTCCAGACTATTGCTGTCACGTTGCCATCTTCCTCATCTTCTGGTAATCACACTCATGCACATACTCAGATGAACCTGCAATTCTTCAGTCCTACAGTGATTCTGGTTGGCTTGACCCAAGCGTTTTCAAATGATGTTTCATGGAAACATCTAGCTCAATGGGGGAGATTTAGGGACTTTGCACCTTTTAGATTTTCATGTTCCTTAAAAAGTTTTATTTTAAAATCTCTTTAATAATAAAAAATGATGGCTAAACACTCAGATATTACATGCTAGAATTGAGAACACTGAAGAGCTCTGTCACTTTAAGTCTGGTTGCCAGGTAAACAGATTTTACGCAGACCTCATTAAAAAAAAAAATTCTCCTGTCATCTTTGTTTCATTGAAGAGGACCCTGAGACTGTGAGTCTAGGTGCTAACAAGCTCATGCTTTTTACAACTTCAAGTCTTATGAATCAGGATTTTCTCAACCTTGTGCAACCAAAACAAAACACAGCAGTGAATAAGACGCTAGGGTGACACTGGTTCTACAACGATTGCCCACAACTCCTGATTTCTGTGTTTCTATTTATGGAATAGCTTTAGTGTTTTCACTGATTCACTATAAATGCTATACATTTGACCTTATACAAAGTATTCCGAGTGTCAACACTTTAATTTGTTTTATGCATTCCAATGCTGCTTAATCTTTGTATGTCCAGCATCAGCAAGTATCTGGCAAACAGCCTGGGCTTAATAAATGTTGGTTGAACTAAAAGAGTAGTAAGACAGAATATGGAGAAAAAAATGGGTCAGAGAGAATATTCACAATATTCAGATAAGACTGTTAAAAGGAGAAAGAGAAGAGAAAGAGAGAGATCCACCTTTCCCCTTGTCTGGATAGCTGGTATATAAGAGGGGGCTGCTTGCAGGCAGGGATGCTGTCTATAATTCTCCTCTCCAATTACATCCCAGGGTCTTCCACCGGACGCCTGGGCTGTAAGTACGTGCAACCTAAAGGACTGATTGACTGTTGCCAGAGGTAAGGAAAACGGACGGAAAGAGCTGAGATCCTTGAGATTTGGACGAGAAGAATCGACCAGAGTGGGAGGGGTAGCTGTCACTAATGATGTGTTAAAATGCAGCAGTCCCTTCATGAAATATTCACCACCTTAAACACGTCTAATATTAAAGATTAAAAGTCCTGGGATTTGTCCTCCAGACTCCCAGGACTGATTTATGATCTGCCACAAGCCACAGCTTTCATGATTCATAATGGGAGAGGTAAAGTGGTTACCTCTGGCAAAGGGATGGGGAGTCGGGCTGGGGTGAGCCAGGAGCATGGTGGGAAAGGAGGCTCTTTGTCTTCCATGGAAAGGGCTGAGGTTCCTGTCTCTCCTCTCAGTGACTCAGGACAGGGCACAGGTCATTTTTTCCCCTTTCCCTCCTTTTGCGAATATTAGTGAGAATGAGAAATCTACACAGAAAAAGGGCACTGCTGTATTTTTCTCTTTTCGTGTGTGCTGACTAGGCAAGTTTCCCCTGCCTTGGAATGGGTCATTAATTACTGCCGCTCACTGTACAACAAATATGTATTTTGCAAGTGAGAAGCATCCACCCTGGAGGCTGCGTGGAGCACAGGAAGTGAGGCAGAGGGAAAAGCACACGAGTGCTGGAGACACACAGAACTGGGTTCCAATCCTTACTTCCTCTCTCCCTAAGATGTGTGGTCTTGGGGAGGAGGTTACTTCATTTTTTGAAGAGGTCTCAGTTGTCTCATCTATAGAATGCGAATGACAGTTCTGCAAATCTCTCAGAGCTGATATAAGAATAAATGGAAGTACTGAAGGGTAAAAGCTCATGGCTCATGTAGAAAGTGAGTAGATGCTCAACAAATTCATTCCCTCCTCTTTCCCTTTCATTCCAAGATGGCAACTGGGTTCTGACATATGCTGACACATTAACTCTACGGACACTGGATAGGTAACCTCCTCCTTGCTGGGACTTAGTTTGCCCATCTGCAAAATGGAAGCTTGGAATAGATGTTCATGAGTTCTGGGCCCCAGTGAGAGACAGTCATTTCCATTGCCTTTCCGAATCACTCACATCTAGTTTTCTGAATACCCTTCGTTTTAACCTTAACTCTGATCACTCTTAGCAGTTGGGTTGGGTGCCTCCAGCAGGATTTTCCCTCAATGCCATGACTGTTGGCTTTACTGGCCCCCATTTTCCATTTTGCTGGCTCAGCGACCTCTCTACTATTCACAACCAAGCATTTACTTCTTGCAAGACGCAAGCCTCTGACAGCGGGAGCTGAGGATTTAACCCCTTCCCTGGGGGAGTCCCATCCTCAGTCCTGCCTTGGTGCACCCGGGGCAGCCAGGCTGCTGAAGATCAGCTCTCCTGGGACATACGTTTACACGCTTTCCCTGTGCGGACTGTGAATGCCCACACTCCCTGACTCTCACCACAGCAGATGCTCCCTGGAAAAACGGAAGGGCTCCATCTTGCTCACCACTGCATCCGGCACCTGCTGCCCTACCCGGTACATAAATAAATAAATGAGGGAGTACCCTTCACAATAGTAATGCCTATGCCAATAGGATAGGGACGTTTTGCCTATTTTCCCCACTAAACTGGGAGTCTCTTGATTGCAGAAACCTTTTCTTAATCATCTCCATATCCTAGTAGTTAGTAGCATGCCTGATGAAGGGTAGGTGACTCATTTGTTGAATGAATGAATGGGTGAGTGAATACATGAATTAGTGAATACATAAATATACGGTAATCATCATGAATTCAGGCTGAGTTCCTTTAGAATAATGATGATTCTGCTGAAGACTGGAAGAAACTTTCTTACATCCATGACAGGTATTTGCCAAGGAAATAGAAAGGGTAAACGTGAATGCTGATGAAATGGCTGAAACAGAACTTCTATTTCACATCAGAGAGAAAAGGCTCATAAAGATCATCTAGTTCAAATCTTCCCAGCTTCATTTTTCAGATGGGGAAACTCTGGCTCAGAAAGTGAAGACATTTAGCCAAATAACTGTAATAGCCTCTTGGCCAGTCCGGATGAGCACCCAAGACTATTGGTCATTACCTCAGTGTCCCTTCCACTACACTAGTGGTCTCAGTACTTTAATACACCCAGCAACATTTTCCTGCATTTGTTTTTTCTTTGTACGCCTCTGACATTTCTGAGTTTCCTATAATGTAATACATTTAAAACCAGAAATTATTTTTTAAATATAATGATTTTTAAATACACTTAACACCTTAAAAACATACATTTATAAGTGATTGATAATGTAGACCTTAACAAAGAGTTTAATCTCGTCGTTAAAGTGGCTCCCATAGGGGAATTCAACTAAGTGGATTTTCATTGTGCTAGTTACTAGAACTCTATATTATCAGCTATGGATGAGTTGTATTGGTTTTCTTTTTTTTTTTAATAAATTTATTTATTTTATTTTTGGCTGTGTTGGGTCTTCGTTGCTGTATGCGGGCTTTTCTCTAGTTGTGGTGAGCGGGGGCTACTCTTCGCTGCAGTGCGCGGGCTTCTCATTGTGGTGGCTTCTCTTGTTGCAGAGCACGGGCTCTAGGCGCGTGGGCTTCAGTAGTTGTGGCTCGCGGGCTCTAGAGTGCAGGCTCAGTAGTTGTAGCTCACGGGCTTAGTTGTTCCGTGGCATGTGGGATCTTCCCAGACCAGGGCTCGAACCCATGTCTCCTGCATTGGCAGGTGGATTCTCAACCACTGCGCCACCAGGGAAGCCTGAGTTGTATTGGTTTTCAAATATTCACTCTTTACGTCTCTCAAGCCCCATTTATCGAGTTCTCATTTTATGTTACATGTGTTCTCACTTCATAAACTCTTGGGTGAGAACAATGGAATCCCTCAATTATGAACAATCTGAGTTTCTCTTGTGTGGGGCTCCCCTAAACCACTTCAAAGCAGACGGTGCCTTCGTGTCAATCATATGAAGCCAGTGGACTGGTGAAATAGTTTAGAGTGTGTGTCCTAGAATCCTCTTGTTTTGTCCTGGATCTGCCATTTAGAACTTGCATGAACTTCATCAAGTTGCTTCACCTCTCCAAGTTTGTTTCTTAATCAGCAATGAGGCTGATATCACCTATTTGCTGGAAGATTGGTGATCCATTTGAAAAGTCCTCAGCACAGTCTATGGCGTATTTCTCCTTGCTGAAAACATCATTAGCTGTGTCACTTTTTTGGTTATTTTTTTTTCCTGGACAGGAGAGGCCACTTTAGCATCTTGTTTTACTGGAAAGAAAAGGTGCTTTCTAGATGAACAATGGTCTCAATTTCAAGGTATGCCCGTGCAAAGCAAAGCGAAAGGAACCTCAGTTTATCTGTTCATTTGGGGCAGCTTGAATGAAATAATCTCCCAGGCTGGTCCCCTGTTCTCAGAAACACCTGTTGCCTTGGTCTATGGCCTCTTCTAGCGAAGGACACACAAGTATGAAGAAGGGTGTCAGCCAGAGGGTCTTGCCTCCTCTGTCTTCCACAGTTCAGAAGAGCTCGTCGCCTGCCTGTGAGAGTATGAGATAAGTGCAAAGACTTCTTCCCAATGCCACCCGGCTGTCTGACTCTCCTCCTCCCACCCTGTTATCGCCTTACAATTCCATTTTCACTTGCTTCCGACTCAGTCGTCACTTATCATCACAGGCCAGGGACGCTGGCTGCTGTTCACTTTCCTATTCACTCTTCTTGTCGCTGCAGCTTGAAAAGGCATCACCCTGGGCCTCAGAACAGTGAGTGTGCATGGCATCCTTTCCTGTTCGGACTCCGACTGGGCCCCCTTGCGCCTCTGCACTTCTGTGTTGCTGGAGCCCAGCTCAGGGCCAGGCATGCGTTGGTCGTAACATGACTGGGGGTGTGCTTTGTGCTAGGAGTGGTGGAAGACGCTTGACATATGTTAGTGCATCTCAGGCCATACCCATGACTAGTACCAGGAGGAAGGCACTCCGTCCTCACTGTAAAATAAGGAAACTGAAGCTCAGACTGAACTAGTCACTTGCCCAAGGCTGTAGAGTCAGGTCTTCAAAGCTCCTGCTTTCATACACTCACAAACATCACAGCAATAAACATAACCACAAGGGCAAGAGCAAGGGGAGTTGCCTTTAATTTGACAATTCTCATGAGCGAGACACAGGGGTTAGGGGAGAAGAGGCAGCTCCAACCCACCCACATTGAAATTGGCATCCTGCTGATTTCTAAAATTCCACGATAACTAAAGGTTAAGAATTGCTCTTGCAAATAAGCCCTGTCTAAATCTAAAGGTAAATAATTTATATATGGATTGCATTGAATTAATAGTACCCACATACTGAAGTGTTGTTGGGCTGATTTCTAGCTAGCAGGGGTAAGCCTCAAGGGAAGAACATACCTTCTGTTAATTGAGCAGCTACTATGTACCAACCTTACCCAAGTGATTTTTGACATCCATGACAACACGGGGAGGAAGATGTCACTGGCTCCTTTAAATGATATGAAACTGAGGCTTGGAGAGAGTGAGAAATGCTGCTGAGAATTGTGAACAGAGGAGAAAACATCCAAGTCCAGGACCTTTCTGACTCCTTCCCAAGCCATGTGATGGCTCTCTAAGAGGACATGCTTTCAGAGAGCCTGGATAGGCATAGGAGATCAGGGGGTGCTGAAGGAAAATTTGTCCCGTGGTAGACTGAATTATTGGTGTCAAGTCCTCATTTCTCTGGAGTAGTATTATGCATTCACATCCTTGCCGTGCCTGATTGTGAGAAGAGTGAGATTTCTTCCCTACCCTGTCTTCAGGCTTGGCTTAAGACTTGCTTTGGCCAGTGGGTTGGTAGCAGACATGATGCAAACTAAAGTTTGAACTGTGCTGTGGCTGGGCTTGCTCTCTTGCACTCCTTCCTCTTGCCATGAGAAAACCACATTCCAAGAAGTGGCTGGTCCAAGGAGGATGAGGGTTACATAGAACAGAGTGGACGCAACCTGAACTTGGAGCCAAGTGCAGCTGAGTCCTAGGTGGATCAGTCCAACTGGATGTGGAACAAAGGGGAAAACTGCTTAGAGCTGTGGACAGTAAATACTGTGGTTCTTGTTACGCAGCATCAGTGTAACGAAAGCTGCCCAGTGCACCTTAAACCTGTTATTTCCCTCTTCCCAAACTGGAAAAATCTCTGACTGGACTCTATTTTTTTTTTAACCCTTAGTATCCAAATGGCACCTGAATCCCACTAATTCTACTCTTTTTTGTCACTTGGATCCATTCCTTCCCATCTCTCCTTGGTGCAGGTCCTGAACATTGTCCATGTGCACTACTGAAAAAATCTTATCACTGGAAACCTGCTTTCAGTGTCTGCCCATCAATCTGAGTGGTGGCCAGTTACCTTTTTCAAAGAACAGTCGCACCCATGGCTCATCCTAAAAACTCTCCGGGGACTTTCAGTTGCTTTCACAATACACTTCATATGCCCTAGTCTAACCTTCAAAGTCCTTAATGACTGGCCCAGGCAATCTCCCCCCTTATCAATTACTCTCCCTCCCTGTACCTTTCCTGCTCTAACTGCCCTTGAGTTTCCTGATGAGAACAGGGCTGTGTGAGACTCAGCTGCAGACCAGGACCTACTTCTTGCAGCAGGTCTGCCCTGATCCTAATTCTTGAGAAAAGCAGAGCCTGAAAATTGGAGAGGGATGTATTCAACAGAAGAGAGACCAGGGATTGAGAGGGAATAGGAAATGAAGGGAAAGTTAAGTGGCAAAATAATTATTTCGAGAAGGAATGAGAACATTTGGGCAGTTCTGAATGTAAGCAGTGTCATCAGGGAATACATTGTACAGTGCTGACCCGTCTGCAAACTTGGGCAAATCACTCTACTTTTCTAGGCCCCAGTCTTCCCATCTGTAAAATGAGTAGCTAGTACTTAGAGATCCCCAAACAGCCTTCCAAAGCTTGTTCAGATTCCTTGATTCTACCTCTAACATACTCTGGTCTTGTGTCTTGAAGTCAGCATTTCCCTAGGGATTGGAGGGGGAGGCAGGGTATGTATGGAAGGGTTGGGGGTTTGAAAATAGAGGCTTGGGAGGCAGAGAAACATGACTGGAGTGAAATAACAAGAGGATATAATTCAGACCTTGAAATGAAGAGGACTTCTTTAGAAGTCAACTCAGCCAAACGTGCTGTGTGACCTAGGCAGGTCCCCTCCCTCCCTGAGACTTGGTTTCTCTACCTGTACAGCTAGAAGGTGGGTCTTTTTTTTTTTTTTTTTTTTTGTGGTACGCGGTCCTCTCACTGTTGTGGCCTCTCCCATTGCGGAGCACAGGCTCCGGACGCGCAGGCTCAGCGGCCATGGCTCACGGGCCCAGCCACTCCGCGGCATGTGGGATCTTCCCGGACCGGGGCACGAACCTGTGTCCCCTGCATCAGCAGGCGGACTCTCAACCACTGCGCCACCAGGGAAGCCCGAGGAGGTGGGTCTTGATGACGTCTTTAGGAACCTTGTGTGTGTGTCTCTGATGTCCCCTTTTTCCTTACACTGCTGGAGTGAGGTGTTTTGGCCTTGTTCTTTCCCAAAGCATTTGAGACAAACTTGGATGCCTGCATTTCAGTTGCCAGGCCCTCATTGCCTTTCATAATCAGGCCTTTGAGAGCAAGAAGAAAAAAAAAAAAAAAATAGAGGCCAAAAGGTTGTGGCGGCACAGGCTGGTGACCGGGTCTGATGGAGATCACAGTCCTTAATCAAGGATACGTGGGGACTAATTGGCTATTGACTTAGCTCATGTGGGCAGCCCATGTGGGATGGCCTGGGCTCTGAAAGGCCACCGGCCAGGCCACACCAGACCCCGACTTCAAGGTCTCAGCTATGGTGACCCCTCTCAGCCAGCTCCATTCCCTCTCTTCCCAGCCTCCTCTATCCTTGAGGGCAACCCCACACACAATTATCTACAGATGAGTGTCTGGGGGGAATGCATGGGGGTAAGAGACTCCCTTAAAATTATGGCTGATTGAACGGGTTCGAGCCCTGGTCTGGGAGGATCCCACATGCCGCGGAGCAACTAGGCCCGTGAGCCACAATTACTGAGCCTGCGC
Organism: Mesoplodon densirostris; assembly: GCF_025265405.1. Taxonomy (NCBI): domain Eukaryota; kingdom Metazoa; phylum Chordata; class Mammalia; order Artiodactyla; family Ziphiidae; genus Mesoplodon; species Mesoplodon densirostris. The sequence continues at coordinate 17,534,490 of NC_082666.1, read as the reverse complement.
GTCTGGAGCCCGTGCTCTGCAACAAGAGAGGCCGCAATAGTGAGAGGCCTGCGCACCGCGATGAAGAGTGGCCCCCACTTGCCACAACTAGAGAAAGCCCTCGCACAGAAAGCCCAACACAGCAAAAATAAATAAATAAATAAATAAAATAATAAAATAAAATTAGAGTTTACCAAGCGATCCACCAATTCCATTTAAAAAAAAATTATGGCTGATTGAAGATGGAGAGGGGTGAAGAAATCTCACTAGCAGCCTGGAACAGATACAGACGCAGACATCTCCAATAACCAGGAAGGATCTGGTTCCAGTTAAGCAACGCGGGATTCCTAACAGGGATGCACAGAGCTGTGTCTGCTGGGCAAGGGGCTGCCATCTCCCACCACCGCTCCCCAACCTCCACCCCAGAGCCTGCCTCATCCAAGCTTCTCAGATCATCCTGGAATGGGTTGAGGGGGAAGTCAAGGGTCATAGACCTATGAAGGTGAATGGCATCAACCCAGAATCAAAGCAATCTGAGGCTGAATCCTCGGTCTACTACTTATGGACTGAGTGGCCTTCACACCAGTGAAAATGGAGGGTAGTAATAAGAGGGAAATCTGAGATCCCTAACTGCCAGGCAGTGTTGGAATTTCTCTATTTATATTAATTCATGTGACCCTACAAGCCTATGAGGCAGGTTCTATTTTCGACTCCATCTTACAAATGAGGAGACTGAGGCCCAGAGGGGTTAAGTAACTTGCTTACCTAGAGTCACAAAGCTAAGAGGATCGGCATCCAGTGGGCCTGGTTCCAGAGACAGTGCTGCTGTGCCCAGGCTGCAATACCTCTCTCTCAAGGGGAAGGAGTTTTCCAGACAGAGGAAATGATGGGTGTAAAGGTAGGTCAGGGCACAAATGGGAAATCACAGGCCCTTTTGTTTCTCTGGATCAGCTGGGTCAGGCACTGAGAAATTCCACCCTAATTCCACAGGTGTGGGGAAACAACCCTTGGAAACCCCCATATCCCCTCTCAAAAACAGTCATTCCCAAATGCTGAATCCAAGCATTCTGCATAGAGAGAGTCAGTTTACAGCAAAGAAGACAGGAACTGGGGTTAGAACAGGCTTCAAACTGTATTTGTCACCCAGTGGCTCTGTAACTTTGTATTGAATATAATTTCCTGTCTCTGGCCAAGACTCAGTTTCCTCAATTCTACACTGAGGTTAATCAGTGAATAACACCAAGAATGCTCTGTCCCCAGTATGGGCTCCAGAATCATAACACGCTATCGCCATGATTATTTTTATGGAGTTGGTTGTCTTAAGGTCCTTTCCTGACCATAGCTTTTATCTTGTACCCCTTGGTTATAATTTGGGGAAAGGACAAGTTTAGAAGATGTGTATGGATCTCATTAAGAATGTGTTAATCCACCCAACCCCTCTGTAAATCAATCAGGTGCTAATGTCCTAATTTTACAGATAAGGAAACTGAAGCTCCCGGGGTTAAGTGACTGGCCTCCAGATGATACAGTGGGAAAGCAACAGGGTCAGGATTCAAACCCAGTCCTGCGTGACTTTGGGAGTCAGAGCTCCCCGACGGGATGCCAGGTAAGATGGAGGAGTTCAACATGACCCTGTGTCTCACTCAAAATGACCCACCTTGGTGGCTCTCCCTGGCCGCCTATCACACCTGTGCTGGGGGTAGTCATGCCAAGGGACCCTGCGGCTCTGTTTCCCCACCATTTAATGGGTGGCCTTGCTCAAGCCCCTTTGTCTCTCTGAGCCTCATCCTTCTCTTCTAGAAGACGGGGAACAGACGCCTGTCCTCTCCCATTCACAAGGATGCTGTGAGGATAAAATATAGACTCAGACTCATCCTATTCAGAACACATGAGGATTAATAACACTGTCGTCCCCGCCGCCTGCACAAAACCTGAAACAGCAAAGTGAAATATGCAAAATAAATTAAGCAGAGGGTAGTTAATCATTTTGCAAAAGAGTTCTTCACTCAACAGAAAAAGAGGCATTGATCTTTTTTTTTCCCAAGCATCAGCTATCTTTGTGAGTTTAAAGGCAAATTTCATTTACAGAATTAAAGCAAAGAGTCATGATTTTCCAGATGTGCACAGAGTACAGCGGGCCACACGCACGTGCCCTGCCCATTCTGCCCATGACATCCAGGCCAGAAAGCAAGGGGGTCCAGACACCCACCAGCATGGACCTTGGCCTTCCTCTAGTCGGGTATTGGGGGAAAAGGAGAGAACCAGGGGAGGGCATGTGACATCTGCACTCTGCTTCTGTGGGGGTCCCTTCCTCAGAGCGACCCCAGCCTCAGCTATAGTCAGGTGATCAGGGCCAGACCAGCTTCCCAGGAACTGGGAGGATTGTCATTTCCAGTTGCTTCCATCTGGAATATTGTACCATTTTACATCATGTGTACGTTCAGCTGAATCCAGCTCACTTTCACTCCGCTACCCTCATTCCTGATTCAATTCACATCTACGTTCTTGCTCTCCCTTCTCCTCCCTGTCTCTCTTCTGTTCTATGGTTCACTCTTCTCCCCCATCTTTGTCTCTCTTTGTTTTCCAGTCTTTGTGTCTTTTTCACTGCTTCCATGTCTCTCTTCAGTCTCTGCTTCCCTGTCCTGGTCTTTGCCTCTGTATGCGTCTTCATATTCCTCACTGTCTGTCTGTCTGCCCCATTTCCTTTGTTTCACTCTGCAGTGAAAATAACTGAGCTTGAGTTAGAGGCCCAAGTTAAACCCCCAGACCCACCTTCATTTCCTCTTCCTCAAATAAGAGGTAATAAAGGGGCTTCCCTGGTGGTGCAGTGGTTGAGAGTCCGCCTGCCGATGCAGGGGACACGGGTTCGTGCCCCGGTCCGGGAAGATCCCACATGCCGCAGAGCGAATGGGCCCGTGAGCCGTGGCCGCTGAGCCTGCGCGTCCGGAGCCTGTGCTCCGCAACGGGAGAGGCCACAACAGTGAGACGCCCGCGTACCGCAAAAAAAAAAAAAAAAAAAAAAGAGGTAATAAAGGACAGTTGGTTTGCTTCAAGGGTTAATGCAAAGATAAAGGTTATGTGAGATACGGTGTGTAAAGGTGCCTAGAACAAAAAATACAGTCACATCCTGCTCATTCCAGGTCCCCTCCTTTTCTGGCTCTTTCTCTTGATTTCTCTCATTCTCCTCATTCCCTTCCTTCCCTCTTCTCTCTTCCCTTCCCATCCATCCCGCTCTCTTTGCCCAACTCTCACACAAGCCCACACACGGTTGCCTCTGCCCCCCTCACCCGTCCTGGGCAGCTCCCACTTTCTGGCAACAACTTAGTTGCAGGACAGCACGGTTCCCACTCCTAAGACACACATCCTTCTACGAAACATTTTTTATGCCACCTTTGCTGGTATAGGATGGAGACTCATCATGAATCATTAAATTTAAGCAACGTGAGTCCAGGCGGCCTGCTCCAGGCTTCATTAGGAGGTCAGGCTTCACTGTCACGTCCATTTGTGGCCATTTGAGAAATTGCAGCAGTCCGTTCACGGTGCCCAGGGCGAGGCACCTGACCTTGCTTGGCTTGAGAGGAGCAGCTCGAATTCCTGGATGTCCCGTCCTGATGGACAGTCTTAGTGCACTCAGCATAAAATCCACACACCTCCCTCGCTCCCTGTGGTCCAGTAGACACTCAACTAGTGAAGTTTTTTACACCTTCTAAAAATTTTTTATTTATTTATTTATTTTTGGCTGTGTTGGGTGTTCGTTGCTGCATGCGGGCTTTCTCTAGTTGCGTCCAGCGGGGGCTACTCTTCGTTGCGGTGCGCGGGCTTCTCTCATTGTGGTGGCTTCTCTTGTTGCACAGCACGGGCTCCAGGCACGCGGGATTCAGTAGTTGTAGTGCGTGGGCTCAGTAGTTGTGCCTTGCAGGCTCTAGAGCGCAGGCTCGGTAGTTGTGGCACACAGGCTTAGTTGCTCCGCAGCATGTGGGATCTTCCCAGACCAGGGATGGAACCCGTGTCCCCTGCATTGGCAGGCAGATTCTTAACCACTGTGCCACCAGGGAAGTCCCGTGAAGAAGTTTTAATGAAAAGACCACTTAACACTGTAGCCAAAAGGCTGGGGCAGGAACACACACACACACACACACACACACACACACACACACACACACACACCTCCTATTCAGAGATCTTTAATAATCTACATTGAAATGAAAGCTGCCTTCAGTCAAGAAACAGAAGAAAGATAGTGTGATGCAGTGGGCTAGCTCCCCAAAGATGGCATCAAATAACCAGAAAAGGCCAGTACTATTGCTAAGCGCAGTGTTTTAAACGGTTTCATGGAGACCACTTCTGCTCCAAAACCTGTCATCACGCCTTCCATTCCATCACGATTAAGTCTTTTGTGGGTTAAGCACTGCCAACACTGGGGGTTCTTTTTGCCCTTGATTCAATAATTCCCATTTACTGAACATGTATATTTGCCATATAATGTAGCAGGTACTTTATACTGCTATGCTGATTATAATTGTTACAATAACCTAGCAAAGGTGATTGAATACCTTCTTCTGTGATGAAAAAGAGCAGGAAATTGAGGCTTGGGGAAAATTAAGCAATTTGCTTAAAACTGTACCAATACTGTAGTTAGAGGCAAAGCCAAGATTTTCACCCAGATCTGCCTGACTTCAAAGCCTTGACTCTTGCAATTTTGTTCTGACTGCCTCTCCAAAAACAAAACTGAGCGTACTATGAGGGCAGCTTGATTACGAGCGAAGAGAGTGTAGTGGCAGGGTCTGGTCCACTTCCCTCCCTGGGAACTGACTCAGTCTTGGGGCTCAGTCATTGTTTGTGGAAGAAAGACATGAATGAAGCTTATGGGGAACTCGCCACGCTCCAGATGCCCAGCACTGAAACTCTTCCTTGCATGAATGAGTGGATCCGATCACAGGCATGCAAGGTGAGCCTGGAAAAGCACTGCTGGGAGCCGATATGGCCTGCATACATTGTAAAAGACTCCTGAAGGCATTGGGTCAAATTGCAGGCAGGGGCCTACATCCCAAGGATGAAATATTTTGACTGCTTAAAATGTTCTCAAGAGGTAGGAAAATCAAGCATTAGCAGGGTAGTCAGGAGACCTCTGCTCTGCCGCTGACTTGACTCTGGCAAGGCGCTGACCCAAGGTCAAGGGTGATGACCCACCCTCAGCAGCTGTAGAAGGAGGGGGTGGATTAGATGATTGGCATGGTTCCTCCAGCTCTGCTTTTCTTTGTTCTGGACTCCCGCCTCCAAACTTGCCCCTGCAGCAGAGTCTTTATAAAGGCTTCTCAGGAGAAGGTCTGGAGAGGCCACTGTCATGAGTTAATACTTTCCCTCCCCCAAAAGGGGCACTCAGGGTTGTGCAAGTTCAAAGTTGCCACCTGAGAATGACACCTTAGGCTCTGTGCTGAGGCTCCTTGCTCACGTCCTCTCGTCCCAGCCCTGTGGGGCAGAATGCCCGGGAAAGCTCTGTCCAGCCCCCTCACTTGCAGCACGTATTTGTTTCACGGTGTTCCTTCTTCTCTCATACTAGGTCATTGGTGTCTTTACAAACTGAATGTTTGTGTCTCCCGCAAATTTCTATGTCAGATCCCTAATCCCCAATGTGACGGTATTTGGAAATGGGGCCTTTGGGAAGCAATTAGGGTTAGATGAGGTCATGAGAGTGAGGCCCTTGCGACGGGGTTAGTGGTCCCATAAGAAGCGGAGGAAAGAGAGATCTTGCTTTCTCTCTGTATGCACACACCTAGGAAAGGCCAGGTGAGGACACAGTGACAAGTTGAGACATTGGCCATTTGCAATCCAGGAAGCGGACCCTCACCAGGAACTAATTCAGTGTACCTCAATGTTAGGCCTCCCAGTGTCTAGAACGGTGAAAAATAAGTTTCTATTGTTCAAGCCACCCAGTCTGTGATATTTTGTCATGACAGCCCAAGCAGACTAAGACAGAGTCATCCTCTCCTGGGTCTTTTCTTTAAAGACAGTGTGAAAACTGGTCCTGGAGCTTATACACACGTGGGGGACCTAAATATTGGATTCTTCATCTCTGACGTCAAAGCCTGAAACCAATTCATTAGACAGCAAGCTTCAAAGGGACAGAGATGGCAGCTTCTTTTTCTCACTATCCCCAGTACTGGGCATGATGCCTGGCATATAACTGGCATCCATTGACTGCAATGAATGAAATGTAATATCTAGATTCTGACCACTTCTTTCCACGTCCACTGCTACCACCCTAGCCCAAGCCACCAGCATCTGTGGTCTGGATTATTCCATCAGTCTTCCAAGTAGCTTCCCTGCCACCACTCTTGTCTCTATCCCTATAGGTGTTTTCTCAACAGAGTGGCCAGAGTAATGCTCTTAAAATATGTTAGATGACATCAGTCCTCTACTCAGAATGTTCTGTGGCTCCCCCTTGCCTTCAGGTTGAAAGTCCATGTTCTTAAAAAGTTCTACAGAGGCTCTGGCCCTCTGGTCCCCCCATCTCCTAATATCCTCCTAGTGTCCAGCGTAGCCCAGACACATTCTCTCCCGTGATCTTCCTCAGATATGTGAGGCAAGGTCCACTCACAGAGCCTCTGTACTGGCTATCTCCTCTGCCTGGACTCAGCTCTCACCAGATATCCACAAAGCGTGTTTCTCCCTCACCTCCCCAACAGTGTCTACCTTGAAGAGGCTACTAAAATGTGCAACCATCCCTCTTTTCCGCATTCACAGCCTCCCTTTCCTGTAGTCTTTTTTTCAATAACACATCAACTTCTAACATAGGATACAATTTATTAATTACCACCTGTATTCTAATCATCTGTCTGTCCCATGTCCCTACCAGAATATGAGCTCCATCATGGCAGCAATTTTTATCTGTTCTTTTCATTCTGTCATTGCCTGACATCCTGCTTAAATTAGGTGCTTGATAAATACCGGTTGAATGTTAAACGAACAAATCCACGAATGAAAGAATAAATACCAAACCCAATTCTTTAACTCGGATGCCAAAGCATTAAATCAGTCTACTAGACCAGGTGTTGGCATTTTTTTTCCTTTAAAGGGCCAGATGGCAAATATATTAGGGTTCGCAAGCCACAGAGTTATGACTACTGAACTCTGCTGTTGTAGCTACAAATAGTCATAGGCAATATGTTAACTAGTGAATATGGCTGTGTTTCAATAAAACTTTATGAAAAACAGCAGTTGGCTGGTGGGCTGTAGTTTGCTGACCCCCGCACTAGACCAGGCTCTACCAGGCCAAGCAATGTGTCTGGTTTTGCTCACTGTTAAATCTTGGTTCCTAGCACATTACTCAGCACAGCATTGTCACTCATAAATATTTAAATGAAATACAATATATATGAAACATAATTTCACTCTTCACTCTTTGTCACAGCTGTCTAATTGAACTTGCTGCAATCATAGAAATGTTCTTCAATACACAGCCACTAACCACGTGTGGCTATTGAGTACTTGGAACACGGGGACTGTGGCTTAATTTACATTTTAATTTAGCCACATATGGCTATTTGCTACTATATTGGACAGTGTAGGTCTATCACAAACATGCTTTTGCTTCATGGTCAAACTCTGGTCTCTGCCCCTCCAAGAAGCCTTCCCTGACTGCTCAGGCTCATAGTAAACTGCCTTTTTTTTTAAACAGTCCTACAATACTCATTTTATTCAATTCATGTTTTGAGCACAGCTCTAATAATAGCTAACATTTGTTAAGTGTTGTGTACCAGGCATTATGCTAAGTGCTTAATATGCTTTACTTAGTTCAATCCATGTAATCATCCTCTGAGGATTGTTATGTTGGTATCATCTACCACCATTTACCACTGAGAAAAACAGAGGTTAAGAAAGGGTTGGGAACGTGTCCAAAGCTGTGCAGGTCCAAAATAAAGGGGCTGGAATTTGAATCCCAGTGCACTGGAACCCAGAGCTCAAGTTCTTGACCATTACAAGACGTTTATTAAGAGTTGAAATGTGTGGTGGTCCCAGTTTCCTGTTTGTACATTCCTTCAAGAAATCAGGAAGCATGAGTGATTCTATTTCTACATCCTCCAGAGCCAGAGTTGGACACAGCATTGGCTTTCAGTGCAGATTTTCAGTACACAGAATTTCAGAGCTGGAGAGCACTTAGAGGAATATAATGTAAGCTCCTCTTATATTAAATAGAGAAACTGAGGCCCAGAGACAAAGTGGCATGTCAAAAGTTACATCTTGAGTAAAAACTGCAGATCTAGGAGAAGCCCATGGAATTTATCTCCAAATCCAGTGTTTCTTCTTTCATCCACTCATTCCATTATTCATCATTAAACATCAGTACAATGGGATAAAGCAGGGAATAATATAGACAAAATCCTTGTCTTTTTATGGCATACAATCTCTTAGATAACAAGGAATTGAATACAGAACCACACAAATAAATGTATATTAATTAGACATTGTAGCGTAGGCTAGCGGTTAAGAGGATAAACTCTGAAGCCAGACTTCTGAAATTCCAGTCTAAAACTCTACCATTTCTTAGACGTGTGACTTTGGGAAAATCCATTAACTTACGTAATTTAGATTCCTCACGTGTAAAATGGTGATAGTAATAGGGCATTCCACTAATTCTAAGACACACAACTTTCCACATTTCAATATCCCTGAAAATAAGGACTTATGTGGTAATTATTAGTACCTTATGGTTATTAGTGGCAGCATTTTTTCCTTAATACTGCGTAAGATATTGGTACATACATCTGTTCGTGTCTTGGTTTAGTTAAAATATGACTCTATCTACCTCACAGGGTTATTGAGAGGATTAAATGAGAAAATACATGTGACTTGCTTAGAAGAGTGCTGACACAGAGTTTGTGCTATATAATGTGCATTATTATTATTATTATCATTGTATTTACTATAAAGAAAAAAGTGGAGTGCACAAATGGAGCTTAAAACATGGAGGAATAACTGAGTCTAGAAGGTCAGCAAAAATGTCCTTGAGGAAGTGACATTTAAATTGAAACAAGAAGGACAAGGATGCGTGAAGAAAGTGGCTTATACGAAGTGGGGGTGGGTAGAGGGCAGACTGCAGCCTGCAGAGTGAACACACCTGCAAAGACCTATCACACTGGCTACTGGAAATGCCTCACCCTTGACAAGTGTGGACACTTCACAACATGGTTTTGTATCCTAATAACACTCCCATCTCCAATCTATACTTTTGCCCATACTTTTGTTTATTCATAATCCATTGGTCATAAGATATTACAAATATATTTAGAAGCTTCCTGAATTTTTTTTTAAATAGTAGGACATAGAACATTTTGGGGGGGGAGACAAATGTATGTTTGTAATACATTCGTTGGCTAAAATTAAACACAGACTCTAATTTAAATGACAGTAGATTATTTTCTGGATGATAAAATCTAGTTTTAGAAGCTAAGAGCCCTCTCCCTCGTTGGTACAATTCTCCTGGATAATTACCAGAGATGCATCTCAGGTTATCTTCCTCCATGCAACTTTACAATATGAGGTTCTCACAACCTCTTTCTTTCAAGTTCAGAAGTAAAGGCTGCCTTGAACTTCCAGTGGGACTGGCATGTTCCCAATAAGAAAATGTTTTCAAAGTCTCTTTTGCAGCCCATTCTAACCTTCCCACCCTTCCCAGCACTTGAGCAGGCAGTCCTGTGGCTTGCTGTCGTGGGCTCTCTGAAATTTTATGACCTCATCTTTGACACAGATTGTTCTTTTCCAAGGATCTCAACCCTCTTCCACAACGTAACATTTTACAACACATTTAAACCAGATAAAGCCAGACTCTCAAACAGAGATTAAAAAAATGGTTTCCCTACAACTCATAAGTGCTGTCCCAGTTTCACCTCTCTGGCTCTGAATGTTTCCCTCATCCCCAACCCAATCGGGTCCTTTTATTTTTTTCCAGGTCAACTTATTCTGCAAATTCTTTGTCCAAAGGATTTATGCCTGCCTCTGAGAATTCTCAGCTAACACCTACCAGAGGGAGAATGCCAGAATGTCTCTCTCTTCTCAGTGCTAAGCAGACCCTCTCACACACTCACTCTCAATACAGTAGGCTCCTCACTCAGTCTGGGTCCAAATCCCAGCTGAGACACTTAGTAAATATATGACCCTGAGAATGTCAATCAGTTACTTTAAGACACAGCTTCTAGTATGGAAAACGGAAGCAATAATAACCACCTAGATGCGCTGTCATGAAGACCAAGAGAGTTACTAAATCAGTCTCAGCATAATACCTGGTACACAACAAGTACATAATAAACAGTAGATGCTGTTCCTGTATTCATGTACCTCTTGATATTTCACTCAAATTCTACCGTCCTTCTCTTAACTGTAAGCTATATTTGGTCACTGTCTAACACTCTCATCTGCTATAAATAAATAATGAATGCATCAAATGGATCAGTCTGATGTGATAAATGTGCTTTTATGATTAATATGCATTTCACAGAATTTAAGCAGAAAAATCTTGGTCTGTTGTTGTTTGAACGTCTTTTGTTGGAAATGGTGTTGAATAGTTTGTTTCCATTATCTTGTATGTCTGAAAAATAAGGCGTTGGGTTCATTAATTTTTTTTTTTTTTTTTTTTTTTTTGCGGTACGCGGCCTCTCACTGTTGTGGCCTCTCCCATTGCGAAGCACAGGCTCCGGACGCGCAGGCTCAGCGGCCATGGCTCACGGGCCCAGCCGCTCCGCAGCATGTGGGATCTTCCCGGACCGGGGCACGAACCAGTGTCCCCTGCATCGGCAGGCGGTCTCTCAACCACTGCGCCACCAGGGAAGCCCGGGTTCATTAATTTACAGTCAGTTCAGATGAGTTTTGTTTAATACAGCTCCCAGTAAAGTTCGGGACCAAGGAATGGTGAGGTGGAGAGCATTATGGATTCCGAGGACCGGTGCCTCGTTTTATGAAGGACTGATTTCCCCAGCTGAGGTCCACTGGGGTGACAGCATAGTTGGACATGAACTGATCCTAGCCAGATAAAGGACAGAGCTTACTCTGAGTTCAAGAAAGACTAGTGATACTGAGCTCAAGGGAGAAGGTGACTTTCAGCAGAGAATTAATTGTCCCAGATAAAAATCTTTAGCAAAAACACACTTAGCCAAAATGTCACTGTCAGCACCCTTAGGGCTACTCCTGGTCTTGACACCAGAACCCTACACCCAACCCACTACAACTGAAACTTGCTTCTCATGCATTCATTCATTCACTCATTCATTCACTCACTCATCTATTCATTCAAGAAAAGATGTATTGATGCAGGAACTGTTTCAGTACCTGATATGCAGCAATAAACAAGATGAGCAAAGGTCAACTCTGTATAAAACTTATGTTCTCATATATAAATTTCTCCTCTCTGGTCTGCCAGAAAGTTGGCTCTCTTTGGATAGATCTCAACTTATTTAACTGCACATCTCACTAAGAACCACCCAACATAAACCCTATGTTATCTACTACATTACCTAGAAACCCCCCATGCTACAATCCCCTTCAAGGCAGAGACATTCTTATGCTCTGTGAATTCTTGGTCTTTACAACTTCATGAAATCCTTGTGTCCCTTTAAACGCTAATAATACAGGGATCAGCAAATAACAGAAACAATCTATAAACAACTGGAAACATTTAGTACATTATAAGACATACATAGGACATAACTACACACATTGTATTCTCATTTCATATCCAATTGCAAATGAAAAGTGGCTGCTGAAGACATGAAAATAAATTGCATATGATGGCAAACATGACTGACATCTGTATCAATTTGAAAAGAAAATTCAATATGCTTTAAATGCCATTTACAAATTGTTTCAATCATACTTATGTTCTAAGTTAGTAGTGCTTAAAAGGTCATAGAAACATGAATTTTAAGCTGGAAAATATCTTAGGAATTATTCAGGGTTATAATTTGTATCTTGCCACTAATTGACTGAGTGACACCAGGCAACTTGCTTAGCCTCCGTGACCCTCGATGGATCAGTCTAGATGATCGCTAGGGACATTTCTAGCATTAAAATTATGTTTCCACTAATCTCCTTGTTGAAAAGAAGGAATATAAAGTTCACAATATGTGACATAGCCAAGGTCAAATGACAAATCGGTGGCAAAGCTGGCACTAGGATTGAGAGCCTATGACTTTTTTCATTGCACACATTTAAAAGTCACACAAGGACTAAATGAAAAGCCAGCAGATGGAAACATCCAGGTTACTGCAAGTTTCTTCATTAGGTGGTCAAGTCTTAGAGGCCAGAGGCTGTATCTTACTTTCTTCTCACATAATCTAACACAGCTGTGCATTGCTGAACTAAAGGTATTTCATAAAATAGTTATTAAATTAATTGAAATGTTTATTAAATTAATGAAGTGAAGACACTATGGACTAAATAACTGATTATAAAATAGCAGTAGACACTATGTTTTGAGTTTCCACCATAAATTAGATACTGTACCAAGTGCATTTTAAATGTGATTTTTCATCTTCTTCTCACAACAACTGTGCAAAATGGGAATTATTTGCCTCTTTTTGTATATATAAAAATGAGGCTTGGATATGTTAAATGACCTGCCAAAGTCAGTAAACAGAAAGGCAAGCATTTGAACCCAGTTCTGTAGGATTCCACAGGATATTCCAATTCTACTCTGGTTCACTAAAGGCTTGAATGAATAAATGAATAGGTGAAAGAATTAGTGACTAAATGAGTTAGTGTTCTGCAGTTACCTGCCTCATGTGGTTTGGGGCCATACTGTCAATGATTTTGTAAACAGAATTTAACATGATACCACCCATTTGCAGAAATTTAATAAAGCTGTTTCACACTAAGATTCACCCATGATGACACTTTTTAAATTACTTTTACTGAGGTAACTGGTTTGTAACACTATACATTTCATGTGTACATTGTATTTCTACTTCTGTACACACTACAACATGCTCACCACCAAAAATTTAGTTTCCACCCATCACCATAGAGTTGATCGTCTTTACCCATGGCACTCTCCCCATTTTTTTTTTTTTTTTTTTTTTTGCAGTACGCGGGCCTCTCACTGTTGTGGCCTCTCCCATTGCGGAGCACAGGCTCCGGACACGCAGGCTCAGCGGCCATGGCTCACGGGCCCAGCGGCTCCGCGGCATGTGGTATCTTCCCGGACCGGGGTACGAACCCGCGTCCCCTGCATCGGCAGGCAGTCTCTCCCACCACTGCGCCACCAGGGAAGCCCACTCTCCCCATCCTTAAGGTCAAGGCCTGATCATTTGGACCATGTGTGGTGCTGCATTTGATCGGACCATAGCATGTAGTCCTTGAATGTTCACTTCCTGTCTTCAGAAAGCTGAAGAGTAATGGTAGTTTATTCTGGAAGGGAGCATAATGCCGCCCTCCGGCAACATTTTCAAGCCTTCTCTGAGCCATCACTGAGACTCCTCTTTGCCTTGGTCCTTGATTAGTTTGTTCTCATCCCATCCACTGTTATGATGGTAAATGTTTAATGATTGACTTTCCAAAGAAAATAAGCCATGATTTGTAACATTTACCAATTTTGTTGGGTATAATAAATACCCTCATCACAGCCAATTTCCAAGCTACCTGCATGACAGAACTGAACAAAGAGCTGGGATGAGATGGTAACAATCGACTCTCATGAGTTCACAGAAAATAATAAAAGGAGGAAGAAAGGGAGGGAGAGAGAAAGGAAGGAAATTTCCCTCCCTAGGCTCCTTGAAAAGATCGGATTCACCAACTTTCAGTTTCTTCCTCTATATCTGCCTATATATAAACTTGGATTTGAACTCCATACAAGCCAGCTCCAGCACACTCTGGAATCAATTCCATAATCGGCCCTGCAGGTGGTACTAATTATTGAAATCCCTGGAAAAACACACCTGAGCTGGGCTATGACACAGAGTCAGGAAAACTTGACCAGGCTCCTTCACACATCACGGCAATTATATATTCTTCAGCAACACTATCTCCCCAATTTCCTTCTCCTATCTGGTCAGTTGGGAAGAATGATCCTTCTTGCTGACACATCCAATAAAGCATTAAGGCATGATGATCAGTACTTGGACTCCATGACTTGGTTCAGCCATATAGATCCCACCAACAGAAGGAAGGGCTCGTTTAAGGAAAGCTAAGCCACTCTTGTCAGATCTAAGACCTGAATATGTACAGGGCTTGGGGGTTTAGTTTTTCCATGACTTCCCCAAATTCTAATTCTTGGTGGAAGGTTGAGGAGAGAACACCCAGCTATTCCCTTGGGCAGTTAGATGTTCCCCAAAACAACTGGATAGACAGAAGGCAAGTTTCCCTTTTTCAGTGGTCGATGTAGCCTTACTAAAATCCCTGGTGCTTCTCAGAATCTTCAGATCCTCATCTTTCTGTGAGCTCTCTTCACCCCACCTTTCCAACCTTATCTCCTTCCACTCCCCTAGTTCTCTTCCTCTACCTCATGTGTAGCACATTCTCCAGAGGCCAGCCCAGCTATGCTGCTCGCTGGTTCTGGGAATCACTCTAGACTTACTTCCTCTCTTTCTCCATCATCAAGATTCCTCTCCTCAAGCACCTTTTATTCATACTCCCCACTGATTCTACAAGGCTCAGCTAAAAGGTCATCTTTTCCATGATGGATCTCCTGAAATTCCCATCTAGAATACATTTCTCCCTTTTCTCCAGGCATGAGGTATGCTATAAATGCCTGTTCTTGATTTATTCTACATTGTGTCTTTTATAATAGCTGTAGAGGAGTGTATTATTTTTATCCCTGCAAAAATGTGAAATCCACGGAGGCAGGAACATTGTCCAGTTTGTCTGTGATTTCCCATGGCACTTAACACACAAGACAATGCATTTGTGGAATTAAGAAAATCTTGCTTGAACGGATTTAACAAACTGAAATACATTTTACGTAGTGGGTCTGAGTCAAGCTCCATGAAAATATATTCAGGGAACTTAGGTTCCTATTTCCACTCCTTATCTGTAGATCACCCCATCCATTTGTGTCTTGTGATTTGTAAGAGCAAGGCGCTCTGCTGAAGGATAAATAAGATACAGTAGTAAGCTTGAAGGAGCTTACATATTAGCGTTGTAGTTTCCAAATAATAACTCATGTTTTAATCAAATTTTTAGTCAATAGAAAACTCTGGTGATACTGTAGAAGTCATCCATTCTACAGAGAGGGAATGAGAGGTCATTAAGTAAATAGAATTTTGGAAAGTAGATAATTAAAGGATAGAAGAAATTTCAGGTAGAGGGAAGAGCCTGAACTCTAGGCAGAAGGTAGAACTCTGCCTAGGGTGTTTGCGGGGTGGGAGTATTGTGAATGGGAGCAGAGAGGAGAATGCAAAGGGCAATGTTCTTGGGAATGTATGTAGCTGAATGGGAGGGTGAGACTCTCTAGCTGGTCTGGCTACTGGACAGCTCTTGGTGACCCAATTTCTCTAGTGCTGGAAAATATTTAATCTGAGTTTATATGTAAGTGGATATGGAGGAAGAAGCTTAAAATTGGTGAATAAAATGTTTTCAAGGAGCATGGGAAGGGAAATTTCCTTCCTTCCTCCCTCCTTCCCCCTTTCATTTTTTATTTTGTGAATGAATTATATGTCAGTATAATGATACGTTTTAAAGATACACAGATGAGCAAGACACATGCTTTGCATCCCCCTCTCCAGCCCCTAGCAAAGCTTCCAGTCTGGTGATAGATCCAGACAAGGAAAGAACAATGACTGCCCAGGGACAAGGACTGTAACACAGGGAGGCACGGAGGCTATGAGAGCAGAGAGCAGGACCCCTTAACTTGGTTAGGGCTGGGGGTGGTGAGTCATGAATGCCTGAGAGGAAGGATGCTTGGGCTTCATGAAAGGGAAATAAAAAGAGTCCCTGGTCTCCAAGTAAAAGGAGGGGAAAGACATTTCAAGGGGGAGGTAAACAGCCCATGAAAGGGATGCAGGCATGAAAAGGCATGGTGCCTTCAGGGAAGTGCAGGTATCAGTGTACCTAGAGCCCATGGTATGTGACAAACAGAGGCAGAAGATAAAGTGATAAAAGTAAGCATGATTTTGTCAAGATAAATAATGACTGAACAAATATGGCGACTGGGCCTCTTGCTGTTCGTTTAGAACATGGAGGACCATTTGGGAAGAAGAGTTTAGAACCTTGCTGTACCGAGGGTAGTACTTGGGTCAGAAATATCAGCAAGAGCTGACAGCCTTTAAGGGAAGTAGAATCTTAGGCCTCACTCTAGACCTACTGAGGGCTTGAGAAGCACTGGTTAGGAGCACAGGATCCTAGGTTTGAATCCTGGCTCCGCCACCTGTGTGTGTGACTTTGTTCCTTTTATCTTTCTTCTCTGGGTATCAGTATCATCAGTGATAAAGTTGAGGAGGCCAACCCAGTGGATTCTAGCAACACCTTCAACTCTAAGGGGCTGAGTGCGTACGTATGCGTGTGTGTGTGTGTGTGCGTGTGTCTGTGTGTGTGTGTTGGGGGTAAGGGGATACTGCTCAGGGTGTCAGCGCCTTAAAGTCTAAATGTTTTAATTAAGAGAAAGAAGATTCAGCTGTCTGGTCCGATGGTACACTAGCATTGCATCACGTTTTCTGAATAGCTTCCCCAGTAGGCCTATGTAAAGGCTGGAAAAATGTGTCTGAATAGAGGCTCCCAACTAAAGGATAAGAAGGGAATGATGGTTAGAAAGCCTAATCCCTGCCTGATTCTGCAGAGACACAGGGGTTAGCCTGGAGAATCCCTCTCCTTACTCCCGAATTGCTGCCCCATGGAGAAGCGGAAGAGAATTTGGGTAGAGAAAGCAAACCCTTGACCTGGGCCACTGAGTCTCCTCAGCTCTACAGAGGCTTCCTCACGGCATCAGTACAGTGAGATTTTCAGGCAAGATGGCCAGAATCTTGTTAATGGAGAGGCAGGTGAAATTGCGGAGAAAAATATACCAGTATGAGTTGTCGGGGAGAGCACAGGACGGGGAGAAGGGGAACTGGGGTTCTAATACCAGCTTCGTTTCTCACTTGCTTTGTGATCTTGGTAAGCTTTTCTCCTCTCTAACTCCTACTTCCCTGTTTGTGGACATTAATAACTATTGGGCAGCAACTATGAGTAAGATGCTGTCCATTTACTAAGCAATAACTGTAGATAAGATGGTGCCTTTTGGGTTAATAGTATCCATATATTGTTGACTCACAAATTTCTATCTCCAGCTGAGATCTCTTCTTTGAATAAGACTTTTGGATTCCAATGCCTATTGTTCATCGCTACCTGATGTTTAGGAGTCATCTTGAACTAATATCCGAAACAGCAGTCTTGATCCCCTTCACCTCAGCCCTGACCTCCCTACAGCAGCTTCTGACTCAATAAATGATAAGTCCGTCATGTCACTGTTCAGACTGAATGATTTGGAATCATCTTTGACTCCTCTTTATTTCTCATCTTCCATATCCAATAACAAGTTCTGTCAAGTCTATACTCTAAATATATCCAGAATTTGATCATTTATCACCATCTTCTCCCCCAATCCCTGTGTTCCCAGCCACTACCAACTCCTGTCTACACGGGAAAAACAGTGCCCTTGAACGCCCTCTAAGTTGATTTGTCACACAGCAGTCAGAGTGGTCCTGTTAAAATGTAGGTCGGATCATGTTGCTCCTTTGCTCAGAATCCTCCAATGACTTCTCATCTCACTCAGGGTAACATCCAAAGTCCTTTTCCTATATAAGGCCTTCCAACCTCCCCCCATCACCACCCCCTTCCCAAGGTTCTTTTCTAGTTTACATCCTAACTTCTCTCTCTCTCCCCTCCAACCATACTGGTCTTCCTGCTAGTGCTGAATGAATGGGATCTTCCTGTGCTCCTGCTGCAGAGGCTGGCGCTTGCTATTCCCTCTGCCTAGAATGCTTTCCCCCCAGATGTTAGCATGGCTTCCACCGCCTCCATCTTAAAGTGCCGGCTCAAATGTTACCACCTTGGAGAAGCCTTCCCTGACCACCCTTTCTGTAATAACAACTCCACCCCTACTCCCAACTCAGCATCCCTTACGCTTCGTGCTCTCCCCCCAGCATTTATCATCCCCTGACACAGTATATCCACATTTACCTGTTTGTCTATTGCAGCACTGTCCCACAGAACTTTCTGCAATGATGGTAATGTCCCGAGTCCTCCAAGAGGTAGCCACTGGACACATTAGCTATGGAGCACTTGAAATGTGGCTAATTTGGCTGAGGACATGTTTACTTTTATTTAATTTTAATTTTATTAACTTAAATTTAAACAGCCACAGGTGGCTAGTGGCTATCTTCTCAGGCAGTGCAAATTTAATGCCTCTGTAGAATATAAACTTAATTAGGACAGAGATTTTGCCTTTTTTGTTCACTGCTATGTCACCAATGCCTAGAAAAGTGCCCGGCTACTCAATAAATATCTGCCAGATGAATGAATAACTGAGTATACCAGGAGATTTCCATACATTATCTCATTTAATCCTAACAACAGGCTTGTGAGTTAGATGCTACTTTCATTCTCTAGTACTCAGAGAAAGTATCTTGCTAAAGAATGCCCAGCTAGTTTGTACCCTATAGCCAACATCTCCCCATTTAAGGTGAAAAAGTTCTGGGGATCTAATGTACAAAATGGTGAACAGTTAACCATATGGTATTATATGTGGAAAACTCCTAAGAGAGTAGATCCTAAATGCTATCACCACGTACACAAAAAAAGTAAAGTGATGGAAGTGTTAATGAACCTTATTGCTGTAATCATTTATATGTGTATTAAATCATCACATTGTACACCTTAAACTTATATGATGTTATATGTCAATTATATTTCAATAAAGATGAAAAAAATGATAAAGAATACCCAGCTAGTAAAAGGTACTGATAGATAGGATCTAAGCTCAGGAATGTCTGGTGACATTCAGACACTTTGCTTTGCTGAAATTGGACTAGATGTTCTCTGGGGTCCTTTCTGAGATGCTGTGATTTTATAAGAATTTGCTTTGTTGTCAGGCAATGGCAGTACATAGTTTAACCACCAGTGGGATTGATGGACCTTTACATAAAGCCCCTTGTCAATCACTCAGAAGCCATGACTCTTCAGGCAGAAGGAGTACAACCATCTTCCAGCCGACACCTTCTCTCCCTCTATCCCCAGCCCTGCTCATGGCTCACCAGTTTCTGGGTCGCAGAGCTGCTCACAGGCATCCGTGGTCCTCTGTCCGCAGAGGTCCCTCACCCATGGGGAGGTGGCGTTGATCTGGTAATACAGGGACAGCTTGGCCGGGTTTAACCAGTCGGAGATGTCCAGGTAGCTCCCTTCACTCACCACAAAGCTGCTCCCTGTGGAGAAACAGAGAGAGAACTACTTTCTCCATGATTTTAGGGTACAGGTGTCTTGCCACTGATGCTGCAGGGCAGGAACAGAGACAGGTGCATACAAGCCATTCGCCCCGCGACCCCAGGTCCTCTGTTCTCGCTTAGCTACACACATTCACAGAGCATTTATAATGTGCCAGTCATGGTGTCAGCAGCCAATGGAGACAGGCAAGTCAGACATGAGAGGCAGTTCAGCCTAGTGCTTAAGAGTCAGGCCCTTAGGACTGAGAGAGACTTGGGTTCAAATCCTGGATCCACCTTTACCGGCCATGGACTTTGGACAAGTCACTCAATGCCTCTGGGCCTTGGCTACCTCATCTGTAAATAAGAATAGTAACGGATCCCACCTCATTGTTGTGAAAATGAAATAAATTAATGTAGATAAAGTGCTTAGCCAGTGCCTCATTTGCCCTAGTAAAGAATGATTAAATATTCAAATTTAAAATATAAAAAAAGCTTTTGTTTCTGTCACCCAGGCATCCCCCTTGGAACAGGGGTCACTAATACCCCACAGGGGGAAGGCAGATTATATCCCTTGGAAGCACTGGCTGACTATAAGGGAAATAGCATCCTGGCCCCCTGGCCTAGGTTGTGTTTTGTTTTGTTTTATTGTATGAGAGATAGAGAAAGAGAGGGTAAGAAAGAAAGAGAGAGAGAGAGAGAGAGAGAGAGAGAGAGAGAGATGGATTCAAAGAAATCTGTAGCATCTCTAAAAGAAAAGCAGCACTCATACAATGGAAGATGCCTTAATGTTGGGATATAATAAGGAAAGATGGAGTTTGGGGTGAACTGGGTACTACAGGCTCTATCAAAATGAAGCAGCTGGGGCTTCCCTGGTGGCGCAGTGGTTGAGAGTCCGCCTGCCGATGCAGGGGACACGGGTTCGTGCCCCGGTCTGGGAGGATCCCACATGCCGCGGAGCGGCTGGGCCCGTGAGCCATGGCCGCTGAGCCTGCGCACCGCAAAAAAAAAAAAAAAAAAAAAAAAAAAAAAAAATGAAGCAGCTGCAACTCAGCTCTAGCCAGCTCTAGCCAGCTCTTGCCAAATGGGTCTAAAGGTAAGTGGTGCAAGGACTTCAGGTTTTCATCAGGAGAGGCTGAAAATTGAGATTTTTATTGTAATCAACCAATTTGGAAATGATGGTTTAAATTTGTTCTTGAAAGCGTGTGAAGGCCAAACAAAAGACCCCCCCCACACACACATACACACTTACACAGCCATATATGGGTTACATACATATATACACATACATATATTACATATATTCTTTGGGGTCAAGGAGCAGAAGCCCATTCAGGGTGGCTGCATATTGGGTGTAAATGGTGAGTGCATATATGTAGCAACAGAGTGAAGGTAGACTTTCACAGAGGGAAATGGGGGAAAAAAGAGTTCACATAGGACCAGGTTTCACAAAGCTGGACTTGGAGAGTGGTTCTAGATTTATGGCAGATCTAGAGACCTCAGCAGAAGGAGATCTTAAATTGTTTCAAAATTAGCATGACTTGGCTTCTCTCCCTACATCTGCTTCTCTCTACCTCACTATCAAGCAACAAAATCTTTCCATGTATGCAATTTAAATTTTCCAAAGAGGGACTCAATTAATAGACATCCTGTGTGTTTGGCAGCAACCTCTTTGTCAGGTCCCATCAGACCCTGCTGGCTAACCAATGGTTGGGTTCGTCTTGCCTCTGGTACCCAGCTGTGGCCCAATGGGCAATGGTCAGAGAGGCAGGGCCACATCAAACCCTACCTGGCTGCCCTGAGGATCGAAGATTCCCTGGAAAGGATATGGGCATGGCAGGCAATGTTATCTTCTCTAAGTCATACACATGTTATGATTTATATCATCATATAGAATGAGTTCCTAAATAAAAGCACAGTGGACAATATGGTTTTGGTGAGGATGAGAGAGGACTCTATGTGAAAAGCATTGGGAGTAGATAGCATCTGGCTGGGAGAAAAGGAAATGACCACATTTGAAGTTAGCCTTAAAATCCTTGGCAGCTAAAGCAAAAAAAGAAGAAGTCTGTTGGATTCCATATTTTAAATTTCTGGCAAGGGGAGGTATGCAAATCGATCTCCAAAGCCATATTTTCCCCTCTGGAACTAAGCCCGAGCAGAAACATGTCACATGGGTCCTCGTGCAAGGCACTGAACGTCAGTATCAACTACAGATTTTTCTTTTAAAAAGCACAGTCATGCTGTTTAAGTGGATAATTCTTGTATTTATTCTCACTAAAGACTGAGGGATGGATATTGAATTATGTCCCAGGGCTGAGTTTGGCTAATCCCACTACTTTAGGAAAGCTACACAGCACAGGGATAAAGAGAATAGAGTCAGCAAGATATGTATTCAGATCTTCACTCCGTTACCCACCAGCTCTGTAAACTTGGACAAGAAAACAAATCCTCAGTTATATCCTATGAAAGCTGTGAATACCGATTTCCCCTTCACAGGGTTCAAAAAAGATAAAGATTTAATGAGACAATGCATTTGTCTTAGGTCAGTTTCACCAGAAATCAGACTTAATGGCAGAGACTGGCATGCAGGAGGTTTTTGGGGGTGTTCTCTTGGGAGGGCATGAGCAAAGTGGGATTGGGCAGAGGGAGAAGGTAGCTCGCCATGCCGTTTTAGCAAAGCCCTCAGCTGATCCCACGGGAAGCCCTGGAACTGAGATGGTCCTTCTGAGTTGTTCCAAGTCAAGATAAGGGTGTCAGGTCTTCACATCCCCACATAGCCAGTCATAGGCTGTAAGACATCCCTGGGGAAGGGACATAAACTTGGATGAAGTTGTCCCTTTTAATGGAGGGCATTTCTCCAAGGAAGACTGAGAGAGAGTGGTCAACCGTCAACATTCCAGGTGGCTGGGGGAATGAGTGCCCCTGTTCTAATGAGAGATTTGGAAGCAGCATTACAACATCCACTATAGTACGTGAAGTCCCTGGCACATGGGGGAATCTCAACTTGCTGGAGCTATTTTGATTACTATTTGGATTGCTTATGAGCTTGGAAGCTCTGAATGCAATACTGGTTAACAGATCTTTTCAAACATGAGAAATATGATTCTCACTGGAAGTGACTCACTCAAGAGCAGGTTATCCTCAGCTTCTTTAAAAAGATACTACGCCTAGGTATACTGTCGGTTTAATGACACAAGGAAGTTACTATCCTTTGAACGCACCCTCTGGTCCAGATCCTGGGATGAATGCTCACTTAATCCTTACAAGAGCCTTGCAGCATAGGTATGTCCCTGCTTTTACAGAAGGACAACATGAAGTTCAGAGAGATGTTGACTTTGTCAAACTAGCCCAACTAGTAAGTGGCCAAAGGGGAAACTGAACCCAGGTTTTTCAGCATTCAAAGCTGGGACCTGCCCATTATTCCAGACTGTCTTAAGAATTGGAGCTTTGGTTGGGTATCAGGCAGAGGTGCCTTCCTTGGTCTTTCTGCTCCTCCTCTGGGAGTCTGTGCATCCCCCTTCAGTGTGTTCCTAGAGTGTTGAAGGGCTTTTGCTTTCTCTAATAGGTTGTGATCTCCTGCAGGGAAGAAGTCATGATTCGTTCATTACTCTGTTTCAATCCAGCTCTCAGTAAAAAGGCTTTGCACATATTAGGAGTTGGTGACTATCTGCTGAATGAAATAATGAAATCAAAATTCCATGCTTGATAAAAGGAGCCTGAATTTTAACTCAGGCAAGATGGTTCTTTGGGAAGTGAGGCCACCATCTTCTTAGTCTGCTGGATTTCTGAATAAAGTCACTATTCCTCATCTCAGCAACTCATTTCTTGATTTATTGGCCTGTAGTGTGGTGAGCAGCATGAGCTTGGACTCTTAACAATTCTGGGGCAGCCAGCCAGGAGCCTTGCTACTTGTGGCCAGCCAGCCCTGGTTGGGGAATTTTGGGGTAAGGCCCTAGCAGCTGCCGGGACAGCTTGTCCTGAGGATCTTTCCCTTCAAAACTCCCCAAAGTAGAACCGGCTTCCCCAGAGCTTGACAGTTGGAGCAACAAATCGACATTTGAGAGCCAACAAGCTCCATACAGTAGGGATCAACTCCCAGAGGTGATGTTATTATCAGTGTCAAAGGGCAGGAACTCATTAGTAAGTCTTTTGCATTGTCATCAGAATAAAGGTACAACTGCTTCACAACAGACATGCCGTGTGGATGAAAGGCTCTTGGTGCTGCAGCCAGGAGTCAGTGCTGTGCCTCTGACGGGGGAGAGCCAAGTTCACGACACTGGTCCACAAGAGACCTCCCAGCTCCACATAATATCAAACGGCGAAAATCTCCCAGAGATCTCCATCTCAACACCAGCACCCAGCTTCACTCAACGACCAGCAAGCTACAGTGATGGACACCCTATGCCAAATAACTAGCAAGACAGGAACACAACCGCACCCATTAGCAGAGAGGCTGCCTAAAATCATAATAAGGCCACAGACACCCCAAAACACACTACTAGATGTGGACCTGCCCACCAGAAAGACAAGGTCCAGCCTCATCCACCAGAACACAGGCACTAGTCCCCTCCACCAGGAAGCCTACACAACCCACTGAACCAACTTTAGCCACTGGGGACAGACACCAAAAACAACGGGAACTACGAACCTGCAGCCTGCAAAAAGGAGACCCCAAAAACAGTAAGATAAGCAAAATGAGAAGACAAAAAAACACACAGCAGATGAAGGAGCAAGATAAAAACACACCAGACCTAACAAATGAAGAGGAAATAGGCAGTCTACCTGAAAAATAATTCAGAATAATGATAGTAAAGATGATCCAAAATCTTGGAAATAGAATAGACAAAATGTAAGAAACATTTAACAAGGACCTAGAAGAACTAAAGAGGAAGCAAGCAACGATGAACAACATGATAAATGAAATTAAAAATACTCTAGAATGGATCAATAGCAGAATAACTGAGGCAGAAGAATGGAAAAGTGAACTGGAAGATAAAATAGTAGAAATAACTACTACAGAGCAGAATAAAGAAAAAACAATGAAAAGAACTGAGGACAGTTGCAGAGACCTTTGGGACAACATTAAACACACCAACATTAGAATTATAGGGGTCCCAGAAGAAGAAGAGAAAAAGAAAGGGACTGAGAAAATATTTCAAGAGATTATAGTTGAAAACTTCCCTAATATGGGAAAGGAAAGAGTTAATCAAGTCCAGGAAGCACAGAGAGTCTCATACAGGATAAATCCAAGCAGAAACATGCCAATCACATAATAATCAAACTGTCAAAAATTAAATACAAAGAAAACATATTAAAAGCAGCAAGGGAAAAAGAATAACACACAAGGGAATCCCCATAAGGTTAACAGGTGATCTTTCAGCAGAAACTCTGCAAGCCAGAAGGGAGTGGCAGGACATATTTAAAGTGATGAAGGAGAAAAACCTACAACCAAGATTAACCAGCAAGGATCTCATTCAGATTTGATGGAGAAATTAAATCCTTACAGACAAGCAAAAGCTGAGAGAGTTCAGCACCACCAAACCAGCTTTACAACAAATGCTAAAGGAACTTCTCTAGGGAAGAAACACAACAGAAGGAAAAGACCTACAATAACAAACACAAAACAATTAAGAAAATGGGAATAGGAACATACATATCAATAATTACCTTAAATGTAAATAGATGAAATGCTCCCACAAAAAGACACAGACTGGCTGAATGGATACAAAAACAAGACCCATATATATGCTGTCTACAAGAGACCCACTTCAGACCTGGGGACACATACAGACTGAAAGTGAGGGGATGGAAAATGATATTCCATACAAATGGAAATCAAAAGAAAGCTGGAGTAGCAATTCTCATATCAGACAAAATAGACTTTAAAATAATAACTATTACAAGAGACAAAGAAGGACACTACATAATGATCAAGGGATCAATCCAAGAAGAAGATATAACAATTGTAAATATTTATGCACCCAACATAGGAGCACCTCAATACAAAAGGCAAATATCAACAGACATAAAAGGGGAAATTGACAGTAACACATTCATAGTAGGGGACTTTAACAACCCACTTTCACCAATGGACAGATCTTCCAAAATGAAATAAATAAGGAAACACAAGCTTTAAATGATATATTAAACAAGGTGGACTTAATTGATATTTATAGGACATTCTATCCAAAAACAACAGAGTACAAATTTTTCTCAAGTGCTCATGGAACATTCTCCAAGATAGATCATATCTTGGGTCACAAATCAAGCCTTCGTAAATTTAAGAAAGTTGAAATTGTATCAAGTATCTTTTCCGACAACAATGCTATGAGACTAGATATCAATTACAGGAAAAACCCTGTAAAAAATACAAACACATGGAGGCTAAACAATACACCACTTAATAACGAAGTGATCACTGAAAAATCAAAAAGGAAATCAAAAAACACCTAGAAACAAATGACAATGGAGACACGACGACCCAAAACCTATGGGATGCAGCAAAAGCAGTTCTAAGAGGGAAGTTTATAGCAATAGAATCCTACCTTAAGAAACAGGAAATGTCTCAAATAAACAACCTAACCTTGCACCTAAAGCAATTAGAGAAAGAAGAACAAAAAAACCCCAAAGTTAGCAGAAGGAAAGAAATCATAAAAATCAGATCCAAAATAAATGAAAAAGAAATGAAGGAAACAATAGCAATGATCAATAAAACTAAAAGCTGGTTCTTTGAGAAGATAAACAAAATTGATAAACCATTAGCCAGACTCATCAAGAAAAAAAGGGAGAAGACTCAAATCAATAGAATTAGAAATGAAAAAGGAGAAGTAACAACTGACACTGCAGAAATACAAAAGATCATGAGAGATTACTACAAGCAATTCTACACCAATAAAATGGACAACCTGGAAGAAATGGACAAATTCTTAGAAATGCACAACCTGCCGAGACTGAACCAGGAATAAATAGA
This sequence comes from Mesoplodon densirostris, assembly GCF_025265405.1. Lineage (NCBI taxonomy): Eukaryota > Metazoa > Chordata > Mammalia > Artiodactyla > Ziphiidae > Mesoplodon > Mesoplodon densirostris. Next base: position 17,508,162 of record NC_082666.1, on the reverse strand, counting down.
AAATATGACAGCTTTTGCTTGTCTGTAAACGTTTTAATTTCTCCATCAAATCTGAATGAGATCCTTGCTGGGTAGAGTAATCTTGGTTGCAGGTTTTTCTCCTTCATCACTTTAATTATGTCCTGCCACTCCCTTCTGGCTTGTAGAGTTTCTGCTGAAGAATCAACATTGTGAAAATGACTCTACTCCCCAAAGCAATCTACAGATTCAATGCAATCCCTATCAAACTACCACTGGCATTTTTCACAGAACTAGAACCAAAGAATTTCAAAATTTGTATGGAAACACAAAAGATCCCAAATAGCCAATGCAATCTGGAGAACGAAAAATGGAACTGGAAGAATCAGGCTCCCTGACTTCAGACTATACTAAAGCTACAGTAATCAAGACAGTATGGTACTGGCACAAAAACAGAAATATAAATCAATGGAACAGAATAGAAAGCCCAGAGATAAACCCACGCACATATGGTCACCTTATCTTTGATAAAGGAGGCAAGAATATACAGTGGAGAAAAGACAGCCTCTTCAATAAGTGGTGCTGGGAAAACTGGACAGGTACATGTAAAAGTATGAGATTAGAACACTCCCTAACACCATACACAAAAATAAGCTCAAAATGGATTAAAGATCTAAATGTAAGGCTAGAAACTATCAAACTCTTAGAGGAAAACATAGGCAGAACACTCTATGACATAAATCACAGCAAGATCCTTTTTGACCCACCTCCTAAAGAAATGGAAATAAAAACAAAACTAAACAAATGGGACCTAATGAAACTTCAAAGCTTTTGCACAGCAAAGGAAACCATAAAGAAGACCAAAAGACAGCCCTCAGAATGGGAGAAAATATTTGCAAATGAAGCAACTGACAAAGGATTCATCTCCAAAATTTATAAGCAGCTCATGCAGCTCTATAACAAAAAAACAAACAACCCAATCCAAAAATGGGCAGAAGACCTAAATAGACATTTTTCCAAAGAAGATATACAGATTGCCAACAAACACATGAAAGAATGCTCAACATCATTAATCATTGGAGAAATGCAAATCAAAACTACAATGAGATATCATCTCACACCGGTCAGAATGGCCATCATCAAAAAATCTAGAAACAATAAATGCTGGAGAGGGTGTGGAGATAAGGGAACCCTCTTGAACTGCTGGTGGGAATGTAAATTGATACAGCCACTATGGAAAACAGTATGGAGGTTCCTTAAAAAACTAAAAATAGAACTACCATATGACCCAGCAATCCCACTACTGGGCATATACCCTGAGAAAACTGTAATTCAAAAAGAGTCATGTACCAAAATGTTCATTGCAGCTCTATTTTTAATAGCCAGGAGATGGAAGCAACCTAAGCGTCCATCATCGGATGAATGGATAAAGAAGATGTGGCACATATATACAATGGCATATTACTCAGCCATAAAAAGAAACTAAATTGAGTTATTTGTAGTGAGGTGGATGGACCTAGAGTCTGTCATACAGAATGAAGTAAGTCAGAAAGAGGAAAACAAATACCGTATGCTAACACATATATATGGAATCTAAGGGGAAAAAAAGGGGTTATGAAGAGCCTAGGGGTAAGATGGGAATAAAGACACAGACCTACTAGAGAATGGACTTGAGGATATGGGGAGTGGGAAGGGTAAGCTGTGACAAAGTGAGAGAGTGGCATGGACATATATACGCTACCAAACGTAAAATAGATAGCTAGTGGGAAGCAGCCGCATGGCACAGGGAGATCAGCTCAGTGCTTTGTGACCACCTAGAGGGGTGGGATGGTGAGGGTGGGAGGGAGGGAGATGCAAGAGGGAAGAGATATGGGAACGTATGTATATGTATAACCTATTCACTTTGTCATAAAGCAGAAACTAACGCACCATTGTAAAGCAATTATACTCCAATAAAGATGTTAAAAAAAAAAAATCCATGCTTGACTAGAGGAAAGTTCAGCTTACTTTATCATGGAATTGAGAAGTAGAAATGCTTCCTCATTGATCCCAAAGTTTAGTTTTTTTCAGCCTGTGGGAGCCAGAACACAAGACTAGCTCTTCAGTGTCTCCCTAGTTCCAAAGCAAAACTTGAACTTTGCTATCGTGGCTCCTGAGCTCTTGTTCACCCCATGGGCTTGTGATGTGGATGATTAGAGATGCCAGAGGGACTCAGTGTGAAGGGGCAAAGGTGTGTGGCAGGGAGTTGCCACATCAGAGAGTGAAAGGAAGTAACTGCAAAATCTAATCAAGGGCTAATAATCTATATGTTTATTTAGCCAACAGTTATTGCACTGCTCCTTGAGTAAGAAATAGACATAAAGATTGAAAAACAGACTGACTCCATCAAGAAATTTGTAGAATAACAAGGGAGATCAAACGTATGCACAGGTAGATATAATACATCCTAGAGTGTTGTAAGAACTGCCTGAAAGGGATGGGCATTAACTGGATATAAGCGGAAGGAAAAAGGGGGATTGGAGAGGAATCATTAAAGAGTCGGTCTTTAAGCTAGACCTTGAAGAATGCAAAAAAGAACAACAAACTAGGCAAAAGCTGAGGCGGAATTTGCCCCTTAAGCCTCAGCTTCAGACCTGACTGATATGCCTTTTAATCTCTCTAATACGTACAAGGTATTCCACTTAAGTAACAGCTATATGTGCCCTGTTATAGATTCATCCATTCATTCATACATTTGTTCATTTAACAAATAAAGCACCTACTATGTGCCATGCCCTGTTCCTATGCTCTGGATAAGCAAAATATGGTGTCTGTCCACTGAAAACTTGTAGTCCAGGAAGGAAGGAAGGAAGGAAGTTCAAAGTGGCAAATCTAAGGCAAAGCATCAGTGTTTTCAATTCCCTTTTTCTTACTCTCCCATCTAGATTGTGTATTTCTTGAAGGCAAAGACCGTGCCTTATGTAACTGTGCTATCACCACAGTGCTTAGAGTATAGTGGAGGTTCAGAAGATGTGTGTGTGTGTTGTGTATGTGTGTATGTGTGTGTTGAATGAGGGTGGGGGAAGGGAGAGAGAAAGTGTTATAAGCCAAAGAGTAGCAAGCAGTTCTCCCTGGGTAAATTCTACCAGTACTTTGAGAATAAATATTTACCCAGGAAAGGAATAAAAATGCCTTATTCCATGTGTCTCATATATCTCTAGTTTTCCAGCGGACCCCTGTTTTATTTTCTTGACTTTGGATCAAATGCATTCCCCTTTTCTGGGTGCTCTGAGAGTCTTCTTTTGTGCTCAAGTCAATTTCCTCAGAGTGCAATGACTCCGAAATGAATCTTTGCCAAAATCTCAACTTCAAAATGTCATGTTTCCTTATTTTAAATATATATACATATTTTTCTCTCACTGGCTGTGGGAATATACATCATCTAATTAGCCAAATGGATTTTCAGTTCAGCCCAATCGTTTCCTTATTTTGCATCTGAAGTGCGGCGTTGCTCAGGGGACCACCTGGGCACGGAGGTACTCATTAAGTCTGATCTTCAATTACATTGATTATAAACCTGCTTCTTTAACTGTGTGCCATAGATCGGGGTGAGCTGGGGAGCTCAGGACACTCCGTAGTGGAGTCGGAAAAGTCAGAGGCACATCAGCCCCCAAAGACACAGACAGCTACAGATGAGAACTAAAAATACCACGGAAGAAGGTAGCATCAGACAAAACCGCCTGGAGAGCCAGACAGCCGTGCAAATCTCTTTCATTACACCTCACATCATGACGCAGACCTCTGAAAACCATGGATAGAAAATTTCAAAAGAAGGCTCTGGTCACAGTGGTGAATGGGGAGAACAGGAGGGAAGGATTGTATGGCTGAAAGACGGTCTTCACATAGGAAACTCAGGGAAGTGTTTTAGCCCAACGTATTCTGCTCTCTTTCCTGTTCCCTCTTTCTTTGGGTGCAAAATAATTACAGGCTTCCTTCTTTCTGTTACATCCTGTTTCCCCATGAGGATCCCATCTGACTTGGACCTGGGAGAAACGTCTTTCCGGGACACAGGAGGAAAAACAAAGTGTGATGAAGCAGAAATAAGGAGCACATCTACCTTCAGCCCCATAGACCCCTGAAGAACGCATCCACTCCTACCTCTTCCCCCAACCCCCCAACCCACAGAGCCCCAAAGAATGTAGAATGAATACATTCTACCACCAGCCATTGACTAAACACTGTTTAAGGAGTGATCAAACTCTGCAAAAATGAGGTTAAAAACAACAGTTTGAGGGTTTGGGAGAGTGAGCAGAGCCAGTGTGGGTAGCTGGAGGTGCTCGGCCTCTGGGAGAGAGCAACAGCTCTCTAGGGTTGCAGGGTCGAGGGGTGATTCTCTTACAGACATCTCTGAGAGAGGAATCTGCCACTTACCTCGATGCCTTAACCTGACTTTCTCCTTCCAGCTCTTTTCCCTTCTGCCATTTCTTTCTCTTTTCCTTGGATCAACTTCAACCTATTTCTCTGTACTCTCTCTATCTCTTATGGGCTGACTTGTGTCCACCCCAAAATTCATTTGTTGAAATCCTAATGCCCAGTACCTCAGAATATGACTGTACTTGTTGAAAGGACCTTTCAAGAGGTAATTACGGTTAAATGAAATCATCAGGGTGGGTCCAATATGGCTGGTGTCCTTCCACAAAGAAGGGATTAGGATACAAGCACACACAGAGGGAAGACCGTGTGAAGACCAAGGAGAAGATGGCCATAAGATAGCTATCAACAAGCCAAGGAGAGGGGTCCTCAAAGGAAACCCTGCCAACACCTTGATCTCAGACTTCCAGCCTCCAGAACTGTGAGGAAACAAATGTCTGTTGTTTAAGCTGCATTGTCTGCAGTACTTTGTTATGGCAGCCCTAGCAAACTGATATATTACCTCTTTTTTGACAGCAACTATCTTTTAAGCCTGGCATTTGCTCCATTTATTAACTTCTATTTTGTGTCATTGGTCCCTGTGGATCACTTCTCAGAATAAAGTTTTGAAATGTATAAAACATAATGCATAGTATTACAAAGGAAACCAGTAACTGAAATAGAGTTCTATCCATGGACCCCTTGGGGGTTAGTAGAGTCCAGGATAAAAACCCTCGTCTGAACTAAGTTATTTTCATTCATTCCACAGGTGCCCAGTCTGCTGCCTGACCTGGTTCCAAGTACTCCCAACACCACTGGATGGGCAGAGGGAATGGCGGCTTGGCTGCAATGAATACGTAATCTTGCTGAAGTATGTGAATGAGATACATATGACAAGGAGAAGAAAGACACTAAGAAAACGCTACGATAGTCCAGTGGCTAACTGAAAGAGGGTTACCTCTTTCCTTTTGTTTATTGTACATGAAAATACTGTTTTTTAAGGTCTAAGGAAGATAGAAACTTGGTTAAGATCAGAATTTTCTTGGAACAATCGTACAATAGATCAGAACTGTCTGATGCTAAGTTACAGGTTTAATTCGAAAGTGTTAGAAAACTCTCAGCTCCTCTACTCCAGAGTTTCTCAATTTTGTTTTTGTTTTTGTTTTTGTTCTGTGTATAGCCATGCCATGCGGCTTGTGGGATCTTAGTTCCCCGACCGGGGATCAAACCCGAACCTGTATCCACTGCATTGTGAGCACAGAGTCTTAACCACTGGACCGCCAGGGAAGTCCCTCTCAACTTTTAATTTTTTTTATTATCACACACGAAACAACCTTTTTAGACCTTTTTTCCCCTAATCACTCCCCCACCCATAAACTTTTAATACCACAGATATACTGTATATCTGTTTATGTACTGTGCTTTTGTTGTACATAAAAGGAGTAAGATTCTTTGTGCCCCCCTCCCCGTACTTCCCAAGAATCAATTTCATCCCTTTGGAAGTATTACTGTCCTCACTGAGAATGGATGCTCCAGGGAGACCCTCTTCTTTTAGAAGTAAAGAAACTGAGGGCTAAGGAAGGAGAGAGATGTGCCCCAGATCCCACTGGGATTAGTGAAATGTCTATAACTAAAACCTAGATTTTACGACTCCCAGCCTCTTAGCACCGTGAGGGAGGTGAAGGTCAAAGAGGTGAACTGAATTTCCCAAGGCAACAGGGCTGGAAAGTGTTGAGGCTGGACCAGAACCCGAGTGCTGTGACTTCTAGCTCAGTGTTTGTTCTAGGATTTCACGCTGACGATGAAGAATAAATTCCACTGCTGAGTAGTATATTGTATATATACACCACATCTTCTTTATCCATTCACCTGTCCATGGACATTTAAGTTCCTTCCATGTCTTGGCTATTGTAAATAGTGCTGCTATGAACATTGGGGTGCATGTGTCTTTTTGAATTAGAATTTTCTCTGGATATATGTGCAGGAATGAGATTGCAGAGTCATATGGTAACCCTATTTTTAGTTTTTTAAGGAACGTCTATAAAAAAAGAATGAAATAATGCCGTTTGCAGCAACATGGATGGACCTAGAGATTATCATACTAAGTGAAGTAAGTCAGACAGAGAAATATCATATGATATCACTTATATGTGGGATTAAAAAAAATGATTCAAATGAGCTTATTTACAAAACAGAAATAGATTCAACAGACATAGAAAACAAACTTATGGTTACCAAAGGGGATAGTGGGGGGGGAGGGGAAGAGAGATAAATTAGCATTTTAGGATTAACATATACACACTACTACATATAAAATAGGCAAAAACAAGGGCCTACTGTATAGCACAGGGAACCATACATACTCAGTATCTTGTAATAACTTTTAATGGAAAAGAATCTGTAAAAGAATATATATATATATATATATATATATATATATATATATTCTGATCTACATATGTATCTGAATCACTTTGCTGTACACTTAAAACTAACACAACATTGTAAATTAACTACACTTCAATAAAAAATAAAAATAAAAAAAGAATAGATTCCATGAAAGTAAGTTGTCATGAGGCTAGAGATCCTTCAAAGGAAAGATGAAATGCTAATACCCTTGTGAGGTCCATGTCATAGAAGAAACATTGAAGAATCCATCACTAGATGTCCCAGAAAAGGAAGCATGGCTATAGACAGGCCACTGGTGTTCTAGGTTAGCAAAAGAGTTATTTCCAAATAAAGCTGTTTCAAAGCCTTGCTCCCTCTCCCCACATAGAGGTTTCCCTGTAGTGCCAGACCCATATTTGCTCCAAGCAATTGTGTTTCTATGCTTTCTATCTTCCCCACCTCAAATTGTGATCAAAGTCTAGCTAAAACAGATTGCCACAGAATTCCACAAGCCTTTATGTATCCTTGCTCTTGCTTCAAGGCTGAGTTAGGGGTGTTTCAGTCTGAACAAAAGAGGTTTAAAGTGTTGAAATTTCAAAAAATTATTTTTCTCCCCAGAGATATAACAATTTGGTATCAAGCTAGGCAGCAGGGGAAAAGAACAAAGTCATAAAACGCTTCCCGTTTTTCTTTGTTACTTAAAATTTTAAAGAAGAATTGTGGCTAAAGATTAAAGGCAGCTATTTACTTTTAATTTAATAATTTGTTTATCTTTTCTTCCTTTCTTTTTAAAAAAAATTCATTAAATCATTTGGAATTTATGCATCAAACCCAATCTCAATGTTGGATTTCTTTTTGATCCAATATGATCAGTGCTTCTTGAACGAACGTGGTGGACAGTTGCTCCCAAAACTCAAAGATCCTTTAGGTCTGACTAATACTGAAAAACTTCCCTCTCTGTCAGTTGCTCACATAAGACATGAACTTGAATGGGAGTTAGAGGTCTAGATTTTGGAGTCAAACAAGCATGGATTAAATCCTAGCCCAGCCAATGAGTAACTGTGTGACCCTGGAACAAATCACTTAATCTTGGCAACTCTCCTCAGTTTCCACATCTGTACAAAGGGAATAGCTATTTCACAGAGGTTCTATGACCATTAAATGAAAAACACTCGAATTGCCTACGAACAGGACTGTGCCTGGCTAGGGCCTCTGAGTTGTACTATTCCAGGGGACAAAATTTACATAGCAAAAAAAAAAAATCATGCTATGCATAATCATATGTCTATCCATATATACCATATATGGTATATATATTATTGTATATTTCATATATACAATATAATTGGACAATTGAGTGTGCCTATGTATATATGCTTGTGTATGTGTACATACACAAACAGATAATTCTGTGAATAACTGTACCCTATTTAGATGTTGCTCCTGGAGCTGTGCAACATGGTGGCCCTGCCTGGGAAACAGTCAGACAATAGCTTCATTTAAAAGAAGAAAACCTTTACCCTGTCTACCCAAGAATGGTCATTTTCCCTGTGTGGATTCATGGCTTATCTCAGCAGCATCTCTGATTTTCGCAATTTCCCGGGGCAAGCTGGCTAGGGCAGGAACAAGGGATACTATTTTAAGATATGTTGCAGGAACTCTACTCAGTACTCTGTAATGACCTATATGGGAGAAGAATCTTAAAAAGAGTGTATATATATATATATATATATATATATATATATATATATATATATATATTTATAACTGATTCACTTTCTTGAGCAGAAACTAACACAACATTGTAAATCAACTATACTCCAATAAAAATTTTAAAAAAATATGTCACAGGAGTGAGGTAACATTGTAGAGGCCCTGGAGAAATGCCTGGCACCTATTAGGTTCAATAAATTTGTAATGAAAATACAAAATTTGTGGCTAGGACATGACTGGCTGGCTGAGTTAACAAATGCATGAATGTGCCCTGTGATTTTCCAGATCCAGCAGCTTAACTACGTTCCTTGCCCCATCCCCTTCTTCTGGTCCACCCTTTTCTATGAAATATGCTTCTTTTTGCCTTTCCTAAGCAATCTGCACAAACGCCAGGGCCTGTTTGGCACGGACAACTCACAACTGTGAGCACTAAGAATAACCATATTAGCAATTCCTCCCGGATCTGTTTCATTGCCACACCGTGGGTTCAATGCCAACCCACCAAATTAGGACCAGGCACCTGCCTGCTTTTGTGTGTCTGTCATTGCGTGCGTGCGTGCATGAGTGCATGTATGTACATGTGTGTGCATTCCTTTCTCTCTAGATCTCTTACCTTCTATTCTCTTCTCTTTTGAATTCAGTGGGAAAAGCACAGACCTTGGAATTGGCAAACCTGGATTCAAAAGGTGTCCTTACCATTTTTTATTTGAATGACCTTGGGATCTGCTTAATATTCCTTTCCTCAGCTTCCTCATCTGAAAGAGGATGAATAATATTTACCTTGGAGCATTTGAAGGAATATCATATGTGACTCTGTGTACCTTACTTATCAAATGGAAGTTTTTATTACTGCTGCTGCTATTAATCTAATTGATCCTAGAAATAACTCTGGAGGGCAAATGTTACTTTTACCCCCATTTTACAGACAAGGAAATTGAAGCTGAAGGATGTCAAAGGTACATGTTTTAAACTGCACAGCTAAGGAGCTGATGATTCCAAATCAGAGCTCAGTCCACCCGTCTCTGAGTCTAGAGCTCTGTCTGTAACACCAGGCTGCCTCCCATTCTTCTTACTTTGAGGAAAACCAATCCACACTACTAATATGTGTGTGTGTGTGTGCGTGTGTGCGTGTGTGTGTGTGTGTGCATGTGTGTGTTTGGCCTCTGTCAAAATTCATCTCTGGTTATTTCCCTAAGTACTGAGTTTCTCACGGTGGTGCCTGAAACATAAATCAGACCATGCTGAGAGTGTGTGTGAACGAGAGAGAGAAATGGCAGGGGGAAAGTGACATAATACTGTAATTCAATACTTAATATCTCCAAAGACATGTAATACCTCCTCTTGACATTTCCAGAAGATATTTTCTGGAAACCGGACAATAATTCAAATTAATGCTAAGCCTAAATTTAATTGTTTTATGATGTTACAAAGGAGTACATGGGGCAAGGCTTCCAAAAATCAGAGGTTTCAACAGTCATGTTGATGAAACAGATTTCACCGTCTGGCACAGATGAGAACAGCTGCTTAAATACAGAATACTGGTACCTGGAGCAACATAACAAAGGAGGATCAGCTTAGGCTCACTGCAGCGTCCACAGCCACCAGCCCTGCACCAGCTGAGCCTACTATGAATTCTGGGAAAGGTGAGGAGAGAAAGGGTAAGATTTTTATTTGAGGACCAAATGAAAGTCTTGAGGCTCAAACAGGATTTAGGATGACTGAGATCCACATTTCTGGCACATGGCATGTGAAGGATGAGTTCTTTCATTCTGTTCTCAGGGGCTGTAGCTTAAGGGAGCCAGGCCCTGAAATCAGAAAGGACTGGTTGGTGCCTCAACCCTGCCACTTACCAGCTGATGAACTTTATGCCCATTATCTGACTTTGAGGGCTTTTCTTTCTTTCTCCCTTCCTTCCTTCCTTCCTTCCTTCTTTCTCTTTCTTTCTTCCTTCCTTCCTTTCTTTATTTATGGCTGCGTTGGGTTTTCGTTTCTGTGCATGGGCTTTCTCTAGCTGCAGCGAGCAGGGGCTACTCTTCATTTTGGTGCAGGGGCTTCTCACTGTGGTGGCTTCTCTTTGTTGCAGAGCACAGGCTCTAGACGCACAGGCTTCAGTAGTTGTGGCACGTGGGCTCAGTAGTTGTGGTTCTCGGGCTTAGTTGTGCCTCAGCATGTGGGATCTTCCTGGACCAGGGATCGAACCCGTGTCCCCTGCACTGGCAGGCGGATTCTTAACCACTGCACCACCAGGAAAGTCCTAGTTCCTCTTCTATAAAATGGGGACAATAACACCTATCACATACTCCACATACCACACTAAGATATCCATGGTTGATAAGGAAAGCAAGTTGCCTAAGAATATGTAGGATCTTATCTCAGGTTTGAAACAAACAAGCAACAATTCAGGGTGTGTGTGTGTGTGTGTGTGTGTGTGTGTGTGTGTGTGTGTGTGTGTGTTCATGCATGTGTGTATGTATGTATTTGTGCCAGTGTAGGAGTAGCAAAAATTCTGGAAGAATATACACTGAGAGAGTCATCAACCCAACAGACTAGGACTAGGAATATGAATGAGGGCATATTTAATATTTACTACAATCACTCCTGTATTACTTTAATAATAAGAGTGCTGCTGCTGCTGCTACTATTACTACTACTACTACTACTACTACTACTACTACTACTGCTAGTATACCAACAACTTCAGAAGGTTTGGGGAGGAATAAAGAAGAAAATACACACACACACACACACACACACATACATATATTTATAGTATTGAGTCAAACACATAGTTGGTGACCAAAATGTGCTTGCTATTTATTTTTTTTGTCCCTGGCAACTAAGGAATATTGTTCTCTCTCCCTTGGACTAGGAGAGGCACTGGATAAAAAAGGCAGCAACTGACTAAATGGTTCTGCTCCCCGCTCTCATGCATGTCCTTTCTAGCCCACCCATCCTTTTGTCTTTGCTCAGGTTGTTCCCATATCCTGGAGCATCCTCCTAACCATACCTGTCCTCCCAGTCCCTGTCAAAGGCAACTTGTCCTCCCTGGTTCTCTCACCTGGAAGTGGCCTGTCCTTCTTCTGCCCCAATGGCCTTGCATATGAACCTCTCTCCTTACATGATGGTCACTAGTAAGGGATTTGAGTTCAGCACAAACTTACTGAGGATCCCCCACGTGGCAAGGTTTGGGCAAGTTGATGTCTTATCTACCTTGGAAGAGACTGAGCTTTGGAAGGACAATCCATATCTAACTCATCTTCAAATTATGGTTCCTTAGCACAGTGTCTGGCACTTAGCAGGTGATCAGTAAACATTGTGGATGGATGGATGGATGGATGCTCGGATGGATGAAGTGACAAATGGTGCTTTCAGCTCTTTTAAGAACACCACCTTAGATGTTATCAAATGGAACAAAAGAAGGTGACCACACAGTTTTCCCCCTACCTTCTCCAGTAGTGCTTCAAATTTCACCGAGACTCACTAATGAGTCTTAGTAACAGGCAATGTTTGTTCAGCATTTAAGATACTGTCTAACACCTTTACATGCAATAGCTCATTTAATCCTCACAGCAAGAGATATGAGAGCTCCTGGAGTCAGACAGATCTTGCTCAGCAGCTGTGGAAGTTTGGGCAAACCTATTACCTTCTTTGGGACTCGGTTTCCTCATTCCCTCATTCCTGTGCTTCATCTAACTGTCACTACTTCTCAGCAGTCTGGTTACTGAGTTTAAGTCTGAACATATTTATTCACATAGTTGACAAATGTTTACTGAGCGCCATACATATGCCAGGCCTGGTTGGAAGAACTGGGTATTCAGCAGGGAACACAAAAGACACAGCGCTACAGCACTTGGCTGTAGCGAATGTACAAGGAAATGAGCATTAAACAAGCAAATGCACCAACACGTACAGGACTACAAATAAGGAGTGCTGCGGAGAAAGAAAGGAGCTGCTGTGAGTACCCAGCAGGCTGTGTGTGTGTGTGTGTGTGTGTGTGTGTGTGTGTGTGTGTGTGTATTTGGGGAGGAGAAGGGAAAGTGGTGATATCAGTTAAATAATGTTTCTTGCAAAAAAAATAATAATAATAAAGTACGTGAAGTTCTAAGATGGAAAATCATTGGGTTCTAAATATTTTTGGTTGGAACCAGCAGTAAAGCAAATGATGTTAGCTAAACTAGGGGATGTGTAAGATTTGGCATGTATTTATGCTTTTGCTTTCAAACTCAATTGTCCTTTCTGCAGTGCTAAGTATCTGAAAGAGCAGTTAAATACCCAAACTAGGATTCTGTGAATATGAACTCAACCCCACAGTTCAGTTTACAATTTACACAATAGGATCGGGCTTTACCAGAGGCCACATAAAAGACCAAATAGAGATTAACATAATTTGACTTTTGCAAAGAACTAGTCAATTTCCTCTATTTTTTGTTGTTTAAGTTCATTTAGATGATGAGGCCCTTCCTGTCTTTTTATAGATGGAGAGTCCAGTGCAGTGTTTAAGAGCAGGACCATGGAGTCAGGCGGCCAGTTTTCATGTTCCAGCCCAGCCACGAAATTAACCCAGAGATAATGATCCAGTTATATGGGCCTTGGTTCCTCAGCTATAAAACTGTGGATAAGAATCTCATAGGAATGTGGGAGGTAATATATGTAAATTAATTTCCCGTTGTTTTAAATTACTCACTTTTAATGTAAATGAGGTCATCAACATAAAGTCCTTAAAGCAGTACCTAGCACGTAATAAATGCTTAATAAGTGTTAGCTATTCTTATACTAATTTTACTTACACATATTTGATAACCCTATTGTGAAATACAAGGGAATGTTGCCTTGTTCAAATACAGTTTGGCAAAAAAACCCACAATAACAGAGACTCCTTAAGCTTTGAATATAACAGGGTAAACAAAGGCTCATTCTGTGACTCATTTCTATTTTCTTAATTGCCTGCTCTTGCTCTGGACCTCAGCCAGGAGTCAGTCATTAGCCAGGCCATGGATACATGCACATCAGACTGTGTGTGTGTATCAACAAGAACACACAGCTCCTGTTGCTTCTGAGGGCTGCAAAGAAAGGACATTAAAAGTGAGTGATTTGAAACAACTGAAATTTAATTAAAAACAAAATTAAAAGTTGTTTCAAGCCCAGCGCTTCAGCCAGCAAGACTCAGAGGAAATTAGTAAGTGCTACTAATAGCTGGATCTAATTCACAAGCCTCTAGGAAGAGAGTCAGAGGAAAGAAGACGCATACTCTTTAGATGAAACAATTAAAGATCACTTCTGAGAAATAATCACAAACAGCATCCCAGGGCAAAAAGGAACATTATTTGCTGGTGTGTTTCTTTTCTACTTTCTGATTTCCATTATGGGAAAGTGCCCTGAGATTCCCCAAGTAGCATCTTCTATGGCAACGGAGAAGGGTTTTGAAAAACAGACTTAAATGAGTGGGAGATAGGGGCAAATTCTTTAAAAAATAATAATAATAATAATCGTCATTCACTGCCTGAAATTCCATCTTACCAATTCATTTATCCTTTGAAATTTCAAATACTCAGGTTGCTTAGTCAAATTCTAATCCTTCTCAAATTATGGACCTCAAATAATGATGTGACAAGTAATGATGTTCCAAGTTCCCAACTGGGAACTGGGAACTGGGTGTCAGGATGGTCAGATGAGCTGGTTTCTGGGTGCCATCGTGCATGGAGTCAGAGTGGGCAGTGGGGCTGTGTCTGGGATGGACCTGGGAGGCATGTCCCAAAGAGAGGTCAATCCACCCCTGGTTCTCAGGGCAGCGTGGAGACAGGCAGAGGAAAAGAAGCAAAAACTATGTCAGGAGGCAGGCAGACACAGAACTGAACTGAGGGCAATAAATGAGGGAAGAAGCGATACGTCATGGGGAGAAGTGACCAGAGCAGGGATGCTGAAACTTTTCATGAATGGTGACAGGCCAGGAATGGGGTGGCCCAGCTTAATTTAAACATACAAAGTTGGGGCAGACAGGAAGTGCCTCTGAACAAAGGAATGCTCATGAGAGCCCTACTTTGCTGAGCATCAGATGGAAAGGCAAAAGAATGCCTGTGCCACATAAGACCCGGTTCCTGCTCACCTATGCAACCCTACCTCACCCCATCCACCCAGCCATGCCTACCCTGTCCCAGCTTCTCTGTCACTGGCTTTGGGTTTGCTGTTCCCTCTACCTGAAGTACCCTTTCTTCCTTTTTCGCTTCACATCTCAGTTTAAACGCCTAGAGTCTGTCATACAGAGTGAAGTAAGTCAGAAAGGGAAAGACAAATACCATATGCTAACACATATATATGGAATTTAAGAAAAAAAATGTCATGAAGAACCTAGGGGTAAGATAGGAATAAAGACACAGACCTACTAGAGAATGGACTTGAGGATATGGGGAGGGGGAAGGGTAAGCTGTGACAAAGTGAGAGAGTGGCATGGACATATATACACTACCAAACGTAAAATAGATAGATAGTGGGAAGCAGCCGCATAGCACAGGGAGATCAGCTTGGTGCTCTGTGACCACCTAGAGGGGTGGGATAGGAAGGGTGGGAGGGAGACACAAGAGGGAAGAGATATGGGAACATATGTATATGCATAACTGATTCACTTTGTTATAAAGCAGAAACTAAGACACCATTGTAAAGCAATTACACTCCAATAAAGCTGTTAAAAAAAAAAAAAAACAGCCGCCTCCTAAGAGAGGTCTCTCTGACCACCCTATCTGAGATGACATCCCAACTCTCCTCTTTGTTTTAATTATTTTACACCATTTTAATTATTTTCACAGCAGCTCTCACTTATTTCATCGCCTCGACATATTCCATTATTTTGCCAATTTGCTTTGGTGTGTGTCTGCTGCTGAGAATGAAAGCATTATGAAGGCAGGGTCTTTATAATATGTGTGTGTGTTGTTTTTTTTTCCAAGACAGCATCTCTAATGCTCCAGGACACATAAGGAACATGAAATAAATATTTGTTCCACGAGTGAATAGGTTCTGAAAAGATTAAGACATAGTAGGTAAAACACCTGGTACACTGCCTGCCACATCAGGGGCACATTGATGACTTTTAGTTGATTATTTTTATAATTAACCAATATTACGTTAATTTGGATTCTAATAGTGAGCTTGATCCTGGGAGGGCAGAAGCATGGAGATTCAAAAGGTGACTGGAGGGCTCCAAAGGCCAATTTGCTGTCTCACACTATATTTGAAATACCCGACATGCCATAAGTGTGTGCTTGTTGTATAGATGGATCTTACTGGCAGCGTGAGGATGGGGAGGGTGTGAGGATGCGGAAGGTGTGAGACTGGGAGTTGCTGAGGGCTGACTCAGCAGCTTGATAAGGGAGGGGGAAAAGCTGAGCTCAATTTCCTTTTGCACAAACCAGTTTCATCCTCTCCTCAAACAAATTCTTTGAGGGCGTTGATGAATGTGTCCAAGCCCAACCTACCCTTAATGTTCAACTCAACCCCTCCCTTCTCTAAGAATCCTTTGAGATCAACCTCAGTGAGAATTCTCTTCTCCAGCCCCCATTCTATTTCTGGTGTAGCTTTGGAAACCATTCAGCTTATGTTTCCTGGGTTTCAGGTTGGTGTTAAAGAGGCCATCCCATTGTCAGATCATGTGATCTAATTCTGGATTTCAAAATAAAACTGCAATACGGATCATCATCAAAATAACATAGTAAATGTCTCAGACTGAGATTTGTTGTTGTTGTTTTTTGTTTTTTGGGGTTTTTTTTTGCGGTATGCAGGCCTCTCACTGTTGTGGAGCACAGGCTCTGGACGCGCAGGCTCAGTGGCCATAGCTCACGGGCCCAGCCGCTCTGCGGCATGTGGGATCCTCCCGGACCAGGGCACGAACCCATGTCCACTGCATCGGCAGGTGGACTCTCAACCACTGTGCCACCAGGGAAGCCCTGTTTTTATTTTTGTTTGTTTTGTTTTGTTTTGATGTCTTGAATGGGAAATAGATCTAAAAATACAGAGTTCCTTACATTTAGGTCTTTAATCCATTTTGAGTTTATTTTTTGTATGGTGTTAGGAAGTGTTTCATTCTTTTACATGTAGCTGTCCAGTTTTCCCAGCACCACTTATTGAAGAGGCTGCCTTTTCTCCATTGTATATTTTTGCTTACTTTGTCAAAGATAAGGTGACCATATGTGTGTGGGTTTATCTCTGGGCTTTCTATCCTGTTCCATTGATCTGTATTTCTGTTTTTGTGCCAGTACCATACTGTCTTGATTACTGTAGCTTTGTAGTATAGTCTGAAGTCAGGGAACCTGATTCCTCTAGCTCCATTTTTCTTTCTTAAGATTGCTTCGGCTATTTGGGATCTTTTGTGTTTCCATACAAATTGTAAAATTTTTTGTTCTAGTTCTGTGAAAAATGCCATCGGTAATTTGATAGGGATTGCACTGAATCTGTAGATTGCTTTGGGTAGTATAGTCATTTTCACAATGTTGATTCTTCCAATCCAAGAATGTGGTATATCTCTCCATCTGTTTGTGTTGTCTTTAATTTCTTTCATCAGTGTCTTATAGTTTTCTGCATATAGGTCTTTTGCATCCTTAGATAGTTTTATTCCTAGGCATTTTACTCTTTTTGTTGCAATGGTAAATGGGATTGTTTCCTTAATTTCTCTTTCTGATTTTTTGTTTTAGTGTATAGGAATGTAAGAGATTACTGTGTATGAACTTTGTATCCTACAACTTTACTAAATTCATTGATTTGCTCTAGTAGTTTTCTGGTGGCATCTTTGGGACTTTCTATGTATAGTATCATGTCATCTGCAGACAGTGACAGTTTTACTTCTTCTTTTCCAGTTTGGATTCCTTTTATTTCTTTTTCTTCTCTGAGTGCCATGGCTAGGACTTCCAAAACTATGTTGAATAATAGTGGTGAGAGTGGGCACCCTTGTCTTGTTCCTGATCACGAGGAAATGCTTTCAGTTTTTCACCACTGAGAATAATGTTTGCTGTGGGTTTGTCATATATATTAATCTCCAAAATATACAAGCAGCTCGTGCAGCTCAATATCAAAAAAACAAACAACCCAATCAAAAAATGGGCAGAAGATCTAAATAGACATTTCTCCAAAGAAGACATACAGATGGCCAAGAAACACATAAAAAGATGCTCAACATCACTAATTATTAGAGAAATGCAAATCAAAACCACAATGAGGTATCACCTCACACTGGTGAGAATGGCCATCATCAAAAAATCTAGAAATAAGAAATGCTGGAGAGGGTGTGGAGAAAATGGAACACTCTTGCACTGTTGGTGGGAATGTAAATTGATACAGCCACTTTGGAGAACAGTATGGAGGTCCCTTAAAAAACTAAAAACAGAACTACCATATGACCCAGCAATCCCACTATTGGGCATATGCCCTGAGAAAAACATAATTCAAAAAGATTCATGTACTCCAATGTTCACTGCAGCACTGTAACAATAGCCAGGGCATGGAAGCAACCTAAATGTCCATCAAAAGATGAATGGATAAAGAAGATATAATATATATATATATATATATATACACACACACACATAATGGAATATTACTCAGCCATAAAAAGGAAAGAAATTGGGTCATTTGTAGTGATGTGGATGAACCGAGAGTCTGTCATACAGAGTGAAGTAAATGAGAAAGAGAAAAATAAATATTGTATATTAATGCATATATATGGAATCTAGAAAAAATGTACTGATGACCTATTTGCAGGGCAGGAAAAGAGATGCAGATGTAGAGAACCTGTGGACACAGGGAGGGAAGGGGAGGGTGGGATGTATTGAGAGAGTAGCACTGACATATATACACTGCCACGTGTAAAATAGATAGCTAGTGGGAAGCTGCTGTATAGCACAGGGAGCTCACCTGGGTGCTCTGTGATGATCTAGAGAGGTGAGATAGGGGTGGGTTGGGAGGGAGGCTCAAGAGGGAGGGGATATATACATATAGTTGATTCACTTTGTTCTACAGCAGAAACTAACACTACACAGTAATGCAATTATACTCCAATAAATTTTTTAAAAACAGAGAAATAAAGAAAAAAAATAAAACTACAGAGTTCCCACTCCTTGTTGGATACTGTGACATTTGGAGGCTATCAAGGTGGAGGAGAGAGACCCTGCCTGAAAGTAGTGTTGCAGGATAACTAGACAGTTACTACAGACCATCATCAAGGTTGTGATGAAGATGAAACAGGGAGCTTTGGAGGCACAGAGCTAGGGCCCTTGTCTCCCCTGCAAAGTCAAGGTGGCCACATCTGAGCTGAACATTTAAGTACTAGGAAGCAGCAGGTAGGTGGAGTGGAGGGAAAAGAGGATTTAGATGACAGGAAAGCAATGGCTGTAAAGGAAAAAAAAAAGAGAAACTGGGCCTTCAGGAAACAGCCATTTCATTTGGCTGGAGTGCTAATGAGAAAGGAAACGAGTAAAGATAAGGCTGAAAATATTTTTTGGCTCTCACATTCTACAATTTAGAAAATTGCCAAGCTGGCTGCTTTGCCATGTGCGACATGGCCACTGTGTGCCCTCAACCCTGCACCTACATTCTCTCTTGAGGCGGAAACTGCCACTGTTAATTGTTTCCATATTTCAAATGTGACACCAGCTCCAATCACTGGGCCCCTGGGCCTCCCTTCCAGCCTCTGCTTCCACGGCAGGCTGCATGCCCGGCACGTTAATGTTGCATTGGAGTCTCTTCAGGAAACGGCCACCCCCGGAGCCTTCACACTCACTGGTCATGTCAGCACCTGTGTGAGGGCCAGGACTGGTCACTCTCTCCATTCTCCATCCTGGCCCGAAGACTGTGGTGAGACTTCACCTGAAATATTACTCAAATGATTCAAACCTTCAAGAGCGCAGCCTTCAGAGATCTGGCAAATCAATTTTGCTCAGAGAGCACAGTGACATCTCTTACTAATAATTTCCATCCAGGTAGGATTTGTAAAGGTCCTAAGCCTGTGTGTTCTTCAAAGTTCCTTGCATTTTTCTTTCCTTCTTTTCTACAAACATAACCAAGAGGTGGGCACCTGATTCTTGATCTCACGTAGGAAAGGTGGTGCATGAGCAGAATAGTAATAATAGCTAGCTTTGGGGCGTGTTTACCACGGCCAGGCTCTTGCATTTAACAACCACTTAATCCCAAGGATCCCAGTCTGATTCCCGGTGCATTAGCATCCCTGTTTTTCCGAAGACAAAGTAGCATCCTAGGGAAGGTGGAGTTAGGACTTGAACCCATGCACTCTGCTGTTGGTGTTCATGCACTTCACAGCTGGGCAAAAAGTACTCGTATTTTGATGTCTGGGGTCACCAGCCTCTAGGGATCCCAGGAGGCAGATGTCAAGTAGTCTTTGACTCCTTTCCCTCTTTGGCTTCTCCTTGCAATGAGCTGTTAAGTTTCCTTGCTCTCGTTCCATAGGACTCCCTTATCTTCACTCTCACTTCTAATGCCCTTGTTCAGACATAACCATACAGACTAAATGTAACAGCCCCCTAATAAATTGCTTGCCTTCTGCCTTGGGCCCTCAGACTCACCTTCTACACTGTGGTCAGTCTGTCCACAGATCTGTATTGAACGCTGACTGTGTACTGGAGACTCCACAAGAACAAGACAGCTACAATCTTAGCTCTTAGGGGTTTAAAGTAGCATTATCAGGGGTATTGTTTCCCAAGTCTCAACTATGTGCCGAGTCCTTGTCAAGTGCTTCATATACAATCATTTGATTGCCCTTTGTGTTGGTTTACTGTTATCATCCCCCTTTCAAAGATGAGTAAACAAGGGCTTAGAAATTAAATAACTAGCTCAATGCTTCATGACTAGGAAATATCAGAGCCAGGTATTGAACCCAGGGAGTGTGAATCTACAGCTCAGACTCTTAACCAAATTAGACATCAAATAAGCAATTGTGAATGTGCTAAGTGCAAAAAAGAAAAGTTCAGGATCGTTTAAGAGGGAGACTAACTTAGACTAGGAGAGAGTGATGAAGATGATGATGTCAATAAAAACAAGTATTACCCAGTGTTTAGTGCTTGCCAAACATTCTACTAAATACTAGAGAGATATTATCTCATTTACATTTCCTAAGAGGGAGCTATTAATATTATGCCCAGGGCTTCCCTTGTGGCACAGTGGTTGAGAGTCCGCCTGCCGATGCAGGGGACACGGGTTTGAGCCCCGGTCCGGGAAGATCCCACATGCCGCGGAGCGGCTGGGCCCGTGAGCCATGGCCGCTGAGCCTGCGCGTCTGGAGCCTGTGCTCCGCAACGGGAGAGGCCACAACAGTGAGAGGCCCACGTACCGCAAAAAAAAAGAAAAAAAAATTATGTCCACTCCACCGGAGGGTCAAGTAACATTTGTAATAACAAATTACTATTAGTAAGTCATGGAACCAGCAGTTGAGCCCAGATACATCGGACTCTACAGCCCAAACTCTGAATTGCCATACTGCATTGTCTTTTAAGCAGCTACCTTACTTATACTCCCTTGCTTAAAACCCTTTAGCGGGGGCTTCCCTGGTGGCGCAGTGGTTGAGAGTCTGCCTGCTAATGCAGGGGACACGGATTCGAGCCCTGGTCTGGGAGGATCCCACATGCCGCGGAGCAACTAGGCCCGTGAGCCACAACTACTGAGCCTGCGCGTCTGGAGCCTGTGCTCCGCAACAAGAGAGGCCGTGATAGTGAGAGGCCCGCGCACCGCGATGAAGAGTGATCCCCGCTGGCCACAACTAGAGAAAGCCCTCGCACAGAAACGAAGACCCAACACAGCAAAAATGAATAAATTAATTAATAAACTCCTACCCCCAACATCTTCTTTAAAAAAAAAAAAAACCTTTAGCGGCTCTGTGACCCCCGACCACCTCCACGGTAAAAGCCCAACACAGAGACCCTTGCTCTTCTCGTCTGCTCCTCCTTTTAGTCCCGTTCAAGCCCCACAGAGCTGTAGACGCTCTGGATGCTCTCTGCTCCTGCCACACCTTTGCTCTTACTGTCCCTTCTGCCTGGAAGGTCATCCTTCTTGCCTTCACTCTCTCTCATCATCTCCAACAAAGCATAGAGTCTCACTTCCAATCCCTGTCCATCCAGCTTCCTCCGATGGGACAAATCCAAGGCAAATTAAAGCCTCTAGCTCCTTGAAGCTTTACCCAGGTCTGTCCAGTGGAAAATACCAGGCTTCCCTGGCAATCTTGCTGACTCTTTTTTTCTTTTTTTTGAATTTTATTTATTTTTTATACAGCGGGTTCTTATTAGTCATCCATTTTATACACATCAGTGTATACACGTCAATCCCAATCGCCCAATTCATCCCACCACCACCGCCCACCCCCCGCGGCTTTCCCCCCTTGGTGTCCATACGTTTGTCATCTACAACTGTGTCTCTATTTCTGCCTTTGCTGACTCTTAACTATATGCCCCTCCTGGTCCAGATTATGATCTGCCTTCTAGTGTTGTTTTTTGCTTTATAGCTATCCAATCACTTTAAATAACAAGTGCAATCCCTTTGAGGGCATGCTTAGCATTTACTGAGCACCTGTTATAGGCTATTTTCATACCGCTTTCTATTTCAACCTCATCAACGCCCTGTGAAATAGAGGCAAAGAGCTGTACTTTTATAGATGGTGAAATTGATGGTTCAGAGAAGTGAGGTGACTCATCCAAGATCCATAGTTAGTAAGTGGAGGAGTGCAGATTCGTACTGGAGTTTTTCTGCTTCTAAATCTCCTGTTCTTTCCCCTACCTCACACTCCCTTAGTGCAGGTAAGTATCTGAGTGAGTTCTAGAGCATGAGTCCTGGCACTGAGCAGACACTCAGCAGTGTCAGCTGACGGTCTTGATGGATGGATTCACTGATAAAGTCCAAATGAGAATCAGGGTGAAAGCAGGGGAGGGAAGACATGGAAAGTTCAGGGGAAGTCCAGGCTCTGGGAATAATTCCAAGTAAGGGTGAGATGCCCAGGGACTTTAGCAGAGCTCCAGGAAGTTGCCAACAGCAGCCAAAAACAAAAAAACAAGGATGTGCAGCTGCAGATATATTTGGGTTAGATAACTCAGAGGCGTGGCTAGGGAGGAAAGCCAAACAGCAAGGCTCTGCTGGGCACCACAGGCCGGGAGTGGGGAGGGGGAAGGGGGCAGGAATGAGCAGGGGGAGGTAGAGAAGCAGGAGGGATACACAGGTTTTAATTATTCCTCCCATCTCATCATTTCCTTCTGAATATGATGCATCCTCCCCCTCCCAGGCCCTTGCTGGCATCCGAGATGTTCAAGGTCCCTCAGCAGCTGAAGCTGGGGGTTAAAGACTGAGAGGCATCTTTCCCACCATGGCCCAGCTCCCCACCACTTTCTGTTTCATCCCAGCAGCCCCGGGAGCCTGCGGTCCCTGCACAAGCTTGGCTGTGATCCTTGTAAGCATTCTTCAAATGGCAACTTGTGGGCTGTGAAAGGTTTGCTCAGCTGCCTCTGCTCCCAAGATCCTCGCTCAGGGGCTGCCTAGCCACAGACTGTCCCAAACAAGAGTCAGAAAGCAGAGGACTGAGGATGCTAATGGAATGACTGAATAAATACTCCAGAGGTCACACACCTAATGGGATGAGTAAAGAGGGACTCTGAACCCCAGTATTTCTCATTCTACTGTTAGAATGTTAGGCCAGGGAGGAATTTTAAGACCATCTTGCTCCCTTTCCCACATTTTACAGTGAAAAAACCTGGAAAAAGCCTGGAGAAGTAGAGATTTGCCCAAAGTCAAGGTGAATTTGTGGCAGAGGTGGAACCTGATCTTGTCATTGAATAATTCTCTGTCTACCACATCCTGTGGCCACTAATTTGAAATAATTCTGCTCAACCCGTTCCTGCCTGTGTGACATTGAGGTGGTCACATAAACTCCCTCAGCTTTAGTTTCCCTTAAATTTAAAAATGGGGAAAATGCCTGGATCTACCACATATGGTAATAGAATTAAATGAGGTAATGCTTTGCAAAGCACTCAGCACGGGGCCTGGCACGTAGCAATGTTCTGTAAATGTTACCAATTCACAGCATTGTTATTATCACAATTACCAGGAGGCTTGAGCAGCAGGGTCTATAGGGATGTGGTGAAAAGTGTCCATGACCCCTCTGGAAAGCCTGTGTCATCCTCACCCACCTCCAGGGAAGCACCAGTGGCTCTAAGACCCAACTCAGGTAGCACCTCCTTAAGACATCCTCTCCTTAGCACCACCCCCCATCTCCAGCTTGGGGTACTTGGCTGCTCCTCCCCTATTTTCCCATAGCACGCACTGCAAACCCCATTAAGACTCTTACCACACTGTGTTTCCTATTTCATCTGCTTGGTAGTGTCTTACTACCACCAAACTGGGGGAGGCCAGAGATACTGTTTTATCCATCTCTGCATCCCTGAGCAACGAAGCATGCCACAGAGAAGGCGATGTGCTATCTTTGCTGACCACAGGAAGGAGGGAGGAAGGAAGGGAAGTAACAGGCACTATATATGAATCAAGAAGTGGTGATGGGCTTCCCTGGTGGCGCAGTGGTTGAGAGTCCGCCTGCCGATGCAGGGGACACGGGTTCGTGCCCCGGTCCGGGAAGATCCTACATGCCGCGGAGCGGCTGGGCCCGTGAGCCATGGCTGCTGAGCCTGTGCGTCCAGAGCCTGTGCTCCACAACGGGAGAGGCCACAACAGTGAGAGGCCCACGTACCGCAAAAAAAAAAAAAAAAAAAAGTGGTGATATTATTAATGAATTTTTAACTATTTAATTTCTTCCTTGGGGCCAAGCTAAGCCTCTCTAAAATTGTACCTTCTTCTTACATGGCCATACCCACTAAGACCTCTTCTCAACCTCTTTGTCTTCAAAAATAATAAAACACTGAACAAACAGAAAGGGAAAAGCACAATGTTCTCATCATCACAGCTATTCTCACAGCTGGCCAAGTGCATGCACACTCATCAGCCCCACTCACACTCAGTTGAGGCAAGGAGTATCAACACTGCTTTTGGAAAGAAAAGTGAGAAGTGGGGGGTGAATTAATATTACCAAGGTCAGAAAACTAGAAATCAGAAGAACTGGGAGTAGAACTCACATCCGCTGGGTCACAGAGCAGTGCACCTAACCTCTGTACCACGTGACCTTCTCTATCCCAGCACTGCACCACTGCCGCAACCCTACACCACTCTGCAAACAACAAGCCAACAAATGATGGAACATCTAACTCCATAGTCCTGAGTTCCATCCCATCAAAGCTCCCACCTGCCATTCTCTCCTCCTAGTCAAAAAGTCAAAGTGGGCTTCTGCTCACAACAGCAGAATTATTAACAAGAATAAATTAAATTCCCCTACCCCCTGCAACCATCCTCTGCCTCTAGTTCCTACTAAAATATTTTTGGACTTGATCTGCTATCAAAACACAGAAATTCGTCTCCAAATTTGGATGTCAAACTCAGTTATACCTTTTGTTAAGAAGGGGAATTAGTAACAATTCATCCTGGGAGGAAGCCAAGTTAACATCGTAGCACAAAGTGCCATTAAAAATCGCAACTGAAATGGCTGTTGTGATATCTTTAAAAGCTTGAACATGTTCAGGTGCTTAGAATGGTTTTCCGGGGTTTGTTCTCCCCTCAAGCCCCTTGTCACTTTTAACCTGGGGATCAGTTACTATCTAAGGAAGCTTGAAGCATTTTTTCCTTCCATGGTTTTGTGGACTTAGACTTTTCTAATGAAGAGATTTGAGGGGAAAACAACAACAACAACAACAGAATCCACTCTAGGGGCTCTCCACAGCTCCCAGCACCAGCTCCAGGTCATTGCTTAGCAAGCTGCCCATTAAGTACAAGAAGAGGGAGAAGGGAAAAACTTTTCACAGTTTATAATTATATTACCAGTTTCATCACAGATCTCATTTTAATTCTGACTGAAACCTAGGCTTGCCTTCTCCTGCACTCTCTCACGTATAGTTATTAAATCTGGGCTGGAGTTCAACCTATTCTTCCTGATTTCAGCATATTAATATGGTTTATTGGTATTTCACTGCCACCTCCCCCCTGGGTGTACTGAATCTCAGCTCAATTTATATTTTCCCCTCTTCCTGGGCTCTGGGATAAGGCGTGTTTCATTTTGGTGTTGGAGGGGGAGAGATGTGAGTTTGATTATCTTTGGGGATGGGAACAAAAACCTTGGGAAGTGAAGTCAGTCATAAGAAGAGGAGGCAGCCTCAGATTTCTTGCACCGTCATTCCCCAGAAGGTATCTTCTTAGGGCATCTGCACCCACCTGCCTGCCCTTTCTCCCTTCATTCATTTCACAGTCATAATTTATTATATGTCTACTGAGTCAGAACCTTCGCTAGGCTTCACAATAGTTTAGGGCATGAATAAACTGTGGCTTTGCTCTTGAGGAAATTTCAGACTAGCAATTAAAATCGCTTTATTTATTTATTTATTTATTTTCATTCAACCAAAGCTTTGGGGGCACTCTGGTTTTGGGTGCTGTCCCAGGTGCTGAATATAATGTTCCAAATAAACAAATATGATGCCTATCCTTAAGGAGCTCGCAACCTTGTGGGAGAGCTCACATTAACTAGATAAGACTATAATTACAAATAGGAATGAGTGCAATCAAGGAATAGAGCAGGGCTCAAGGAGAAAGAATAGTTACGGGCCCAAGAGAGATTGGGAAATGAAAAGGGAGGTCAGCCACTGTAGGGTAAATGGAATTTGTACCGAAGAAACTGAGGAAATGGGGAGAAATTTTCCGAGAGTAAGAAAGACATGTGCAGAGGCCCTGAGGCAGGAGACAGCCAAGGATATTTAAGAAAACAATGTAGAGAAACTGGTATAAGGTGAGGTTAGAGAGGCAGGCAGGGGCCTGATCTTGCTGGGACTTAAAGGCCATGTTAAAGAGTTCAATCTTTATAATAAGTACAATAAGAAGTATTTGAACAGTTTTATGGGAGGATGCAACATGGTGAAATTTTTCATTTTAAAAGATTGCTCTGTTTGCAATGTCAAGGAAAGCCTGGAGAGGCGCTTGATTTAATGCAGGAGGCCAGTTCTTCGGACTATGTCAGTTGTTCCAGTGACACATACATAACAATAACAGTGATGGAAATTAGACTGTGGGGTTATTAGAAAGATACAAATACAGTTCTATGTAATTTTCAAGGAAGGAGAGATTATTTCTGTTGGGCGTTTCCTTTGAAGAAGTTTTGGGGTTTTTGGTGAAGAAGGTTTTCTGGAGAAAGGAGAAAATTAAGTGAGGTCTTAGACATGGGTAGGATTGCAATACATAGAAATGAGGTAATCCAAAGTCAGGCAGTCTATCTGTCTAAATAGTATTAAGTGCATGCAAAGGAGTTAAGAATGGAAAAGGGAGAGGTCATACTGTGGAGCACTTCTATACCCGAACATGTTCCACGGTGCTCAAAAGTCTGAAATTAAAACTGAACACTTTAAAACAAAGCTCCGGATGATTCCAGATAGCAAGATGTCCAAGAAACTACTCGCTTTAGGCAAGTTGCCTGGTGGTTTGTGACTAAGCGGTCACCTTCAGTGTGGTGTAACTTTCACTTCTAAGAATTGAAAATACTCCTCCCATGTATTCAAATCACTGCAGACTTGCTCTGAAGTCACTTATGAACCTCATTCCTTATTAACAGCACAGCCACACACTAGCTCACTCTCTTGGGTTGAAAGACATAAAGTAGGGGTGCAAGCAAATAGATGTAGAACAAGATTCATTGTATATAATTTTGTGTTCAAAAGCAGCTACACATGTGGCATATAAATGAACCAGGCCATCCTAATGATGAACATTTCCACTTGAGGATTTCATAGGCTGGTAAGGAATCCATAATCCCCAATTCCTCAGTCATAGGGAATAGAGAAGACTTGAATACACCTTGGTCCAACCCAAAAGTCAAGGCTAACACATTAACTTGACCGTAACAAACAGATATTTTGGCATAGATATTTATGCAATGAGCATATCAACACAAAAGAACACAGTCTGTGATTGGGTAGGGGGGTGTATTTAGTCAAGAGACATCACTGGCCATAACCCATTCCTGGGTCTCACTCCATTTCTGAGCCTAGGCAAAGAATGGGTGATACTCAGGGATGAGGAAGTAAAGAATAAACAAACATACTCTAAAGGTCCTAAAAATTTAAGTGTTTTAAAAATTTATAGTCTGATAAAATGGCTCTGATTCAAAATATTTTGTACCCTAGCCAAACACATTCCTTCACTTTTCTTCTATGGCTTCACAGAAATAAATGTGGTCATCTATTTTCAGGAAATTCCCTATGATGGGGAACTCATTACCTTGCAAGGACCCCCTTCCAATATTAAAAAAAGTAGTATCACAACTACTAACATGTATATGATTTATTGAGCCATTACTAGGTCTCAGGTACTGAGCTGAAAGCCTTATGAGCATTACTTCATTTATTCTTCACAACAGCTGTAGGAGATACGTACTGCTATAATCCCCCACTTTATAGATGAGACTAAAGCTTATAAAGTGAAGACATTTTCAGATTAAGACTCAATCTTCTCCCATCTCTGACCACCCTCCTCACCCATATAGCTCTAATTTTGCTTCCTGGGGACTTCCAGAACAAGCCTGCTCCCTTTTCAAGACAAATGATAATTATCATGGTCAATTTTGTGGAAGCATGGGACATGGAAAAAACTTGGATGAGAGGTTCAGGTAGTCTTGGGTTTTCATACCTTGCTTCACTTCTGTGTGTTAATCTGGCCAAATCACTTAACATCTCCAAAAACTACCTTCCATTTATGCAAAAAGAGGATGCTAAATCCTGCCTCAGAGTTCTGATATGAGAATTACATTAGTAACTCCATGTAAAGTGTTTTGAACACTGCCATATTCATAACAGATATGCTCAATAATTCTAAGCTCACTTTTTGTCTAAGTTCCTTCAACTCTTCTTATAGAATGATTTTCCTCCACCCTTTCCTTAAGGGATTATTAGGTATTGACAATATTTTTCCAATCCCTTGGCTGCAATTCCTTTATTTTGGATGCCTTCCAATATATCATTGACCTTCTGTGCTTCTTAAAGCACAACTACCAGAACAAAATGGAACAGAGAACTCTAGGTATAGTGTTGTCTATCTACACTGGAGTGGGACCATATCACCCATTTCATCTAGACAGCTTATTCCTTTAAATGTTGTCTCTTCTACTGGCTTACTTTAGGGCCAGGATATTTGGTGAATATGTCCTGACATATTATACAATGGGAGCCTCGAGGGATGAAGAAACTAACATCTCAACTCATATGAGCTTTTGATGTTAACCAATAACCATTCATCAATAATGCTACCTATAGGGCAATTTGGGTGAAGCCCAAATCCATGTGATGAGAGCTGCCTTGTTATAAAACTCACATTGGACCATTCACATGGTATTCAGTGCTATGGGCCATCACTGGAATTGTACCATAAGGCAGCTCCATTAATATGGCATTGATCAAGTCTAAGATGGAAGAAATGAAAGCCCCTTATCAGGGCTCCAAGAGATCGCAAGGAGTTGATAATGTGTTAGATGAAAGCAAAGTAACACTTAAAGAGATACTGATGCAGCTCTCAAACTTCTGTTAAGGGATCACCTCAAGTTCTTGTTGAGAATATTAATACTTGGGCTCTACTCCTAGAAAATGTGATTCACTAGTTCTGGGGATCATGAGCCCAGATAACCCAAATGAAGGTCACTTATAGGCCTCAGATGAAAAACAAGTGCCAACTTCAGTAAATTTGGACACAAACCTAGTCTATCTCTTCACTATGTGCTTAGCAGAGCAAAAAGCCACCAGTGGCCTTGAGAAGGCACAGACAAAGAAGAGATGATATTTGCCAAGGGCTTAGATGGTGACCCTGTTAGTATTTATTGTTCTTACCAGCTGAGCTCTGGACAAGTACTATATCATGCTGACCTTTTTCTTGTAATGGGCAGCACACATCAAGTACAACTATGCTGTAACACAAGTGCAAAATTCATTTTCTTCCTGAAGACCGAACCCATTACTCAGCCATCTCCAATACTTCAGCACCACAGACAGCCCAATGCACAAGGCTGGCTGAGAGCTCTGTCTGCTAAGAAAGGGCTGGCAGCTTAGCAGCTTAAGCTTCATGGGGGAAGGTAAGAAAGGTGAGAGCTGCCTTGGCCATGGTCCTTGGGTGGCCTTGTCTCAATCGATTCTCTCCCATTTGACAGGGGTTTCTCTCATCCTGATAAGCCCCATTATGACGGTACTGCTGTTTATAACTCAGCCAGTGGCCTTAGGTGGGGGCCTATATTTTGATCTGGCTGTATAATATATGTAAAAAAATAATTTAATTGCACACATGCAATCTGCATTCTTTATTTATTCCATATCTCAATGCATTTATAAATATTAACGCCAAGTGATGATAAGGGTTCAAGAAAATAGGCACCATCGTCATCATTTCCCCTCTTGCCTCCCTGCATAGCACTCTCATATCTCCAGAAATCAGAGCTAGAGACCCCACTAAGTCCAACCCATATGATTTTTTCTTTGTCACATCATGTTCCACCCCCATGGAAAGCAAGACTCTACTGCTTTTCAAGTCCTGGTTTCTTTATCTGTCAAATAGGGATAATAAAGATCACTTTGGAGACCTGTTGGGAGAATGGAATGAGGAATGCACAGAAATTATCCACCCACAAGAGGCACTGGGATTGTGCTGTGGAAGGTCTGCTTGCCTAGAACTATTAGAGAGCTGTCCACCTGACTTCAAGTGTTGGTTGCATTCTGGATTCCTGAAGATCCCCAGAAGATGGAGGACATTCAGGTGTTAATGTCTTCCATTGGGAAGACATTACAAGACTTCCATGGGCCAGGGGTTGGGGGGCATATAATGGACTCCCTGTTCCATTTTCCTGAGAATAGCTACTCACATCTATATAATTTCTTATACTTTCTTGTTTGACCATAGTCTAGCTTCTGATGTCTCTTCCTTTATGGATCATTTTAGGAATAAGAGTAATAAAAGCTGTTATTTATTAAGCAATCCCAGTGTTTTAGATTCTCTGTTGGTATTTTATACATATTATGTCATTCAATCTTTTCAAAATAATCCCCATTTTACAGATGAGAAAAATGAGACTTACACAAACATGTCCCATTTCAGAGGGTACATTCCTTACAAAGATATTATAGCATGTAGGGAAAGAGGGTTCCATTATGCCTTGAGACTGACACACTTTGGGTTAGGTCCTCCTAACTATGTGTACCATATTTGCTAAATTGTGTCTCTAATCTTGTATATTCCATGGTTATTTCCAATTTTTTTTACTTCTATGAATCCTCTGCCTTAGTTTTCCTTCACTCAGTCTCCCCTTTCTGCTTAGACATCTGGTAGAAGAATCCCACAGAACTTTTCATAATTCTGCTTTAATTTAGGCCCTGTTCATTCATTCAACACATATTTATTGAGCATCCATCACAGGCCATGCAGTATGTTTGTCACCAGGGATATTCTTGCCTCACAGACATTCCAGTCTAAAGGCAGAAGCAGACAAGTCTACATGTAGTTATAAAGCTTTAAGTTTATGACAGAGATCAGAATAAGAATTATCGGGAAAGGGCACCTTTTAATTTACCACATTTTTGTCTATCCTTTGAAGCCACCACAGTAGTTTTACAGTTTTCTTGGGTAATCCTTTGATTTTGTTATTTCCCACCTACATGTTATCTAAAAATCTGATAAATGCGGAATTGTAGGCTTCACAATAATCCTATGAGATAGGTATTATTATCATTCCCATTTTATAGACGCAGAGATTGAGACTCAGAGAGGTAAATAATTCACTTGGCTACAGAAGTGGCAGGTAATAGGGCAAGTATTTGAATTTTGTTTGTATTATTCTATAGTCTCTGATCTCAGCCATTAAACTATTTATCATGACCCTGACCAAGTTACTTAGCCTCTTAGGAGCTCCATTTCTACATGCGTGAAAATAAGTGTTCAAAATGTGGATGTCTCTAAGACCTAACATTCTACAATTAATGAATAGTGACTGGTGGTGATAAAAAGTAAGTTCACATGCCTCCAACAATGGTCAAAATTTGCCCTATTGGTTTTCATCACTCTTACTCTCCCATCCCATGTTCCAGCCACACCCAGGTTCTGGCAATTTTTCCAGTCCCAAGCTCCATGAGCCTACGTGCCTAGCTACTTCAGTAAATTTTGTTCCTTCTACTTCTGCTATGCTTCTGCCATTTCATATTCCCATATTTTCCTGTCTTATGTGCACATACGATTTGATAGGGATGAACCAAAAGTCTTCTGCTTCGGTCAAAAAATCAACTGAGTGCATATAAGATGAGAAATACTAAACTTACTTGCAGTTCAATTGAAAAATAGAAATAAAAATTAGAATATAAAATTAGCTAGTGATTATAACAGGAAAGAAATAGACTCACAGATATAGAGAACAAACTTGTGTTTACCAGAGGGGAAAGGGAAGGTGGGAGGGGCAAGACTGGGGTAGGGGATTAAGAGGTACAAACTACTACATATAAAATAAATAAGCTACAAGGATATATAGTATGACACAGGAAATATAGCCAGTATTTTATAATAACTATAAATGGAATATAGTCTTTAAAAATTGTGCAAAATATATTGTACACCTGAAACTTACATAATATGGCACATCAACTATACCTCAATAAAAATATAATTAAAAAAAATTAAAGTAGGGGCTAGTTCACTATGGTGAAGTAGGAGTAAACACAGGATGCTTTAGTATAAGTCTAGGAGAGAAAGGAGGTGGAAGTGCCACTCTGCACAGAACATACTGAAGGGATTGGTGCTAAGTTGTGAACATTGTAACTTAAAAAATTAGAGATAAAATCGAGTTGCATTAAAATATGGCTGACAAATATAAAGGATCTCAAAAACATCTGATACATATCCAATGGGAAAAAGATTTTTAAAAATAACAATGGTACTAATATGGTGCTAGAAGAGTGGTTATCCCTGGGAAGGGATTCACTGGGAGGGGGCATAAGGAAGCTGAAGGTGCTGGAAATGTTTTATGTTTGATCTGGGTGAACTCATGTAAAAATTCATTAAGCTGCATACTTAATATTTCTTCTTTATTATATTTATGATAACTTTCAATACATTTAAAAATAATAATAATAATAAGGACTTACTGTATAACACAGGGAATTCTACTCAATATTCTGTAATAACCTATATGTGAAAAGAATCTGAAAAAAGAATGAGCATGTGCGTATATATATATAATGTATATATGTATCACTTTGTTGTACACCTGAAACTAACACAGCTTTGTAAATCAACTGTACTCCAATAAAAACTAATAATAAAAAAGAAGATGCGGGGCTTCCCTGGTGGCGCAGTGGTTGCGAGTCTGCCTGCCAATGCAGGGGACACGGGTTCGTGCCCCGGTCTGGGAAGATCCCACATGCCGCAGAGCAGCTGGGCCCGTGAGCCATGGCCACTGAGCATGTGCATCCGGAGCCTGTGCTCTGCAAAGGGAGAGGCCACAGCAGTGAGAGGCCCGCATACCAAAAAAAAAAAAAAAAGAAGAAGATGCAGTACATATATACAATGGAATACTACCCAGCCATAAAAAAGAAGGAAATAATGCCATTTGTAGCAATATGGATGCAACTAGAGATGATCACACTAAGTGAAGTAAGTCAGAAAGAAAAATACAAATAACATAATGCTATCACTTATATGTGGAATCTGAAATATGGCACAAATGAACCTATCTACAAAACATAAACAGACTGATGGACATAGAGAACAGACTGGTGGTTGCCAAGGGAGAGAGGGGAGGGGAGGGATGGAATGGGAGGTTGGGGTTAGCAGTTGTAAGCTATTATACACAGAATGGATACACAACCAGGTCCTACTGTATATCACAGGAAACTAAATTCAATATCCTAAGATAAACCGTAATGGAAAAGAATACAAAAATGTATATATATGTATAACCGAATCACTTTGCTGCACAGCAGAAATTAACACAACATTGTAAATCAACTACACTTCAATAAAAAAAAATTCTTCCCCCAAATGGATACATTTCTGTTATAGAGAAACATGATTTTTTGTAATGTATGTAAAGGAAAAGTTATAATATATGTAAATTGTAAAAACAAATAAATAAATAATAATGCCAAGAATTTGGGGAAATACATCGCATTCTGCTGGAGTATATAAACTGGAACAATTTTCTGGAGGGCACTTTAGCAATAGATATCAAGCACCTTAATCAACTTCTTGGACCATGCTTTGCGAATGAGTACAGCAACTATAGTGTCTCATTAATTCAAACTAATTGGGTGAGGAGTAAATGGTAGGATATAACATGCTTGTAAAGGACATTTACAGCAAATGAGATAGGAGTATAATCCAGGACACTTAGGAAGTTCCAACAAAGCTCATACAGTCTTCTTTGTTGTATTTTTTAAATAGGAAAAGACTATTTTGGGGGGCAGGGCGGTATTTTTAGTTAGGCATAGTATGCACACGCATGATAAGAAAACAGTAGGTTCTCTGAAGTAGCTCAATCTTTCTGCACGCACATTTGAATTCTTTCTTTATTAACAAACCTTACCCTTGCCCATGGAATAAAAGCAGTCTTTAGTTCCATTCAAATAATCCAGGATTTTCAAAGATAAGGACCTCTTTTAAGTTCTTTGAATATTCTCTCTCATTTTTAGTAATATAATTCTGAGGTTGGGCCACGCATGGGGAACATTGGAGCACACAGGGGTGCAAGGTGCCGAGTAGATGCGGGCATCTCCGACACTCAGCTCTTACCGTCTGCAATGAAGTGCTCGGGCACGTGCAGAGTCACCTTCACAGTGAGTGGACAGGACATCTGACTGCCACACACCATGGCCAGGATGCAGGAGCTCACAGCGATCAGCATCAGGGCCGTCTTGTTCACTGGGCTTTTCAGCAAACCTAGTGACATAAACACACACAGAGATACATAGGTCCATGAGGTGAGGAAACAGGAATAGCATGGAATTTGGGAATTCTGTTGTTTTCCAAATGAGAAGCTGGAAAAAGAAAACCACATTTTCCAACCTCTGTGCTTGGAGTGACAGCTCGGTTGTCCCCTGTTGGGTCTTTGTTTAACTCTCTGCAAAATGGGCTTATTATCCCTTTTGGTATAGATGAAAAGAAACAAACTTCCTCAAAATTGTGGCAATTCTTACTCTTCCCTTCTCAATTAGGTTGGTCATTTTTGATAATATTTAGATGATACTAAACTTTCTACTCACTTTAGAAGCAACCGAGAAGATACTGTGTTGTTGAATTCATAGGGCCTAGGGAAAGGAGCATGGGCTTTGGAGTTTGACCATCTTGGGTTCAAATTTGGGCTTCAGCCCTCACTGGCTGTGTGACCTGTTTCAATTTCTGAACCTCAGTTTTCTTATGTGAATGATGAGGATAATAATAGACAGCTCACAGGTGGTTGTGATGATCATGTGGCATAGTGTATATACAATGTCTGTCATCTAGAAGGGTTTCACAGACTTAGAGGCCGATCAGTTCAAGTTCATTTCCCAAGCATCTACTGATGACCTATTGGTGAGACACACATAGAGCAGAATAAGAATAGTTCTTGCTCTGCAGGAGCTTACAGGCTAGGGGGCAAAGGCGGGCTTATCCATGGCTAATTAGAATGCAAGGCAAGTTGTGCTAAGAGCTAGTAGAGAGGGCACAAGATGAGGAGGGGAGTTTTGCCTGGGAAAATTAAAGACAATTTCACGGTCACAGTACAATGAGTAGATTGGATCTGCCTGGCAAGGAGAGTGCTGGGTCAGCAAAGAAATTCTAAGGACTACATCTTGAGCCCCCAACGGGTCTCGTTATTTGGCTTTATTATTCACATCTAATTTCAAGGCTTTGATGAACAATGCTTCCCTAATTTCTATTACCCACTCTGCTCTTATTTGGAGCAAACCTTTATGCCTAAACCTCCCGAACATCTCTCTCTGAATATCCCACGAGTATGACAAAACAACATGTTCAAAACTGGATGCATTATCGTCTCCTTAAAGCATCTTCTTCCTCCTTCTCCTGGGCTCCCCTAAGTATTGAAAGCACTGCCATTTAAACTGGCCAGAAACCTAGATGTCAACTTTCAGTCTTCTGTCTTCCTCCTTTACAGCAACTAAACAGCATGCAGTCCTATGTACTCTATGTCCTTAGCATTTTCACCTCTTACCCCTCATCTCTTCTGTTGTCTGTTTGCTTGTGAGATGAGGGAGGTGTAGGCACATCTTCCCATCTCACTCCCTGGTGGAACCCCCTTGAGCTGTTATAGAGCAACTGGCCACAGGATGTGGTTCACACTAGCCTGGCATCTGAGGCCTTCACAGTGAGTCCCTACATTCATACCTGCTTGCTGCTCTCTCCTACCCAGCCCAGGAGCTGGCAGGGCTGCATCCCTGCAGTGATGCCAAAGTGGGTGCTCTTCATCACGTTAATATTAGCATAGGAGCTATTTCTTTGGCATAGAAATCCACTTGTTTCCTTGTTTCCCGTCACTCACTGAGATTAATCATAAGTGTAAATCCCTCTCCCTCTAGGGAGAAAGACTGCCTACATTTGTTATGCTTCCTAAAATATCTTATTCAAACACTAGAATCTAGTAACTTGATGGTAAATTCCTTCAGGGCAGGCACTGCGTCTTCGGCTCACCACTGTATCGCAATGCCTACCACAGTGTCTGGAATGTGGTAGCATCTCAGTAAATGCATCATATCTTCCAGAAGTGATAATAACTATATTAGCAACCAGACACAGGCACTGAACTATCAAAAATCATGCCAAACAG
Organism: Mesoplodon densirostris; assembly: GCF_025265405.1. NCBI lineage: Eukaryota > Metazoa > Chordata > Mammalia > Artiodactyla > Ziphiidae > Mesoplodon > Mesoplodon densirostris. Next base: position 17,471,822 of record NC_082666.1, on the reverse strand, counting down.
GCCTCCCTGGTGGCGCAGTGGTTGAGGGTCCGCCTGCTGATGCAGGGGACGTGGGTTCATGTCCCGGTCCGGGAAGATCCCACATGCCATGGAGCGGCTGGGCCTGTGAGCCATGGCCACTGAGCCTGCGCGTCCGGAGCCTGTGCTCCGCAACGGGAGAGGCCACAACAATGAGAGGCCCGTGTACCACAAAAAACAAACAAACAAAGAAAAAAACATCATGCCAACTATAGACAACCAACACTCCCAGATAAATGGACCTTAATGGAACAGGAGCCCCTGACAGTCCACTTTCAGATTTTTGTATGGGTATCTATTTTTCTTAATAATCAGTGAGCTGCTTGAGAGAAGGGATCCCATCTTTACCATCTTTATGTCTCTCCTGCCAGATTCATTGCTCAGAACGTTGAAATTGCTTAATTTAAGAAAAGGGCTTTCTGGACAGCTGCCAGGAGGCCCATCTCCTCAGGACCCGCTGGGTCTTTGGCTTCTGGAACACGCAGGGCTGAGTCCATGCTGACGGCCCGGGCTTCAGGACAACCTGGGGTTGAGTCCACACTAACGGAAGCTGGGTCTCCTCAGGACCCATTGGGGTTTCAGCTTTGGGAAACTGGGGGGTCCAGTTCTCTCTCACAGGAGCCTGGTCTCCTCAGGACCTGCTGGGAGGTGATGTCGCTAAGGGGAAAGCTAATCGCAAGACCCAAGACATGGTAGCTATTAACATACTCCTCCCACAGTGCTTCTTAAAATCACGTGGACTCCTACAAGGGAAATAAGTATCACAACTTTGGTTGAACGTTGTCTGGCCGTGTGGCTGACACGGTCTTGGTGCTCCAGCCAGGTGTCAGGCCTGAGTTTCTGAGGTGGGAGAGCCGAATTGAGGACACTGGTCAACCAGAGACCTCCCAGCCCCATGTAATATCAAATGGCGAAAGTTTTCCCAGAGATCTCCATCTCAACGCTAAGACTCAGCTCCACTCAACGACCAGCAAGCTACAGTGCTGCACACCCTATGCCAAACAACTAGCAAGACAGGACACAACCCCATCCATTAGCAGAGGGGCTGCCTAAAATCATAATAAGGCTACAGACACCCCAAAACACACCACCAGGCGTGGACCTGCCCACCAGAAAGACAAGATCCAGCCTCATCCACCAAGACACAGGCTCCAGTCCCCTCCACCAGGAAGCCTACACAACCCACTGAACCAACCTTAGCCACTGGGGGCAGAAACCAAAAACAACGGGAACTATGAACCTGCAGGTTTCAAAAAGGAGACCCCAGGCAGAGTAAGTTAAGAAAAATGAGAAAACAGAGAAATACACAGCAGATGAAGGAGCAAGGCAAAAACCCACCAGACCAAACAAATGAAGAGGAAATAGGCAGTCTAACTACAAAAGAATTCAGAGTAATGACAGCAAAGATGATCCAAAATCTTGGAAATAAAATGGAGAAAATATAAGAAATGTTTAACAAGGAACTAGAAGAACTAAAGAGCAAACAATGATAAACAAGACAATAAATGAAATTAAAAATTCTCTGGTAGGAATCAATAGCAGAATAACTGAGGCAAAAGAACGGATAAGTGACCTGGAAGCCAGAATGGTGGAATTCACTGCTGCAGAAGAGAATAAAGAAAAAAGAATGAAAAAAAAGAAGACAGCCTAAGAGACCTCTGGGACAACATTAAACAAAACAACATTCACATTATAGAGGTCCCAGAAGGAGAAGAGAGAGAGAAAGGACCAGAGAAAATATTTGAAGATATTATCGGTGAAAACTTCCCTAACATGGGAAAGGAAATAGCCACCCAAGTCCAGGAAGCACAGAGAGTCCCATACAGGATAAACCCAAGGAGAAACACGCCAAGACACATAGTAATCAAATTGGCAAAAATTAAAGACAAAGAAAAATTATTGAAAGCAGCAAGGGAGAAATGACAAATAACATACAAGGGAACTCCCATAAGGTTAACAGCTGATTTCTCAGCAGAAACTCTACAAGCCAGAAGGGAGTGGCATGAGATACTTAAAGTGATGAAAGGGAAGAACTTACAACCAAGATTACTCTACTCAGCAAGGATCTCATTCAGATTTGATGGAGAAATTAAAATCTTTACAGACAAGCAAAAGCTAAGAGAATTCAGCAGCACCAAACCAGCTCTACAACAAATGCTAAAGGAACTTCTCTAAGTGGGAAACACAAGAGGAGAAAAGGAACTACAAAAACAAATGCAAAACAATTAAGAAAATGGTAATAGGAACATACATATAAATAATTACCTTAAACATGAATGGATTAAATGCTCCAACCAAAAGACACAGGTTTGCTGAATGGATACAAAAACAAGATGCATATATATGCTGTCTACAAGAGACCCACTTCAGACCTAGGGACTCATACATACTGAAAGTGAGGGGATGGAAAAAGATATTCCATGCAGATGGAAATCAAAAGAAAGCTGGGAGTAGCAATACTCTTATCAGATAAAATAGACTTTAAAATACAAGAGACAGTGTTACAAGAGACAAGGAGAACACTACATAATGATGAAGGGATCAATCCAAGAAGAAGATATAACAATTGTAAATATTTATGCACCCAACATAGGAGCACCTCAATACATAAGGCAAATGCTAACAGCCATACAAGGGGAAATCGACAGTAACACATTCATAGTAGGGGACTTTAACACCCCACTTTCACCAATGGATAGATCATCCAAAATGAGAAAAAACAGTAAACACAAGCTTTAAATGATACATTAAACAAGATGGATTTAATTGATACTTATAGGAAATTCCATCAAAAAACAACAGAATACACTTTCTTCTCAAGTGCTCAGGGAATATTCTCCAGGATAGATCATATCTTGGGTCACAAATCAAGCCTTGGTAAATTTAAGAATGTTGAAATTGTATCAGGTATGCTTTCTGACCACAACACTATGAGACTAGATATCAATTACAGGAAAAAAATCTGTAAAAAATACAAACAAACAGAGGCTAAACAACACACTACTAAATAACCAAGAGATCACTGAAGAAACCAAAGAGGAACTCAAAAAATACCTAGAAACAAATGACAATGAAAACACCAAAACCCAAAACCTATGGGATGAAGCAAAAGCAATTCTAAGAGGGAAGTTTATAGCAATACAATCTTACCTCAAGAAACAAGAAACATCTCAAATAAACAACCTAATGTTACACCTAAAGCAATTAGAGAAAGAAGAACAGAAGAACCCCAAACTTAGCAGAAGGAAAGAAATCATAAAGATCAGATAAGAAATAAATGAAAAAGAAATGAAGGAAACGATAGCAAAGATCAATAAAACTAAAAACTTGTGCTTTGAAGATAAACAAAACTGATAAACCATTAGCCAGAATCATCAAGAAAAAAAAGGGAGAAGAGTCAATTCAATAGAATTAGAAATGAAAATGGAGAAGTAACAACTGACACTGCAGAAATACAAAGGACCATGAGATATTACTACAAGCAACTATATGCCAATAATATGGACAACCTGGAAGAAATGGACAAATTCTTAGAAAAGCACAACCTTCTAAGACTGAACCAGGAAGAAACAGAAAATATAAACAGAGAAATCACAAGTAATGAAATTGAAACTGTGATTAAAAATCTTCCAACAGGGCCTCCCTGGTGGCGCAGTGGTTGAGAGTCCGCCTGCCGATGCAGGGGATATGGGTTCGTGCCCCGGTCTGGGAGGATCCCATGTGCCGCGGAGCGGCTGGGCCCGTGGGCCATGGCCGCTGGGCCTGCGCGTCCGGAGCCTGTGCTCCGCAACGGGAGAGGCCACAACAGTGAGAGGCCCGCATACTGCAAAAAGAAAAAAAAAAAAAAAAATCTTCCAACAAACAAAAGCCCAGGACCAGATGACTTTGCAGGTAAATCCTATCAAACATTTAGAGAAGAGCTAACACATATCCTTCTCAAACTCTTCCAAATATAACAGAGGGAAGAACACTCCCAAACTCATTCTATGAGGCCACCATCACCCTGATACCAAAACCTGACAAAGATGTCACAAAAAAAGAAAACTACAGGCCAATATCATTGATACACATGGATGCAAAAATCCTCAACAAAATACTAGCAAACAGAATCCAACGGCACATTAAAAGGATCATACAATATGAGCAAGTGGGGTTTATCCCAGGAATGCAAGGATTCTTCAATATACGCAAATCAACCAATGTGATACACCGTATTAACAAACTGAAGGATGAAAACCATATGATAATCTCAGTAGATGCAGAAAAAGCTTTTGACAAAATTCAACACCCATTTATGATAAAAAACCTCCAGAAAGTAGGCATAGAGAAAACCTACCTCAACATAATAAAGGCCATATATGACAAACCAACAGCCAACATCGTTCTCAATGGTGAAAAAGTGAAACCATTTCCACTACGATCAGGAACAAGGCAAGGTTGCCCACTCTCACCACTATTATTCTACATAGTTTTGGAAGTTTTAGCCATAGCAATCAGAGAAGAAAAAGAAATAAAAGGAATCTAAATCGGAAAAGAAGAAGTAAAACTGTCAGTGTTTGCAGATGACATCATATTATACATAGAATACTAAAGATGCTACCAGAAAACTGCTAGAGCTAATCAATGAATTTGGTAAAGTAGAAGGATACAAAATTAATGCACAGAAATCTCTGGCATTCCTATATACTAATGATGAAAAATCTGAAAGAGAAATTAAGGAAACAATCCCATTTACCACTGCAACAAAAAGAATAAAATACCTAGGAATAAACCTACCTACAGAGACACAAGACCTGTATGCAGAAAACTATAAGACACTGATAAAAGAAATTAAAGATGATACAAACAGATGGAGAGATATACCATGTTCTTGGATTGGAAGAATCAACATTGTGAAAAGGACTATACTACCCAAAGCAATCTACAGATTCAGTGCAATCCCTATCAAACTACCAATGGCATTTTTCACAGAACTGGAACAAAAAATTTCACACTTTGTATGGAAACATAAAAGACCCCGAATAGCTAAAGCAGTCTTGAGAAAGAAAAACAGAGCTGGAAGAATCAGGCTCCCTGACTTCAGACTATATTTCAAAGCTACAGTAATCAAGACAGTATGGTACTGGCACAAAAACAGAAATATAGATCAACGGAACAGGATAGAAAGCCCAGAGATTAACCCACGCATATATGGTCACCTTATCTTTGATAAAGGAGGCAAGGATATACAGTGGAGAAAAGACAGCCTCTTCAATAAGTGGTGTTTGGGAAACTGGACAGCTACATGTAAAAGAATGAGATAAGAACACTCCCTCACACCATACACAAAAATAAACTCAAAATGAATTAAAGACCTAAATGTAAGGCCAGACATTATAAAACTTAGAGGAAAATATAGGCAGAACACTCTATGACATAAATCACAGCAAGATCCTTTCTGACCCACCTCCCAGAGAAATGGAAATAAAAACAAAAATAAACAAATGGGACCTAATGAAACTTCAAAGCTTTTGCACAGCAAAGGAAAACATAAACAAGAAGAAAAGACAACCCCCAGAATGGGAGAAAATTTTGCAAATGAAGCAATGGACAAAGGATTAATCTCCAAAATTTACAATCAGTTCATGCAGCTCAATATCAAAAAAAACAAACAACCCAATCCAAAAATGGGCAGAAGACCTAAATAGACATTTCTCCAAAGAAGATATCCAGATTGCCAACAAACACATGAAAGGATGCTCAATATCACTAATCATTAGAGAAATGCAAATCAAAACTACAATGAGGTATCACGTCACACCAGTCAGAATGGCCGTCATCAAAAATCTACAAACAATAAATGCTGGAGAGGGTGTGGAGGAAAGGGAACCCTCTTGCACTGTTGGTGCAATGTAAACAGATACAGCCACTATGGAGAACAGTATGGAGGTTCCTTAAAAAACTAAAAATGGAACTACCATCCAACCCAGCAATCTCACTACTGGGCATATACCCTGAGAAAACCATAATTCAAAAAGAGTCATATACCACAATGTTCACTGCAGCTGTATTTACAATAGCCGGGACATGGAAGCATCCTAAGTGTCCATCAACAGATGAATGGATAAAGAAGATGTGGCACATACATACAATGGAATATTACTCAGCCATAAAAAGAAACAATATTGAGTTTTTTGTAGTGAGGTGGATGGACCTAGAGACTGCCATACAGAGTGAAGTAAGTCAGAAAGAGAAAAACAAATACTATATGCCAACATCTATATATGGAATCTAAAAAACAAACAAAAAAAAGGTTCTGAAGAACCTAGGGGCAGGAAAGGAATAAAGATTCAGAAGTAGAAAATGGACTTGAGGTCATGGGGAGGGGCAAGGGTAAGCTGGGACGAAATGAGAGCGTGACATGGGCGTATACATCTTTTTACATAAAGATGTAAAAAAACCAAAAAGATGTTAAATACATACATAAATAAATAAAAGAATAGGGGCTTTGGCTTTATTTACTTTTTTTTTTTTTTTTTTTTCAGTACACGGGCCTCTCACTGTTGTGGCCTCTCCTGCTGCGGAGCACAGGCTCCGGACGCTCAGGCCCAGTGGTCATGGCTCACAGGCCCAGCCGTTCCGCGGCACGTGGGATCCTCCCAGACCGGGGCACGAACCCATGTCCCCTGCATCGGCAGGCGGACTCTCAACCACTGCGCCACCAGGGAAGCCCAGGGCTTTGGCTTTATTGCCAGTCTTAGAATAAGGCATAGCCTATGGTAGGGACGATTCATATATTTGTGGTTGCTATAGTTGGTGAATATTAGTTAACTAGAAGAGCAGTTAAGATAAAAAGATGGTTGTGGTGTCAGGAGACAGAAAATCTCTTAACTTAAAAGGACCACATAAAAAAAGGAACACATTTTCTCTCTCATCTGGGAGCCACAAGAAGCTGTTTCAAACTCTGATAATATCAACAGTTTCATAACTAAGTAGCAGAAGCAAGCTAACGTCGATGTTTTCTACCAGAAAGGGTATGGACTAGGCGTTGTTGCCTCGCATAGGTCTTTCCTTAAAAAGTCAACATATGACTCCTAGCCTAGATATTTAACATCCCACCCCACCCCCCGACCCCCGTCCCCAGATAACAGTTAGCAGCAGCACTGAGTTTCCAGTCTAGACTCTAAGGAGGCTGTTCTGAGAGAAAGAACATGCAAATATGAGTCCAGCAGGAACCAACTCTTGGGAAGGTGAACCAGGTCCAGAGTGTGAGAAGTGAAAGGTGGTTAGAGGCGCCTGGCCTTGGGGAGTGGACTCCCTGGAAGGACAATTGTGCCCTGTGAGTGTCCGAGAAAGCATCTCTCAGACTGGCCTATGCAGCAGCAGAAACAGATGTGACCAAGACATTCCTTTCACTAATTAACCAACTACCAGACATACCACCCAGGCTCCATGGGGCTGATTTCTATTTGGGGGAAGAGGGTTGACAGGTAGGAGTAGGATTGCTTGTACTAGTTCCCTGGGCTCATGCTGGGCTAATTGCATCCCCTATATTTAAATCTCCATGGTAATCCAAGGTCTTTAAGAGACAATACGGTGGGGAGTAAAGTCACATTAGCTTTTTGGCCCTTCGTTTTCTTATCTGGAGAATAGGAATAAAATGACATTTCCTTCAAGAGTGTTGTAAGACCTAAATGAGACAGAAAATGTCAAATGACCAGCACAGTTTCTGGCACATAGATAGGCCCCTGGTAAATGATCTTTCCAAGCCAGACATTGGTATTCATCTCCTAGCTGATGGCAGAAACCAGGACTTATTTATCTCTTTGTCCAACCCATTATCAGAACATCCTAGGGATTGAATTATTCTTTACAGAAACTAAAGATACACAGAGTGGAGAGTGCAGGGAGAGTTTTAAGAAGCAAAGGGAGTGGAAGAGAGAATGCAAAGTAACAGCATCCTGAGGTAGCCATTTACTCAGAGAATGCCTGAAACATCACAGCTGTCTCTGAAGTCCAGGAAGAAGAACGCACGCAGGTCAAGTCTGCACTCAGGCCAGATGCCCGTGGAGCAGCCACTAGGGCTTGGGGGTTTCCATGGCAACTAGGCCGGGCAGAAACTTCACAGTGGGACTCAAATAGAGGTGACTTTTTAAGAGTTCCTGGCCTAGGGAACTGATCATCAGCACTTAGCTCTGAGTAGGGGCTGTAGACAGCGGCAAGGTAGAAACTATCTATCCCATGATACCCAACCCCTCCTCACCCAGGCTCTGCACTGCATCACAGTAAGCAAAGACAGGGAAGAGAACCTCCATTTGTTGGCTGCTTACTACGATCCAGGAACTATGCCTAACACTTATATCCATCCATCCCTCCCGCCATCCATCCAACAAATTTTTATCGAACATCAACTTTTCCCTCACACTGTTCTAGGCACAGGGGAAAGGATAGTTAACAAAACAGCCAAAGTCCTTGAAGCTTACATTTTAGTGGAGGGAAAGTATCTCATTTAATTCTTACAGCAAACTGTTACTACTGTCTCTGTTTGGCACAGCAACAGACGGGCAGAGCGATAAAATGACGTTTCTAAGGTCACTCAGTCCATACGTAGCAGAGTCAGGATTAGAACCAGTTCTTTCCATCCTCTCCCCCATATCATACTACCTCCCACTTCCCCACAGAATAAGTGTCCCAGGATGGTATCATGTAGTTGCTGAAGGAGCATGGCCTTTGGAGACAGGTATGCCTTTGTTCAAATCCTGCCTCACCACAAAATCTCATGTGACACTTGCCCATTGACCTAACCCTGAGAAGACACAATGTCTCCATCTGAATAAATGGGAACAATGGTCTTCTTTCAGGGCTGATTTGAGGACAAAATAAGATGGTGCACATAATTGGTAAAAAAGACAAAATAAAACAACAATAAATCATAGCTCCATATCATAACAGGAGCATCCTTGGATGGCTAGGGTCATGGTTATCCCTGGTTGACATCCCAGTTTACAGTTCCCTCCCCATCACTTGCAAGGGGGCAAGCTGTGCTGTGGGAATAGAATCTCACCAGGGTGTATTGATTGCTGGAACTGGAGAAAGTTAATAATCTAATTTCCCTTTCATTTCCCCTCCCTCTTACCCCTCAACTGCTCTCATGGCAGCAGAGAACGGCATCAAATTCATTGCTTGAGAAATTCAACCGGAAATAACTCGGCATTGTTGATCCACATGCTGCCTATAATTTGGGGTTTGATTAATTCTCAGTTTGGAAATGCCAGGTTGAGAGAGGAAAAGCAAATTTAAGTTAAATTTGGAATTGAATCAATCACATTTTACAATGAAGAAAACAGATCTAACCCCATCAGACCCCTGTGTGTGGAAAACTTAAAGGCTGCTGTACTCCCACTGATTGCTTCCTCCTGATATCACGGGGCATGAGAGGCTGGGTCCTAAGCTGAGAATTCATTTCTTTCTTTAAATGGCATATGTAATTGGGGTGAGGGACAGAGATTCTAGGAACCCAGACCTTAGGGTAAAGGAGACCAAACGGTAGACATGCCACTTAGAACAAAAGAAAGGTTCGCTTTAGGTTCTGGACATAGAGATTTAAATCCAAACTCCTCCTGTTAGTAGCTTCTAACTTTTGGCAAGTCACCTACACTCTCAGAGCCTCGGTATTCTAATCTATAAAATGACAGTGATAATCCCTAACTGGTAGGCAAACTGGGTGGATTAAATGAGAGATCACAGTTATAACACCAAGCACACATACTTAGGGATCCATATACACTCTTGGTATCATTCCTTTTATCTCAATTCCTTAAAACCCCACTGCCCAACACTTGGCATCTACATGGATATCAAGAGGCCGGTAATACTCCGGTTGAAGCTGGAATTCTGGCTTTTTTTTTTTTTCCGGTACGCGGGCCTCTCACTGTTGTGGCCTCTCCCGTTGCGGAGCACAGGCTCCGGACGTGCAGCCTCAGCGGCCATGGCTCACGGGCCTAGCCGCTCCGTGTCATGTGGGATCTTCCCAAACCGGGGCATGAACCCGTGTCCCCTGCATTGGCAGGCGGACTCTCAACCACTGCGCCACCAGGGAAGCCCTGGAATTCTGGCTTTTAACCTTAGCTGCTGGCCCCCATGGACAAGTCACCTTACTTCTCTAAGTCTCAGTCCTTATCTGGGAATTAATTTATTCAATAGGTAATTATTTAATGTGTATCTACTATGTATCAGACCTCATTTTTTATGTCCTCCTATTAGCTCCAGTGTCTATAAGCATGTCTGGAGTATAAGCATATACTAGGTGCTCAATAAACATCTATTGAAAGAATGAGTGAATGAATAAATGCTTAAATGTTATTCCCCATTCTACCAAGAGGTGTCAGTATTGGAATATTGCTATTGGTATTTTTCTAGTCAAATGTATTCATTCACTTTCTTTAGCAAAGATTGGTCCCCGGCCAGCCAGAAATCATACAAAAAGCCCTTGAGAGGCCACCCAGCCTCCTGCATATCAGGGTGACCACCACAGATTGGTGGGGTGCCCCATTAACCTCACTGAAGACCTCATGGGATTCCTGCCACACCTGAGCTCCAGCGCCTCTGTGCTTCTCTGTGTATTTCTGGAAACTAAAATTGGGACATATCCTCTGACAAGTGCAAGTGTCACGCTGGAGGCAGAAGGAAAGAATATTTGAAATTGGGGCTTTCTCAGAACTCTGGGGAAGGCAGCCGCCTTTCCTCAGCCTGCCTCGTGTCTACATTCTGCACACACTTCTTCAGTGTGATGTGTCAATATGGGGCATCCTTTTTGAGGCATCCTTTTTCCTGTCTTGCTCATCAGGGGCCAAGTCTCTCCTCACCCCCTGCCCCTCTATTTCTGCCATGAACTAGTTTCTTGTGTTCTCTGGCACTTTGAACCTGGCGCTCTCAAATCCATAGTATCCTTTAAAATCTCCCATCTTCCCTAGGATTTTCCTTTATAAGATCTGTGCAAGTGCTCATCCAGCCTTTGCATTCTTCCAGAGACTGCAAACTCACCCCCTGCGAAGCAGCAATTCTATATTCAGACAGTTGTACTAAACAGTCCTAGAATCTCACTCTGTGAGCCAACTTCTGCTGTCCAAGTCAAATAGGAGGTACCCAAGACCTCCTCCTTCAGGCTATTTAGTTAGTTAAAGGTGGCAATGCAGTTGCCTTGGGCTTTCTTTCCTCCAAACCAAATATTGCTAGTTTTACTTTATTTCTCTGAAGTCGTATTTTGAGTCTCCTTATTATACTTTGCATAGATTTGCTTTTTCTACAATGGCTTTCCTAGCAAAGAATATCATCATCATCATCATAACTAACATTTATAAAAAACACTTTTGTACCAGAAAATATAATTAAACATTTTTCACGTAATATCTCACTTATCTTCACAGAAACCTCATGAGATGCTGTCTACTCTCCCCCACATTTGAAGCAAGAGGAAACTGAGGCCACTGTTTGCTAAAGGCCATACAGCTCAAAGGTAATAGGGCTGAAATTAAAAAAAAAAAAACTGACTTCAGAACCCAAGTTCTTAACCATTATGCTCCACAATTTCTCCATCAGTATGCTATATGTGGCCTGAGCCAAGCAGAATCAACCCTAAGTGTCGATCTGCTGACAGACCTCAGCTTGCCCTGTGGACCTATGGTGACTATGGGTGGATGCATGGTGGCTTCACTGTCCTACCTCATATTGACCACAGGTCTTTAAGGAGACCTCTGCATCACCAGAGAGAGGCTTACAAGGAGGGCAGATGGTGGGAGGGGCAAGCTAGATGGCTGTTTCTTTTCCTCTCTGAGCCCGAGAAAATAGTTCAGTTGAGCTGCCTGGGGACAGTCACTATCCATGAGGCCCCTGGGGAGCCCCTTGGGCTGGCTCTGCCCTGTGGATGAGGAGCGTGTCTGTAGTGCAGGCTTGGATCACCCAAGAAAGGCACTGACAGCAGACACTGAATGGGGCTACACACAGCTGGCTCTTTGGATTTCTCTGTGGCAGTTGCAGACACCTGTTCCTGGAAGTGTGAAGGTAACTTCAAGATGATGACAGTGGTGTGGTGCCAATGGTGTTGGTGATGAGGATGGCACGCCATATTTTTTCAATTCTTGTTAGTTTACAAATTATTCACAAATATTTCATTCACTGTGCACCAAAATCCAATGCAGTGGGTGTTGCTATTATCTCCAGGATACAAATGAGGAACAAGAGACTTAATGGTGAACCTACATTTAGGCACCAAGGGAATAACTGGGCCTGAGACCCACATCTCCTGACCTGCAGCCTACTGCTCTTTCCATGACACTTGACACAGGTCTCACTGGTGAAATGTGAAGGTAGGATTAGAATCTGTGAGCCCTACCTCCAGAACCACTGACCACACAAGTGTATCCAAATGCCCCCCAGAGTCAGTGCAGTATTGCCCACAAAACAAAATGTATCTTAAAAGAAAAAAGACATCAGTTTTCAAAAATTTCTGGGATATGCTCTACTCTAATCAACTCTTAAGGTGCAAGAGTATATATCTGATATTAAACTCTCTGAAAAGGTCTACATTAAATTCTCTTTAGCAGAATTTAACCCAGTGTTTCCCCAAAGTATTGCTATACTGCAGAACCATTGTTCTATGGAACAAAGTAGGGAAAATAATGAGCTACTTTAATAGTTCATACAAAGGTGACTGTTAGGAATATCAGCAGTTCCCACTAATTAACTATGGCTGCTATGCCAGACACTGGGTTAAAGATTTTACTTACATTTGCCTACTTAAACTTTTCAACAGTCTTGCAAGGCGGAGATGACTGTCTCTGTCTAAAAGTGGGAAAACCAAGCCTTAACCACTGGCAAGTGATGGAGGACAGTTTCATAGTCAGTCTTGCCTGACTACAAGTTCTGTACCCGTCTGGTTCCTAGGTATAGTTTTACACTAACATGAAAAGATACCTGCACCCCCATGTTCACAGTAGCATTATTTACAATAGCCAAGACATGGAAACAACCTAACTGTCCATCCACAGCTAAAGAAATTATGAGATATACACATACACACACCCCAGAATATTATTTAGCCATAAAAAAATGAAATCCTGCCGTGTGCAAAAACATGGATGGACCCTGAGGGCATAATGCTAAGTGAAATAAGTCAGCCAGAGAAAAATAAATACTGTATGATCTCACTTATCTATGGAATCTGAGAAAAAAAAACAAAACTATGCAAAAAGAGATCAGATTTCTGGTTACCATGGCTGGTGGGTGGGAAGAAGGGGAATTGGAAGACCGGTGAACAAAAGGTACAAATTCCAGTTATAAGATAAATAAGTACTAGGGTTGATGACATCAACATGATGACATGCAGTTAACCCTGAGGTATAATATATATGAAACTGTTAAGAGGGTAAATTCTAAAAGTGCTTGTCACAAGGAAAACATATTTTCCCTTCTTTTTTGCTTTTTCTTTTTATTGTATCTGAGATGATGGATGCTAAGTAAACTTATCGCAGTAATCATTTTATAAAATATGTAGGTCAAATCATTTTGTTGCACACCTTAAACTTATACTGTGATGTACATCAATTATATGTCAGCAAAGCTAGAAAAATTTTTTTAAGGAAAATGGACTTCAGAGTCACAAGAAAATATGTGCAAAAAAGGAAAAGAGGCAGGTACAAGAGGCCAGTGTAGAAAGTTAAATACTATTCAACAATTTAACAGGCTGATGGAATGCATTAGGGGAAAGAAAAAGATGCTATACACCCTAGGTGAAATAGCAGTGTGTGAATGAGAAACCGTGAGATGATTCAAAAGAGATAAAGTTCTAGAAAGGCTCAGAAATAAATGGGAAAGAAGGAGGAAGAAAAGGTCACACATGAGTTTCAGATTCACAGGTGATCATCAGCTGGTACTGACTTCCAAAAGAAAAAAAAAGTTAAGATACCTGTGTTTGATCCCTGGGTTCACCCTCTTAGACTGTAGGCCGTTTCACTGCATCCACCACCTTCAGCCCACATCACTGATGCAAAGGGGAGTGGCAAGGAAGAGTAGGGACCAAGCAGTGGGTGCAAACGGACAGAGCAAAAAGCAGCCACGGGTTTCCATGGCTACCAAGGAAGATCAGGGCCAATCACCTCCCATCTTCTTGAAAGACACATTTCTAGCTGCTTTTTCTCAGAGCTTGCCAAAGAAGTCACTGTTCCATTCTCTTAGAAGATGTCACTGAACTTTGGTTCAAGGTTTGTGAAAGCAGGAGGAGAGGAATGCTGTTTATTGTGCATTTCATATTTACGAGGTCTGCGGTGGTGGCTTTTACCACCAGAAACCCTTTTATTTCCCATGTCTACTGTCAATGAGGCTGTTATCTGACACTGGTGGAAATGGAAACTCAGAGTTTAACTGACTTGCCCAACGGCTCAGAACTAGCAAGGGGCAGAGATGGAATAGCAACCAAGACCTACTGACCCGCAAACTCAATGTTTCCTCCATTGCATCGCACTGCCTCCAAAGGAAGGGGGCTTCCTCAAACCTCCGTGTGCCTTCCTCCCCACCTCTTTCTCCTGATTCTCAGATTGTACCTGAGAAGTAACGGGAAATAAGGCTCTGCCTGATGTTCCATAAACCCCCTGCCACAGTTCAATCTGCCTGTCCCTTTCCTTGTATCAAGCTGCATGCATTCCCTACACCTATGTGTTGTCCTGCCTACTTTTCTTAACATGTCAAAGGGAGACCAACTTGTCAAGACCAGAGAACTCCCATCTCCTGGAAGTCTGCCCTAAGCATCACAACTCACAGGAACGCCAAATTCCCCTTAACTCCTGCCACATGTATCATCTGTTTTAATTTGAATCACAGAAACTCAGGATCACAGGGGACTAAAAGGGCTTTGACCCTAACATATAACACAATAATACAGGCAGTTTCCTACAATGCTCCCCGCCATGGTCATCCAACCTGTGTTTGAATATCACCTAAACGGGGAGCTGATTAGCTCAGAAGAAAACCCACTTAATTGCTGCTGCTGATGATAATCTTTTCTTTTAAAGCACTCACTATGTATGACATGTGGTGCAAAATATTTTACAGATATCACTTGAGTCAATCGATCATAAAGTTTTGTCAGCTCCTCATTTTACAAATAAGAAAATTGAGTTTAGCCCAAGTCTAGAAGGTTATTGAGCCCCAAAGAATTCAAATCCACATCTAGATCCCAAAGGGCAAAGTCTAAAGCACAGTAGAGTAAAGTAAAAATGGGGACATTCAAGGTTAGAGAAACTCGCTGCATTATTTTCCGGCTGACCTTCAAAAAGTCTCATTAGCCTAATCCATAAAATGTGAATGGCATCTACTCCACAGGGTCATTAGAAAGATTAGGTAGGAAAATATACATTGTATAGTAGGTGCTCAATGCATAGTAACTTTTATCATCATCATCATTAAATATAAGACCAATAAATGTAGAGACTGACCTTTGAATCCAGGAAACTATCTGTATAAATTCAGGATGGGTCAGAAGTGGGAAAAGGATCATGTGGTCAAAAGGGCAGTGAGTTTCTACTAAGAGAAGGTTCAAACACATACAGAGTAACTACTACATGCTAAGCCTCTCCTGGGCCCTTTGCATCCTCTCTTCAGTTTGCTCTTCACAACAACCCTTGGGTCCCCATTTTATGGAGCAGGGAAATGGAGCTTAGGGAGGAGAAATGGTTTGCTCAGGGTCACAGGTCTAGTAAGCTGCAGAGCTGGTAATGTAACTCAGGTCTGTGTGATGCTCTAAGCAAGACACAGACAAGTGGTCCATGGTCTGAAGACAGTAACCAGGGTTAGACTGGAGATTATGTCAGGAGAGGACACCAGAGGAAGGATACAGGATATTTAGCCTGGAAACAAGGACGATTCAGGCAGAGGGGCCTCTTAACGAGGATGTTGCGGAAGACACACAAATGTAGCAAAAGGGAAAGGAAAAAGATATTCCACGTGAGCAACCATTGTGAACCAAGGCTCGGAGATTGACTTGTATTGTTCAAAAACAGCCCTCTGAGTTAAGTACCATGATCTCTAATTTATAAATGAGGAAAATGAAGCTCAGAGCAATCAGACCCTTGTTCCAAGCTGTACAAACAATCAGAGGCAGAGTTGGGATTCAACCTAGGTCCACCTGACCCAAGAAATACCCTTATTCTTCATACCAGGGCTTGTTTACCATAAGACTCTTGCAAATCTAAGAAACTAGAAGGAGCTTTGGCCCGAGGAAGCAGATTCTCAAACCAAGGGTCTTGCTCCGCACCCAAAGCCTCACTCTTATAAAGGAAGGAATTGGGGTCCCATGAGGGGACTAGAGGGCTCTGCCCTTCCTGGGTGCCGGAGTTGGGCTGCTCATCACCTGGGAACTTGGTTGGGAAAAACGCACTCGTCTCCAGCTCTTTACATAGAGGGGCACTTTCCTCCTTGGTTTTCAATTCCGCCGTCTCCTCTTCAGACCACTAAATTTCAGAAAAAGCACACGGCACTGTGTTTAAAGAGCCAACTGGAGATAAACACCTTTGCCTTTAGACCTTTGAGGAGGGAATATAAAAGAGAATAAAAGAAGAAAAGAGGAAAAAGTGTTCCCGTGAAGCGTTTCTGCCCAAATACATTTCCATACAGAGGCCTCTACCCATTTCAGGCTGACATTCTGGGCCTAAACCTTTCAAACCTGCTGGTTGAAAGATGCCACCTCCAACAGAACAATAGTGGTCTTTGCCCAAGGGCCACGCTAGACCCACATTCTGTCTCATCCTTCAGTGACAAGGGCAGGCCTGAGGGTGCTGTGCAAAGAGCTCTGTTCTGGAAGTCTAGAGACCAAATTTGAACACCACTCTGCCACCATTCACTATGAAACCTTCGGAAAAATCCCTCCCTTCTCTGGACTTCCGTCTCCCCGCCTGTAACAGGAGAAATCCATTCATTCAATGAATATTTACTGAGAGTCCATTCTTCACTGAGCTCTGTGAGTAGGGGATCCAGAGATCAGAGTCATCAAGGGCCTCAATGCTCAGTGGGGTAACAGGTCTCCAAACAGAGAAAGTAATGCAAGGGGATCACCATGGTGGCAGAGGTCAGTGCAGGTTTGGAGGTCAGAGAATCATTCCTCAGAGTTGAGGCTTGTAACGTGAGGCTTAGCCAAGTAGGAAAACAGAGCCTGTGGTCCAGGAGAATGGAAGAGCAAAGGTGAACAGGGCATTGCACATCAACTGGAATGGCACGGGGTACCTGTAGTAAAATGCAGGCAGAAGAAGCAAGAGAGGTAGTAAGGGGCACACAAAGAAAGTCACGGTCCACTGCCAGGAGAGTGGGCTTTATCGAGACGATGTAGTCAGTCCTTTCAGGCCAGCTCTCCCCGGCATTGTGCAAAGCTAAAACATGCCCTCATTTATTCACTTCATCCACAAAGATGTTCTAGGTATCTAGTAAGTGCCAAACATTGTGTTGGGTGCTGGGGATGCTGCAGGAACTTCATGATCTCAAGGGGTGGGACCCAAAGACCTTGTGACAAAGGATGAGATCTACAACTGTACCTCTGGAGTGGAGGACACGGAGAGACGCTGGGTTAGAGGCACAAAACTTATCCTGCAAAGACACTCTGTACCACACCAGAGGACATTTACACCAGAGGAGGCTGAAGAACATCCTGGATAGAATTTGAGAACCTGAAGCTTGGTGATAAATCGTTCTTCAAGTGTATGGATGCAAATTAGCATGAGTCGCCTGAAATCAAAGAAAGACCTGGTTTGGAGAAAAGGAAAGAGGGCAAGTGGACAAAGGGAGGCAGCTTCTAAAATGGCTCCCAGGGGCTTCTCTGGTGGCGCAGTGGTTAGGAATCTGCCTGCCAGTGCAGAGGACACGGGTTCGAGCCCTGGTCTGGGAAGATCCCACATGCCGCGGAGCAACTAAGCCCATGCGCCACAACTGCTGAAGCCCGCACGCAACGAGAAGCCCCTGCTCGCTGCAACTAGAGAAAGCCTGCGCATAGCAACGAAGACCCAATGCAGTGAAAAATAAATTAATTAATTAAGAAAAAACAAAACAAAACTGGGCCCCAGTGGTTCCCACCTCCTGGTATTCACACCCGGGTGTAATCCCCTCCCCTACAGACTTGCTTCCATCAGGAGGTCTATAGCAAAATTATGGTATGTCACTTCCAACAGCAGGGTGGGTACAAAAGATTGCGCCTTCCTTTTTTCTTACACTCTCTGGCTCTTCTCATTTTCTTGCTCTGCTGAGGCCAGATGTTATGTTGTGAGCTGCCCCCTAGAGAGGCCCACAAGACAAGGAGCTGAGGGTGGCTCATGGAACAGATCCTGCGACAACCTCATGAGGAAGCTGGGAAGCAGGTCCTTCCCCAGCGAAGCCTGGAGAGGAGACCACAGCCCTGGTTGACAACATCACTGTAACCTCAAGAGAAACTCTGAGCTGGAGGACCAGTTACGTGGTGCCTGGACCCCTGACTCAGAGAATAAATGTTGGTTGAGGTAATAAACGTTAATAGATAAATGCTGGTTGAGATAAGAAATGAGAGGATACCCATCTGCTGTTTTAACCTGCTAATGTTGGGATAATTTGTTACATAGGAACAGATAACTAATGCTGGGGCCTACTTGAATGAATGACTGAGAGAGGCTGCAGAGTCGGCATCCCTAGCAGGAAACTCGGGGTCCTTCAGGTTCAGAAGAGACCTCCAGTCATTGCACAAAGGGTGCCTGAGCACTTGTGTGTGCTATGCCCTGGGCAAGTCTCAGGACTCGCCAGGGAGCCGGGCACGGCCCAAACCTGCAGGGGCACAGTCAGGTACGCGAGAAGGTTAGGAGACGACATAATTGCAGTGTACCTGGATAACTGCTAGGTTGTTTTATTAAACACTTCACACCCTAGTAAGAGCTGAGAGGGAGGGGCTGCTGAAGCGTGCTTGACAAAATCAGGGCTGGCTTCACAGGGGAGGAAGCTCCTTTTATCTGTATAAAGGCATCTCTCTCTCTCTTTCTCTCTGCAAGATCCTGTGTTCACACACTGATCCCAGAAGTGAAGTTGGTGAAATGGAAGGCTTATGAGCTTTGCAGTCAGACCAATTAAGCTTGAAACCCAACTCAATAATTTCTCAACAATGTGAACTTAGGAAGTCAATAAAAAAGAAGGATTAAGATCATAGCCCTTAACTTCGCACCGAGCTGGGATCAAGCACTGGCACTGCCCATTACTACTTGAAGCTGCTGGTTCAATATGATCTTTCTATGTTTCAGTGTCCCCATTTATAAAATAGGAATAATTAAAATGCCTACTTCACAAGATTACTTGAGTGAAAACAAAAAGTTTTCAGCACAGTGGCTGATAATAAGAAAGGTGCAATGATAGCGAGTAATGCTGGGAAAGTTACTTAGCTTTTTATGTGTCTTTATGCTTGCAAAGTTCTCAGCACCTTGTATGGTATATACTGCGTGTTCTTAGCTGCTCTACCTGTTAACGTTACCAGCGGAGGCCTTGGACCCAATGGCTTGTCAGGCTTCCTCGTAGACTAAGGGCTGGCCAGCAATGATGCATTCAAGTCACACATCCTTGTGTATTTATAAAAATGCTCCCTAGCCCACCCCCAGGGGCACTTAGTTCCTTGTGCTGGGATGGAAGGACACAGATTATTTCTGCAGGAGGAGCTGTGCAGAGGCATCACTCAGATAGAGATGACAGGGACACAGTAGCAGTGGTTCCCTAAGTAACTGTAATTCAGGTGCTACACACACCTGGAGCTTCCTGCATGTACCGTTAAACTCATGGGACAGCCATAATAGTAACAAGATTAGCGCATATTTATTTATACAATGTCCGCATCTGAACATCCTAAAGAGCTAAAATAGAAGCCCTACTCAATTTCAGAGAAATCTATGAATATATGTGAGGATGTGAATATATGTGTAAGTGTATAGGAATTGAGGTTAGGATGTATGTATGCTTAGAGGAGAAGTAACAGCAGCCCTGGGAATCGTAAGTATGACTTTCTTCTTCTCCTTCAATCATCCACCAGGGCCACCATTAGCAAGGCTGCTTTCTTCTTGGTTTTCTAGTAGTCACCAGCTCAAAGAATAGAAAATACCATTGCAAAAGTCAGCAGAGTTCAAATTCCCAGATTCACCAGTTTCTGGCTACATGACCTCGGGATGCTCATTTCTTTTTTTGTAGTGTCTGGTACCTCAAATGATAAAATGGGCGTAAGAATGTCTTGGTTGGTCCTATTCAAAGTTTAGTGTGGGAAGTAGATCCTCCCTCCTTCCTTCTCTCCCTGCCTTTGTATTTCAACCTACAAAGGATAGGATATAGCGAAAGTTCATTGTTTTTTATAGACTAATCGTCCAATGGGCTATCTGCAAAGCTATTTAGCAAAATCCTATAACTAGGGAGAGAAGAATATAAACCTGCCATTCCCCCCATGAGACTCCACCTTGCTCAAAGGCATGTACCCTGACTTATACTCTCCACCACTGGACCTGGTACTGAGTAGCAGCTAAATTAATATTTGGTTAATGAACAAATGGATGAACAAATGAACAGAAAAGTTTCCAACCAATGACTTATTTTAGAGAGAAGGAGCAGCTTTCACAGGTACTTTCCAAGGAGGAAAAATAAAATCCAGGCATTACCTCCTTGAGGAAGAGAATGAAGTAAGCATGAGTTTCAGATGAAATATCACTTTGTCTCCCAATAAAATAATAATAGCTACCATGGTTAAGCACTTAACTCTGTGCTGAGTCCTGGACTAAGGGCTTTACATGGAATTATTTCATTTAATCTTTAGAACACTCTGTGATGGAGTTACTGTTAAGACACCCATTTTACAGAGGAAAAAAATGGAAGCCCTATGAATGCAACTGCCTACCTGAGATCACAGAGCTAATAAAACTTAAAACTGAAGATGGCTGACCCCACAGTGAAGCCCCCAAAACTCTCTGTCACACTGCCTCCCAGGTGACAGCCTTCTGACCCATGAGGGGAGACCTCCCAAGCCTATGTAGCTACCTCTCCAGCACTGCGGGGCGGATGGAGCCAACACAGAAACAGATGTGGCCCCCACTCTCATGAATTTCTCCATCTGGTGAGGGTGGGCATTGACAGATGTGAATATATCATGGGCACTCTGCTTCATGCTAGAGCGCAGAAGAACAGGGTGGGATGAGGGACCTCTTTTAGCAAGGGGCAGTTAAGCCCAGTCCTGATAGGGGGAGGAGGGGTGTTCCAAGCAGCAGGATGGATGTTCCAGGGTGGAATGTAGTGGAAACCGTGATGTGTGACGTGAGATGAGGATGGATAGGTGGGCAGGAACATGCAAAGCTCTGCAGGCCAGGTTAAGAGGTTTGCTCTTAACCCTAAGGAACAGGAGAACAACTAAAAGGTGCTGAGAAGGAGGGGGCGTGACAAAGTTATGGGTTATGCTGCTCAGTCTGGCTGCTGGGGGACAGTGGTGTCATGACCAGAGTGGTGGTGAGGAGAAAGAGGTGGCATGACTTGACTGTGGTGGCAACACTGGGGCTGGAGAAACGTCATCAAATGCAAAGCATGTCTGAAGGCAGAGTTGCTGGCTTGTGATGGGTCAGAAAGGGAAAGCAGGGATAAGTAGGGTTTTGACATCTCCACCCAAACTGTACTTTCAGGCAGAATTTCTTCAACAGGTCATCTCATTGTCACAGAGAAGTACAGATAAGCACACAGAATCTCCTAGTAAGAGGATGTTGTGTTCTTCTTATTTCAGGGCTGAAGACAGTATTTCCCATCCTCCTCTCTAGTTTTGATTATTCATGAATCATTCAATTGTTTATTTATTCTTTGATCAACAAATATGTACCGAGTTTCTGTATTTCCTCTATGGCCCAGATTATGTGAGATGCAGGGAAAGACAAGATAGCAATTCCTAGGAGATACATCCCAGGTTGGTCAGTGGGACTGGAGCAATGGCATACTGGAACTGGCTCCAGCTGACTCAAGAGAGCTAACTGTTAAATATTCAGGGATGCTGCTTGGTACTTGTTAAATCTATGACTTGAAATGACATGGTAGGAGAATGTACACCATAGAAATAAGCAAATGCTGTAAATAAGCCTTTTTACATTTTCTCAGAGAGCCAGCCTGCCAGCATACCACTGGGTTAGAACAAGTTGCCTCAATGGGGCTGGCAGTCTGTGGGTTCATCTTCCAAGTTCAGAGAATTCAGAAATATGTGCAGAAGCCTAGGTCACAGGGACAGAGTACACACCAATCTTTTTTAAGAACTCTAAGCATTTCAGGGCCAGATCATAGACTAGAGTCAGACAGACCTGGGTGTGTATCCTGCTGTGAGCACTTACTGAAGATCCAGATCAGGCAGTCTACTTTACTATTTTGACTTTCATTCCCCTGCCTTTAAATTGGGGACAATGTATACATACTATATGCTTGTGCTTTGCATAGTGCCTGGTATTTAGTAAGCACTCAATGAATGCTATGCATTATTATTACTGTTCTTTTCTTCCCCCTATTATTTTCTAGCCTTTTCTCCCAACCCACTTCACTCTTGATATCCTTAGTAGCATCCAGCCTTAACTTATACACTCCCTGGAGCAGGAATCACACAACTCTCACTGCAACCCATTACATCTCTAGTCAGCTCTGAGTATAAGAAAGATAATTTTGTAACCAGAAGACAGTGTAATTTCTACCAATAGTATTCATTTATCTAATAATGTGTTATGAAAATATTTGCTACATCCACATTAAATTATTCAAGTTGCATCAAGGCTATAGACCAAAACAACCAACAGTGCAATATAAATTGTGTCTACTCTGCTGATGAACTTGTAAAAGGAGACCACTGGCTCTGGGACTAGAAGGCCTGGGTTTAAATTCCAGCTTGATATTTACTAGCTGTGTGATTTCAGGCAAATTATGTAACCTCTCTTTGCTTTAATGTCCTCATTTGTATATTCGTACTCTATAGGTATTTGTTAAAGATCAACTTAATCAACATGTCTACCATGTTTACAAAAGTATCCGATAAATATAAGCTAAACATGCCTCATGGTGGTTAAGAATCCGCCTGCCAATGCAGGGGACATGGGTTCAATCCCTGGTCAGGGAAGATCCCACATGCCGCGGAGCAACTAAGCCCGTGCGCCACAACTACTGAGCCTGTGCTCCAGGGCCCGCGAGTCACAACTACTGAGCCCACGTGCCACAGCTACCGAAGCCTGCGTGCCTAGAGCCTGTGCTCCGCAACAAGAGAAGCCACTGCAATGAGAAGCCCGCACACTGTAACAAAGAGTAGCTCCTGCTTGCCGCAACTAGAGAAAGCCCGCACACAGCAACGAACACCCAACACAGCCAAGAAAAAGTAAATCAATAAAATAAATTTTTTAAAAATTGTGTATTATGTACATTATGTGATTTGTTGTATAAATTATTGATGCCAGTCCAGGCTGTGGCTTGTTTACATTCTCTGAACATCAAAATAAATACTGTCATCCTTGAACTTTCAGTGGGAGAATGAAAAGGGGGAGAAGGTCCTCAATTCAGTCCTCAGAAGCCTTTCTTGGCCCTGGGCAAGGAGCCATCTAGTCTAATAGTTTCTTTACCCACATTATTATGCTTCAATCTCATTACAACACTGTCAGTACTTCTACAGATCAAGGAAGCTGTGTTACTTGCCCGAAGCCTTGAAGGTGCTAAGTGGGGTGGAGCTGGGACTTTACACCAGGTTGAAGTTCAAAGGATAAGCCCTCCCTGTGCAGTACATTGAACTCTGCACAGCAGGGAGCATGACCCTATTTGGGGCCAAGTCCATCAGGACTGGCCCCACAGTGAGGCTGCTGAGTGGCCCAGCCTGCCCCCAACGCCATTCTCATGGACTTAAGGTGTCATCCACCCCTGCCTACCTGCCTGATCCAGTCACCATTAGAGCATCTTCTCACCTTTCAGGAGCACAGAGCCACCACCACCACTACACAGCCACTCTTAAACCACTAACCGATACCTAGACCCTAGAAAGCAGCTCTCTTTCAATCATACCTTCACCTTATTGAGCAGATCCAGCTTTGCTTGCTCCCTAGCTCAGAATCCCCTACAGGGCTTGTTGTAGATACAGTGCTCTGGCCCCATGATAAGACCTACTGAACAAGACTCTCTGGGGTGAGGTCCAGAAATCTGATATTTAAACTTTTTTTTTTCCTCCTAGAATTGTTCACCATTATTCCTGCAGATGGAAAATCAAAGAAAGGTACTATTAAATCAACTATACTCCACTAAAACTTAATTTTAAAATATTCCTATAAAAAACCCATAGAGATTCTCATTAGTTATCTATTTTATACATAGTATCAACTGTGTATATATGTCAATTCCAAGCTCCCAAAACATCCCAACCCCCCCTTCCCCCTTCGGTATCCATACGTTTGTTCTCTATGTCTATGTTTCTATTTCTTCTTTGTAAATAAGATCATCTATACCAATTTTTTCAGATTCCACATATATGTGTTGCTATACGATATTCATTTTTCTCTTTCTGACTTACTTCACTTTGTATGACAGTCTCTAGGTCCACCCACATCTCTACAAATGACCCAATTTTGTTCCTTTTTATGGCAAAAAAATTTTTAAAAATTAAAATTCACATATTCAGAGGAAAAAAAAGAAAAAGAAAAAAACGAAACATATAGAGATGAGCTGTACATTCAGTGGAATCTACACCCAAGCCCCAAGCCATGCCCTTGGGTGCCCATGGATGCTGATACCTTCAGAGCAATGGTGATGGTGTGTGTCTGACTGTGTGTGTGCATGCGTGCTCCCACGCCCACAAATCCTCTTCCAGCACACTGTATAGAAACACAGAAGACGTATTTCTTTAAAATTAACTTCATAAAGGATATTTATATGTAGTGAATGTGATACTATTCATATTTCTCATACATAACAGATTAATTAGGTTTGGAGACAAGACTGGAAACTTAATCCATATTCAGAATCTCATCAATTTGCAGGAAGACTATGCAACCTTTTGAGGGGCCAACCTTGGCTCCAAACTGCCACTTTTACTATTGCCATAGCTCAGGCACACCAGGGTAGAGGTTAGACAGAATGCTGTGTGCAGCCTTAGAAGCTAACCAACCCTGGTGTATTCTCTTACTTCAAGTGCATTCTACATAAGTACTCTTTTTATGAAATTGCCTTGGAACCCAACCACCTTAGTTTGCACAGGCTTTTATTATATACTTGCTATGTCAGGCATAAGTCTAATTCAAATATATCGCATGGTAGAGTGCCAAGTAGGGCTATTCTTAGATATAACCACACTTTATAACCTCGCCACCCTTAAGGTACATTTTTTTCAGGTTAAAGAACCATTTAGGGATCATCTGGGCACCTGGTAGGCATCTCAATAGTACGGTAATGTTTTTTTTTGTTTTGTTTTGTTTTTACATCTTTATTGGAGTATAATTGCTTTACAATGGTGTGTTAGTTTCTGCTTTATAACAAAGTGAATCAGTTATACATATACATATGTTCCCATATCTCTTCCCTCTCACGCCTCCCTCCCTCCCACCCTCCCCATCCCACCCCTCTAGGTGGTCACAAAGCACGGAGCTGATCTCCCTGTGCTATGCGGCTGCTTCTTCCCACTAGCTATCTAGAGAATGGACTTGAGGATATGGGGAGAGGGAGGGGTGAGCTGTGACAAGGCGAGAGAGAGGCATGGACATATATACACTACCAAATGTAAAATATGGTAATTTTTTTTTTTTTTTCGCGGTACGCGGGCCTCTCACTGTTGTGGCCTCTCCCGTTGCGGAGCACAGGCTCCGGATGCGCAGACTCAGCGGCCATGGCTCACGGGCCCAGCCGCTCTGCGGCATGTGGGATCTTCCCGGACCGGGGCATGAACCCGTGTCTCCTGCATCGGCAGGCAGACCCTCAACCATTGCGCCACCAGGGAAGCCCTATGGTAATGTTTTTGATCCACTAGGAGGTTAGTCAACTTTTGTGGGCTAGCCTGGAAACTTTGCCACTGTTGATATATTTGTTTTATATGAGAAAGCACACTCTGCATGCCAAAAGATCTTACAGACAAATTGCTGGCCACCCAGAGGGCTCCTAGGTTGAGCTCCTAGGGGTTGTAGCAAAAACTTATGAGGGGTGCACCACAAGGGCTGTATAAAGGCGGCACAGGCTGAGAGCTAGAAGTAGTGTGCTGAGTGACCCTAACAAGCTTTCCTATCCACTGGGGCTGCTCCAGCAGATTTCTCATTCGGATACATGAAAGCAGCTGAAAGGGTTGTTTTCCCGAGAGCTTTTTGCCTGCCCTGAGCGTGCCAAGGGACTTTGCTGTTTCTAATTATCTCCCTTTATGTTCAGGCCGAGACTTGTTAATACAATAAACCCGCGTTTCCAGGACACGCTCACAACGCAGAAACATCTCAGGGTGTTTTACAAGCAGAAGATCATGTTAAATCAAATCAAATACCAATTAAAGATTAACAGCAGTATTGGAGAGCTGTTATCACGGTCCAGCCAGGGCCGCTGGGACGGCCGGTGTTTCCTCCAACCTGCTGTGGTCCAGCTCTTGTCCAGATTGCTCTTTTGGGGTCTACTGGGCAAAAACAGTCTTTGCCTGAGTCCCAAGGTCCCAGAATATCAACACTGGAAAGATGTTAAAGATCATCTCAGCTGAGCCTTGTTGTTAAAGATGGAGAAACTGGGGTCTAGAGAGAAGGGGTGACCCAGCTTCAGCCAGCATCAAGAATCGAAGCTCTTTGAGATGTTCCCAAGAACCCCCTCTTGTTGGCATAGGGTCCCATCTGGCTGCTTTCCAACACCTATGAACCTTTTCTGTGATTTCCACTTTAGTGGCTGAACTGTAGCTCCCAAAAGATATGTCCATCTGGAACCTCAGAATGTGATCTTATTTAGAAAAAAAAAAAAAGTGTTTGCAGATGTATTTAAGTTGAGGATCTTAAGATGACATCATCCTAGATGTAGGATGGGCCCTACATACAATGACTAGGGTCCTTTTAAGACAAAGACAAAGGGAGATTTGAGACATTCAGAGGAGAAGGCCATGTGAAGATGGAGGCAGAGATTGGAATGATGCAGCCACAAGATAAGAAATGTCAAGGATTGTCATTAGCCACCAGAAGCTAGGAGAGAGGCAAGGAATGAATTCTCTCTCAGAGCTTCCAGAAGAAGTTCATTCGGACAACATCTTGATCTTGGACTTCTGGCCTTGAGAACTGTAAGAGAATGCTTTTCTGTTGTTTTAAGCCACCCAGTTTGAGGTGATTTGTTATGGCAGCCACAGGAAACTAATATTGGCCTCCTCCTGGAATGTCCTTCCTCACCTCTTCCATGCAGTGAGGACCTACTTTTAAGATTAAGTTTGAATGTTGCTGCCAGCCTACGTGTGAGCCTTCCTGACTGCACCTCCAATTAGAATAGATCCCAACTTCCTTGGTGTCCCTAAGTGTATATACCCATAAAGTTCATCTCAGCATCTTTAACTTGTCATTTTAGTAATTTGTCCTTCCCTCCTACCAAATTCTGGGGCATAGAGAGGGTGGGCTACATCTGATTCCGTTTTGGGCCCCAGAACTAATTATACTCAAACAAGTACTTAGGAAATTCCTATAGAATTAAGGTGAGCACAAATGAATGACTTAATCTGTGTTCTCTCCCTTCCTTTCCAATTATAGAAACCCATACCTATTGCAACTCCAGGCCCATCTACTAACCTTTCCTCCTCCCCTACCTGAAGTCTATTAAAAATAAACTTAGAGGGCTTCCCTGGTGGCACAGTGGTTGAGAGTCCGCCTGCCGATGCAGGGGACACGGGTTCGTGCCCCGGTCCGGGAAGATCCCACATGCCACGGAGAGGCTGGGCCTGTGAGCCATGGCCGCTGAGCCTGCGCGTCAGGAGCCTGTGCTCCACAACAGGAGAGGCCATATCAGTGAGAGGCCTGCGTACCGCAAATAAACAAACAAACAAACAAACTTAGAGAATTTCAGGACCAGGCATGAGACAGTATAATGTCAAAATACAAGCACCAGCTTTGGGGTCAACCTGGTGTACACCCTGATGCTATCACTCTTTAGTAAGTAACTTAACCTCTCTGGACTTCAGAGCCCTCATCTCTGAAATGTAAGTAGAAGATTAAATGGGTTAATGCAATTAATCTGGACAATAACTCCTCTCAGACAATAACATCATCACCCCCATTTTACAGATTAAGACCTTGAATCCAAGAGAAGTGAATTGTTCAGGGTGGCACAGTCAGTAAGTGACATTGCATGACTTGAACTTCAGACTAGCATTCAAGTCCATGCTCTTGAACAACATATTATACAGAATCCCAGGCTCTCTACCACCCCAACAAGACCCCCTAATCCATGTGCTGCATGACAAAGAATATTCTATTGTTTCCCAGAATGAAGCTTCCCCCAAATAGCACATATCCTTGAATTTATCTCGTTCAGTCTTGAGGCTCCTCGGGAGGCCTCTAAATTCGTATCTAATACAGTCTTCCGAGTCTCAGCTGGTTTGAGACACTGTGAATCGTAATGCAGGGAGTATGAAAACAAATGCCTTCGGCCCAAACCATCATCTTTCAATTACAGATCACTCTCCCCATTTGGAAGTGCTTCCCTTTGGATACAGGCATCTTGCAGTCTGGTGCTAGTTAGGACTGGGAAGAAATAAAGAGAACGGACATGGGGAGAGAAGGAGATGGGGGGACATTGAGGGGAAGGAAAAATACAATGCAATCATCCATTTGAACAGATGCTTAGAGCTTCTCTTGTTCAAGGCCCTTGTAGCACAGTTCCAGGGGCCCAGCTCCCCTGAATCTACGGGCTGGAACACAGGAACTGAAGTTGGCTGCTGGAGTTGTAGAATATGGTGGCACAGACACAGTGCAACTCATTATTATTTTAGACAGTGGATGAAACCAAGATAGAAGTTAAGTGGCTTCTCCAACCAGTCAGCAAGGTAACGGTAGAACCAGGATCTCTGACTTCTAACTGCTGTTCTGTAGTAGATAGGAAGTTAGATATCCAAAACAAAAACCAAAAAACAAAACCAAAAAACAAACAAACAAAACAAACTAAAAAACTGGAGGTACAGACCAAGGGAATTTTGCAGGGAAGACAAAACAGCCTTAAGACTTTTGAGGAGAAAAGAGAGGAAGAAGGATTAGAGAGATGGAAGTAAGGCAAGAAGACATCTACGCAGGAGGAGAAGACGAGAGATGAGGAACATGAAGACGGGGGCAGAGAAAGCGTGAGAAAACAGCGAAAGCCAAAGACAATATACTGCAGGAAAAATTCAAACACAGGGAGATGGCAGAAATAAAAATAAGGGGTAAGATAACTGTTTCAACACTGTCTGATGAAGATGCTCTGACACTTCCCCGTGCTTGCATCCACCAAGTCCTTGCTCCTTACCAAGGTCCCCAGCCTTCTGTGATTGAGTTTGGCTGACCTCTCCCACCCACCCCTAACCCCCAGCCCAGCTTTCTGCCTCCAGGACTGCCTTCCGCCTTGATTGGCCTTCTCCTCCATTCCATTCCTAGATATTGCTAGGTTCATTTCACCTAATCTTTAAGGTCTTCTTTCCTTCAGGAAATTCTCCTCCCCCCGCTTCCTGTTAACTACCTTCCATTCCAGACAGGGCTGGAAGGCTCTTCTCTGTGCTCCTGTTAACACCCCATAAGCCTCCATCGTGCTATTTATCACAATGGACTTTACATCTCTGTTTTCATGTTACCCTGCTTCCTCCAGTAGGCTAAATTTCCCAGGGCCAGGAACTAGGTTCGATCCATCCTATATCTCCAGCACCTACCGCAGGGTAAAGCATGAATTACGCAGAACGCAGGACTGGTGAATGCCTGACTGATGAATGCACGATCGCACAAAGGGCTCCTGCTCTCAGAGTGAAAAATTATTTCTAAAACCACTGGGAGGCGCTCTTGGGTAACTCCAGCAATGGACCCTGGGCGAGGAGACAAGAGTAGAATTTCTTGCTACCAAACATCTCTGCGAAACAGAGAAGGAAAAGAAGAGTAATTCAAAACTGGAGGAATCCTTTCAGACTTCACCAGGTGAGGCTGAGAATGGAACAGAGCCTGCCCTGGTGGATTAAAGACTAAAATGAAAGTCAGAAGCACGGGACTCTAGTCTGTGGAACTGGTTAGCTCTGTGGCTTGGGGAATCACTCATCCTGGAAGGGCAACAGCTCACTCCATTTACACCAAGCCCAGGCGAGGCCGCTATTATCACCAGCCCCCACCTGCCAGAAAGAACAGGATGAATGAGCAATAAAGCATCCTGATCTATCAGGAAGAAAAGACCTTAATATAGGGGATGAGCGTATCTGGGATTCTTATTCTAACTGGGAACATTTATTGCATACCTACCACCTCAAACATGATTTCAGACACTAGCAATACAGGGGTGAGCAAAGTCACCACCCCTGGTCTCCACTCAGGAGGGGAGTAGAGATATACAGGACTAACCATGATTTTGAAGAAGAGACAAGGACTCGATGATAAGAGAGATATAGGTGACATGCCACGGGAACATTTTGTCTGGAGGCATCAGGGCGAGCTTCAGAAAGGTGGTGACATTTATTTCAGCCAGACCCAGAAGGACAGTCCAGCTTTATTAGAGTGGGCTTGACAATGCACTAGGCTGATGGAACCACACCAGCAAACACTAGCAGGTGAAGATGTACAGGGTGTGTTGGTGGGTGTTTGGGCAGAAGATGGAATGGAATTTCAGGCTAGACAGGCAGGTTTGGCTAAAATTAACACCAGGTAATAGCAGTCAGAACAGTGGAAGTAGCAATGGCGAGTGGGAATGGCTGCAGCCACAGGGATAGAATCATGGAGCAGAATGCCGAGGATGACGTTAAGGGCCGTGTACACGATGCCTCACTGAGTCCTACATATGTATACACACACATATGCGTAAGTATATCTATCTGTCAATATGTAGTTTTTTATTTCCATTTTATAAGTGAAGATCATGAAACACAGAGGGGTTAAGTAACACATCCAAAGTAAGGAAACAGAGAAGCCAGGATCTACACTCAGGACTGCCCATCTCCAAAGGCAATGCTTTCCAATGTTCTGCTACACCTCACCCAACGTCAGGCTAAAAAGTGGAGAATTTATGACGAAGGCCAAGAGGGAGCTGTTAGAAGTGTATGAGGGAATGACACGATCTAACAAATGCTTTCAGAAGATGACTCTGGTGTCACACATACGCCATCAGCTTTGGGTGGTTCCTACTTTCTTACTCCTAATGAAGCCCCTTCTGGGGTAAGTAAGGGTGGACATGGTCCATTTGTAGCAGTCCCCAAGTGTCCCAGAGGGGCCCTGGATGAGCTCAGCCCCTCTGACAAACACTCCAGCCTCCCACGGCCCCAGGGAGTGATTTATCAGAGCAGCATCAGCGCCTCTGCCCAGCAGCCTGTGATCCAAGGCTGGCAGCCCAGGCTGGGGTTTTTAATTAGCTGAGAGAGGGAAGAGTCAAGCCCTCTAGGATGGAAAGAAAGAGAGACACCAAGAAGGCTCATAAATCCAGAACCAAGGATCCATCGGCTGCAGTCTGGCAGGGGGCAGGGAGGAGGGGGAGGCACAGACTGACTGGCTACCTCTTGAGCTTTTTCAAAGTCTCCCGTGCTTTCTGGTCCAGACACTACAGAGAAGATGGGAATCTGTGTCACCTTTTACACAGGAATCCCTGGGTTGCACCTTTTTCTAGCGTGGCTGTATGACCAGAAGCCAGGGAACCTCATTTCTAGTTCCTGAGTTGCTGTGCAGTTTGAGACCAAAATCACAATACAAAAGCTTGCAGGTTTTGGAGTTAGACATGAGCTTAAATCTCTATTCTGTGATCCTTACTTAAAATGTGACTTGAGCAAATTGCTTTTTCTCTCCGTGCCTCAGTTTCCCCATCTACAAAATCAGGAGAAGACCCTGTACTGAAAGGATTAAATGAGAACACAGGTAAAGTGCTTGGCCTGTAATAGATGCTCAATAAATAACAGCTATTTTAAAATTTATTTCCCTCCCTCTTGGCCTTAGTTTCCCCATCTGTAAAATGCAAAGTTGTGCCACATGACTCATAAGGGCTTTTCTAGCACTGATTTCCTCTGGGCAGTTTTATCTGGATACAAGAAGAGTTAACCAAATCTGGGCGGGAGGGAGCTTACTTAGGGAGGAGGTTGCAAATTGACTCCTTGCAGGGGTCCAGGGGCAGGGCAGGGGCTGAGGTAGGGTGGACATCTTGAAAGATGCATGTTTCACACCAGTATACCAAGACAATTCTGAAAGTCACAACTATGGGCGGCCTCAATAGTGAGTGAGCTCCCCATCTCCGGAGAATGCAGGCAAAAGCTGGCCAACAGTCTCGAGCTGATGTTCTGAAAGGAATTTCAACATTGGATGGTGGGGGGGGCGGGCACAGTATTTCCTTTAAGGTCCTCACCAGCACTGAAAATATCATGGCATAATGCTTAGCAGTGTAGTAACTGACTGTACTGTTTCTCATTTAACTCTCATAACCCAGTGGGGTAGGGAGTATCCACCCCCACCTTCAGACAGGAAACACCTTCAGACAGGAAACTCAAGATGCAGAGAGTGAAGTCACTTGCTCAAGGGTGCAGCCATACAGAAGGACGCAGAGCAAGGCCAGGAGCTCCGTGAACCTAACTCCCAAGCCCCTCTTTCTGTTACACGGCCGGATTCCCATCTCTGATTCTACACCTGGTGCCAGCCCCAGCCTGGCTAATTTTTTTTTTTTTTTTTTTTTTTTTGGTACGCAGGCCTCTCACTGCTGTGGCCTCTCCCATTGCGGAGCACAGGCTCCGGACGCGCAGGCTCAGCGGCCATGGCTCACGAGCCCAGCTGCTCCGCATCATGTGGGATCTTCCCGGACCGGGGCACGAACCCGTGTCCCTTGCATCGGCAGGCGGACTCTCAACCACGGCGCCACCAGGGAAGCCCCTGGCTAATATTGAGTGCAGCTGTCCCTTCCTTCTTCCCCAGCCCCTGTCTCTGTCCCCCGACTGCTCCCCCATATGTATTTACACTGGGCTGCCTGGTAACAAACGGCTCGTTACCATGCAGAAGGCGACAGCCGGGTGATTAGTGAAATTTGTTACCCATGCGTTTCCGAACAAAATTAAATTAAAAGTACTGCTTTGCTGTCAAGATAAGGGCCAAGCTGCTGAGATAATTTTTCACTCTCAAACACTCAATTACCCAGTGAGGCTGGATCAGATACAATCAAAGGGGAAAAAAAGAAGAAAAAGAAAGAAAAAAACTTAGAGGCAGGACCTCCAGGAACAGATGTAAGAGTTGTTACCGCTCTCTCTGGTCAGGGATTTTAAAGAGGATGTTGCCATGGTGATGGGGCTGGACCACATGAGGCAGGTAGTGGGTGGGGCTTGTGACTACATCCTGTAATAAAGGAGATGCTCTCCATCCCCACCATCCCTGTCTTAGGCCAGATGGTATCATTTTTCACCTGAATTATTGCAACGGCCTCCGACCTGCTCTCTCTCACCCCATGCTTGTCCCCTTCTATCCCAGCTTCTACAAAAGCCTGAGTGACCTTTCTACCACACAAGTCAGAAAACATCACTTCTTTGTTGAAATCCTTTGATGGCTTCTCATTGTCATCATGATAAAGTCCAAATCGCTCAGCCAATGTCACCTCTAGCTCTCTGCTCTTCAAAGTTTACATTTCAATGAAACGAAGTAGACATGTCCTTCCTTCCCATCCTTTTTCTTCTTCCTTCTTTTTCAACAGGAATTATTTTGAGGCCCTATAGTATGCCAGGCATTTTGCTCAATCTCACTCTATTCACCGTCTCCTCTGTATGCAATAGTCTTCTCTGACCTTCTTCCCTTCAACACCACCACCCTGCTCTACAGAACTCAGCCTAGATACTTCCCATGCCAGCATCCCTACTCGGATCCCACCAAGCTGGTCAGGTGCTCTTCTTTTGTGCCAGCACAGAAATCACCACCAGCCTCTATCACAGCCCTTTTCACACTCTATTGTAATTGCCCATTTGATTCTTGCCCCTACCAGACTGTGTGACCCACAGGGCAAAGACTGCCTCACCTGTCTCTGTATTCCCAGGGCCTACACAGCAGGCTTCCAGTACGAGTCTTGTGAACTGAAATTACCTTGGACTTAAATGGTGGAATGCCTGCTGGAGATCTCTTCTGGAATAGGAGGAGTCTCTCTTCTCCTTGTTTCTAGTTTCTCCAACAGAAAGAAAATTATTTCATTAGATGTGTGTTTCAAGATTTTCCTTTTCTGAAGAGCCATCCTTTATTTTTGGACCCTATGTATCCCAACGCATCACTCTAAACCACCTCAGCTATCAGCACGTGGCTAATACTACATTTTCTTACATTTGCTAGAAACAAAACAAAAGGTATCCTTCAATTAGAATCATAGAATTGCAGAGCCAAGAGGACATCCTAGAATTATAAGCTATTTGATTATAGAGAGATAATAGAGAAAAATGGAAGCCACTGAATTTGATGGATCTTGTATCGCTCTACCAGGCTGAACCTGCCTGGAGCACATGGACCACCACTCTTACACTTCTTTGGTGTGGTTCTCCCAAGGCAGTGATTCTCAACCACGGCTGCACCTGGAAAGCTTTTTATAAAAACTCAGAAATGCTCAGGCTCCACCCCAAACTTATTAAATAAAACTCTGGGTTGAAGTCCAAAGGTAGGTATCTGTTTTTTAAACCCGAACATGCTTCCTATACACATAGGGTTGGGAACCATGTTAAAGGGGAAAGTAACTTTACTCAAAACATCATTCAAAGACAGAGTACAAGGAGATCATTCTTGTGGTCCAGGACCCTTGCCACCTGGACACTTAGTTTTGATTCTTCTTCATCTTCTTTCTTTTATATTTTTTTCCATTAGGTAAAGATGAAATGCATTCATGCCTCCAGGGATCCCAAGACCAGACACACAAGGATTTGAATGAATAATGAAAGAGGGAAAGGCAATGTTTTTCAAGATTCCAAATCATTTTAAAGATAGAATAGACCTTTGAGATCATCTGACCTAGCTACTGAGACACAGTACCCTAGGGTAGAAAGGGAAGTGGGCAGATTTATCCATCACCTACCATCTGCCAGGAACTGCGCTGACTGCTTTACTTGTATTATTCCATTTCAACCTCAAAACCACTTTTAGAAGAAGGAACTACAAGTATGTACTACAGAGCTGAGGAAAGCAGGAGCCAGTAGGTTAAAGTGGTCTTCCCAAGATCACTCTGTTAGGACTCACAACCACCTTTGGTTTGTTTTGTTTTTGTTTTCGTTTTTTTAGTATTTATTTATTTACAGTACGTCCCCTACATACGCATACAAGGTCAATTCCGAGAGCACGTTCGTAAGTCCAATTTGCTTGTTAGGTGCAACAAAGTTAGCCCAGGTAGTCATCAAACACAGTCGGCTATATAGTACTGTACCGTAATAGGTTTATAATACTTTTCACACAAATAATACATAAAAAACAAGCAAACAAAAAATAAAACATGTTTAATTTTATAGTACAGTGCCTTGAAAAGTACAGTAGTACAGTCCAACAGCGGGCATCCAGGGACGGCATCGAGTAAACAGGCAAGAAGAGTTACTGACTGGAGGAGGGAGAGGAGGTGGGAGATGCTAGAGCTGAGGGATCGTCAGCTACAGGAGACGGAGGGCAAGCTGCAATTTCACTCACGCCTGACGGTGATGGAATGCATGTTCGAATCTTTGAAAGTTTTCAACTTGAAGGTTCATATATAGGGGACTTACTGTATTTACTTATTTGGCTGCACCGGGTCTCAGTTGCAGCACGTGTGATCTTCGATGCAGCACGTGGGATCTTTTTTAGTTGTGGCATGCGGGATCTTTTGGTTGCAGCATATGGGATCTAGTTCCCTGACCAGGGATCGAACCCAGGCACTCTGCATTGGGAGCTCAGAGTCTTAGCCCCTGGACCACCAGCAAAGTCCCTTCAACCACCTGTTTACCTCCAAAGACCATGAATCAAGCATTGCACACTGGTGCAATTACCTGCAGCAAATCCACTCACCTGAAATCCCTTTTGAGAACCGGCAGAGTATAACTGATAAAGGATAAATAAATACATACATATATAACATATTGTGATTCACCCAAGTATATTTTTTAAATGAACTGTTCTGTCTGTCCTCGGAAGTAAGCACTGTGGTTTGTGAATTCCACCCTTCTTAAAAAATCATTCTCAACAATTATCTGGCTGCATAATGTTCCATCAAGTTGACACATTGTAATTCACTTAGCCATTTCCCTATTGTTGGCCATTCAGGCTCATTCTAATTTTTCAATATTACAGATTATGCTACAATGAGTATCTTCAGGTTTAGAGTGTCATGGAAAAAATATGGTCATAATATAATGTTGAGTAAAAAAAAACAAGCAAGTGAAATGTGTGTGTTTATTACAGTTACAATGATGAGAAAAACATATATGTAAATGAGGATGAGGAAAAATGAAATAAGCTCTTTGGTCTAGAAGGTTCTTGTTTGTTTCTATTTTCCTCTAGTAGTACAATTACATGATTTTAGACTGGTGAAAAATGACAGAAACAATAAGCATGCCATCCCCAATGTTGTTGAAATATCTCAGTTCCCTGAGTGTTCTCACCATGGAGAGATGAGCTTGGGATAGTCAGTGGTCTTGACTTTTTCCACAGGCAGCAGCCAGAAGAGGAGCTTCTTAAAGGCTGGAACCACATCTTATTGTTTATTTCTGGCCATGCTGCATGGCCTGAAGGATCTTAGTTCCCCAACCAGGGATTGACCCATGTCCTCGGCAGTGAAAGTGCAGAGTCTTAACCACTGGACTGTCAAGAAATTCCCTGGAACCATGTTTTATTAACCCCCGATTCCCAAAAAAGTCATACTGTTCCTGGAATGTACAATGTATGTCCAATGAATAAAAGCATAGAATTTCAGAGCTGGAAGAGGCCTGAGATGTAATTTATTCAAACACCACACCCCAACTGAATGGATGGAGAGCCAAAGAGACTTTCCCAATGTTCCCCAGCATTTGAGTGCAAGAACCAGAGTTGAGGGCTTCCCTGGTGGCACAGTGGTTGAGAGTCCGCCTGCCGATGCAGGGGACACGGGTTCGTGTCCCGGTCCGGGAAGATCCCACATGCCCCGGAGCGGCTGGGCCCGTAAGCCATGGCCGCTGAGCCTGCGCGTCCGGAGCCTGTGTTCCTCAACGGGAGAGGCCACAACAGTGAGAGGCCTGCGTACCGCAAAAAAAAAAAAAAAAAAAAAAAAAAAGAACCAGAGTTGACCCCACTTCTTCCAAAATCTACTCTAATTAAGAGGCAGATGGTTAGTGAATTTGCTCAACAGGAGCCATGAAGGAAGAGTCCTTCTCCAGTCCTACACAGAATAGGTTTGACTAGTGAACTTTAGTTACAGATCTCCCCTGAATCTCTACGTCCCACAGCCCTTAAGCTGTTCTCATGACCAATGCCTCTGGGCTGTGGCATCTGCTTCCTCCCCACGGTGCACCAGGTGGTTTGACGGTACCTGGGATGCTGAGAGAAGGACATTTTCAACCCAGAATCCATAACTGAGCCGAACAACCTGGAACTCTTCAGTTTCCAGTCTACACTCTCTCCTAGGAGAGTTGGTTCCTCTTGTGCCTTCTTTACCATCCAGTGGGGGAGGCTCTGAATTCTAAAACGGCCCCCAAGATTCCCACGCCCTATATACCCTGTACATCCCCTCTTCTTGAACGTGGCTGGGTCTGTGAATATGATGGGATATCACTCTGTGATTAAATGATGTTATCTGAGAAAGGTGAAGGGATTTTTTTTTCAGATAAAATTAAGGTCCAGAAGCAGTTGATTTTGAGTTAATCATATAGGAGTTTACCCTGGATAGGTCTGGCCAAATCAAATGAGTCTTAAGAGAGACTGGGGCCTTGAAGAAAGACAATCAAAGTGTAAGAGGTGCTCGCCAGCTGCCCTTGAGGAAGCCATGCTGTGAACTGCCACGGAGGGGGCTGTGAGAAGGGCCAGGGAGTAACCTATAAGAACTGGGGGGTGGTCCTGGCTGACAGCAGCCACAGAGCAGGCATGTCAGTCATGCAGCTACAAGGAAATGAATTCTGCCAGCAACCACAAGTGCTTGGAAGAAGGCCCTGAGCCTCAGCTGAGATCAAAGCCCCAGCCGACTCCTTGATTTGAGACCCTGAACAGAGAGCTTGGCAATGACATAACTGGACTTTTCAATGACAGACATACTGTGAGATAATAAATGTACGTTACTTGGAGCTGGTAAGTTTGTGGCCATTTGTTAAGCAGAAACAAAAAGGGAATGCACGGCCATGGAGTGCTGACTCTTACTCCCATTCCCCAGTCAGACCTCTCCTGGGCTCAGAGCTGGTTGGCAGTGTGTCCATCTGGATGGCCTACAGACACCCCAAAGGCAGCAGCTCTATAGCTGGGCTCATCCCTCCCCCTCCTGAAGGCCTGCGGCTACTCCCTTCCCTGGCGCTGTGCTTCTCTCCAGCTCCCCCACCAGAATCCAACACTCATCTTCAGCAATGCTCACGGGTTCCCCTCCTCACAGCCAATCAATCATCAGCTCTAACTGTATTTGAACATATCCCTAGCAGCCATCCTGTCCCACGCTCTCCCAGAGGGCCCCCCTACTACCTCAACAGCCTCCTAACCGGTCTGTCCCCCTCCAGCTCTTCCTCTACTCTGGAGAGAGTGATCTTCTTAAAAAAGCACAGGGTGATGCAACTCTCTTCTTCAAAAACCGCACTCCCCATTTCACATAGGTTCAAGTTCAAGCTCTCTCCTGCTCATGTGGAGATGTGTTCTTAGTACCCGGCCACCCCCCATTCATCCTTCAGATTTCAGCATTACTGCTGGTTCCTCAAAGATGTCTTTCATGGGGAACCATGGGGTCTTGGCAACTGCGATAAGGTGACCCCATCTGAAAGGGCAAGTACTTGTGAGGCTAGAGCTCCTACATTTTCAAGAGAAAGCAGAAATCAAGATTTTTATCTTATTTTTAAAATGTTGGATACAATAATTTTATCCAACACAGCATGCCTGTGGGGATGAATTTGGCCTCTGGGCCCCAGGTTTGCACCTTTTGCATATGGCCTGTCTCATAAGCGTACAGATGTGCAAATTCACGCACATCGCAAAGCTGTCACATAAGAAGCATTGCCTAGCTAAGCAAGTTTGTTTTTCCAAATCATTCAGGTGTTGTCTCTTCACAAATTCCACTATTCCAACTCACAGGCTGCCACAATCCCTTCACACAAAACTGCCTTTTTTTTAGGAAAAGATAAGATGGAAAGCATAGTGTGTTTTCATACACTGTTAGGTTAGAAGAAAGATATGCAGGGTTTGAAGTTGTGGGATAATCAGTGCAACTGCAATTTTAGATGTTACTTGGTTGAGCGTGCCAACGTTCACAGCAGCATTACTCATAATAGCTCAAAGGTGGAAACAGCTCAGATGTCCAACAGCTGATGAATCAATAAACAAAATGTGACATATCCATACAAAGGAATAATAGTTGGCAAAGAAAATGAATGACGTGGCACAGGTAGATGCTCCAACATGGATGAACCTTGAAAATATGATGCTAAGTGAAAGCCAATCCCTAAAGATAGCACTGTATGATTCTATTTATATGAAAGGTATAGAATAAGCCAAGCTGTACAACCAGAAAGGAGATTAGTGGTTTCCAGCGGGTGGAGGGAAGGGGAACTCGGGACGCACTGCTATTGGTACAGGGTTTCTTTTAGGGGAGACAAAAATGTTCTAAACTTAGATTGTGGTGATGGTTGCACAACCCTGTGAATATAGCAAAAACCATTGAATTGTATGGTATGCAAATGATATCTCAAAAAGTTGTTTAAAGAAAAAAAGAATGATGTCTTTCATGACTCTCCCCATGATATGAGTTTCCCCCTGTATTTTCTTTAGCAGCACTTCTCACAGTCGGAAATGATGTATTTCTTTACATGTTTGTTTGTGAGACCCTCTCTCCCTCCCCATTTCTCCCTGACAAGACCATAAGATTCATGAGGTCAGTCCCATGATTGGTCTGTTTGCCACTCTAGACCTGAGCCTTAGCATATAGTCTCAACAGAATTAGATATTTAGGCAACATTAGTTGATTCAATGAATGAACAGGTGAATGAACTTGACAATCAAATTCTTTCCCGATCTGGGTCAATTCACCTTTCCCAGCTTTGTTTGGATTATCTTCCTTCATATACCTTGTATTCTAGTGACACAAGACTCTGCTGGATCATCGCATAAATCCTATAAATTGGGATTCTCACCTCCATTTTTTAGAAAAGGAAACTGAAGCCTGGAAAGCAACTAAGAGTCAGGGCTACAAAAGGTCATGCATGCAAGCATCTCACAGGGCACTTGGCACACAGTTGGCAATCATGCCAGGTAGTTTCACCTCTTTATTTGGGAAAGA
Organism: Mesoplodon densirostris; assembly: GCF_025265405.1. Classification (NCBI taxonomy): domain Eukaryota; kingdom Metazoa; phylum Chordata; class Mammalia; order Artiodactyla; family Ziphiidae; genus Mesoplodon; species Mesoplodon densirostris. The sequence continues at coordinate 17,431,217 of NC_082666.1, read as the reverse complement.
GTTTTGCAGGGTAGGAGAATCCTGGTCACCCCACAGGATTGTGAAGAAAAGGGATGACAGAGTGCTGATGCTTAGGCGGGAAGCAGAGAGTCACAATCCCTCAGTGTAAAGAAAAGGGGTGGGGGTGAGGGAATCCTGCTGAGCCTAGTTGAAAAACAAGGAAGCGAGAGAGACTGATTATTCCTTCTCGCTAGTGTAAGCAACTAAAAACGACATGTTTGCTTTATTGCCTTTGGTCTCCCATTTGATTCCTGACAGCCCTCTCCCTCCCTTGGATGCCGGGCTGTCAGGTGCTGAGCTGGTTGGCATCGCTAAGGAGGAGGAGAAAGAACAATTTAAGCAATATTTCAGGGACCATCACGAGCTTGGGGAGGGAGCTTTTGAAGTTGTTTGACTCTCTCACTGAATTCAGGGAACCCTTGTCTGCCAAGACCGCTTGACGTTTGTAGGCTGGGGACAGGTAGTCTGGGAGGGACCTTTAAGAGAGAAAAACAACAACAACAAAAACCAATGTCTATTTCCTCTGAGGTTTGAGGGAGGAGAGAGAAGCGAGACATCAGACAGGAGTTTTTGAGTCTATAACAACTTCTGAATACGTAATTTTCTCTTCACTAACATCTCGTTAAATGGGGCCAAATGCAGGCATAGATCAAAGCTAGGTTTCTGCATTTTACTGTTCCTTCAGTAAGAGAAATCCAAACTCCCAGTCTCATTTCTTCATGAGAGAAACTAGCATCTCTCTATAAAGCCTGCAGGGGCTGCTGGAACATTCTGGAGGAAGGTATCTACCTAAAACAAATAGCTAATGACCAGGGCAAGAGTTATGATAAGAGGGAAGAAGTTAAAACCTGTAAGATTCTCCTAAGGGGCTGATGCTGGGGTATGGTGACAATAGATTTTGGAAACAACTGGAATGGGGTTCAAGACTCAATCTTGCAATTTACTGATTCTATGACCTTGGAGAAGTGACCCTGCCGTGTTTTTGTTTCATTCTTTTGCATACAGAGACAAGGACAGTAATAGATCACACAGGATGACTGGTGAATATGCAATAGATGTGGCACAAAAGTGGCAATAAGTGGTTGCTCTAAGTCGTTATCCCTTTTAGAACTGGGAGTCGAGTTCCTGGCTTGGGAAAGGGGGATACACGCAGTGGGAGCCAATGCCAGAATAAGAACAGGGATGTACTGTTAGCTAATATGTAAAGGGAACTGTAGAGTGGTTTTTCTCAACTCTGGTTGAAAATTAGAACCTGCAAAGAATTTTATACCAGACCCCTTGGCCAGACACTGCCATATAATGGGTCTGAGATAAGTGTTTGGAATTGGGTTGGTTTTTTGTTTGTTTGTTTGAAGTTTTCCAAGTGATTCTGAGGTTCGGTGAGGTCATAGAACTGGCTAGCCTCTGACAGCCCCTCTTACCACACAGCTGAGGACACCTGAGCCACTGCTGACTCTGACCTGACCCAGATTCTATGACTCATCGCTCCTTCAAGCGGGTAACACCAGAGTTTCCAACCTCCTACGCAGGCCCTAAATATCCAGCCTCCCCAGCTGACCTTGTCTTCTGTTTCTGAAAAGAGATCTTCTGTCCAAAGCCTTAGACTTAGTAGTTTGCTTTGTCCCAGGCCCAACGCATTGTCCTCTGGGAAAGATTCTAGATTGTTCTATTTCTAGAAAAAAGCCCTTGCACTCTGGGTTGTAGCTTAAGTCTGACTGTTCTTCTCAGTGGTGTGCTAGTAAATATTTAACAATGGGCTCTGAGGAGGAAAGGGAAGCTTCCATTGCATTGTTTGCCAATTTGCACGGTGTAAATACTTCTAGCATGGTTGCTTATAAGCTACTGTTGTGACATCACTCACAGCGGAGTTGGAAACGATGAACAAAACTGGCTCTCACAACTGGTATGAGTTGGCACCAGCACAGCACTGGAAGATCTCTTTGTCATATGTTTTCCTCCCTGACCAAATACCAGGACCCTGGGAGGGTTGGTCCATATGGATGCTGCCTTTTCCCCTCTACACTGAACTAACTTCTCAGTGTCTGAGCCAGTTCTGACCATCCCTGTTCCCAGTTCTAGCTCCTCCAGGGCTGATGCTCTCTGAAGGGTTACAGAGTTAGCACCAGGATATTCTCGGGGATCTGATCAGGCTTTTGTACCAGCAAGACACGGGTACCTCCCTCCTGTCTCTTTAGTATATATCTTATGCAGGTACTGTGGTATGCACTGCACATATATTATCTCAGTCATATAATGGTCTGACCAGATTTTGAAACCAAAGAGCTGAAGTCCAAATCTCAGCTCCCCTTACCTCATGGTAGTCTCAGGTAAGTGACCTAAGTCCCAGTTTCCTTAGTTGTAAAACAGAGGTAGAATAATCCCTTCCTATGGTATTATTTGGAATTCTATAAGAATTCCTGTGAAAGAGGCTGACCTCAGCAAGGGACAAGATGGCAAAGATGAAAACCATATCACAATGTCCCCAAGAGGACGGACCCACCAAGTTTACGTTCTTACCTAAAATGCCATTTTTTTTCCCCCTAGAAGCAAGACCAATTTGCAGACCAGCACATTGGAAAAAGGCCATGGAGTCATGCCTGGCCCAGACACTGATTTGCTGTACTTAACTGGTTACCATTTAGTGAACATTGATCACATGGCAGGCGCGCTCCACTAAGCATGTCCTTTGCATACGTTCCCTCCTTTAATCCCTGCAACAAGCCTAAGGAAGAGTACAAGGACTAACACTAGGCTTATCTTTCTTTACCCAGGGGAAACTGAGGCTCAGAGAAGGAAAGTGCCTTGCCCTAAGTCATGCAGCTAGGAAACAGCAGAGCAAGGATTTGGACCCCTGGGTGCTGATTTCGAAACCTGTAATCAACCTAGAAGGACTACTGTTTACCTACTGTTTTAGTCTGGAAATAATCTCAAATTTATGGAAAAGCTGTAAGGATAAGAAGAGTACAGAGAAGAGCCATGCATCCTTTGCCCAGATTCACCTATTGTTAACCTTTTGCCCCATTTGCTTTGTCATTTGAAGAGATGACACTTTAACCTTGGGAAAAAATGCTTCCCTTCTCTGAGCCTTGTTTTTTTGTGTGTGCATAAAATGGACAACTGGATGGATTATCTTTAGGGCTGAAAGAAATGCTGTGGCTTGATGAGAAATGTTGGATAAAGAATGGGATAGGGGGCTTCCCTGGTGGCGCAGTGGTTGAGAATCTGCCTGCCAATGCAGGGGACACGGGTTCGAGCCCTGGTCTGGAAAGATCCCACATGCTGCAGAGCAACTGGGCCCGTGAGCCACAACTACTGAGCCTGCACGTCTGGAGCCCGTGCTCCGCAACGAGAGGCCACGATAGTGAGAGGCCCACGCACCGCAATGAAGAGTGGCCCCCGCTCGCCGCAACTAGAGAAAGCCCTCGCACAGAAATGAAGACCCAACACAGCCAAAAATAAATAAATAAATCAATTAATTAAAAAAAAAGAATCCTTCCTTAAAAAAAAAAAAAAAAGAATGGGATGGGTGCCCCAATGGTCAAGGCATGGCTCCTGCTTATTTCCCCAGCCCATCTGCCATTATTCCCGAAGCTACAGCCTTGGGCTCTACCTATCTTCTGGGATCTCTCCCATCCCCACCCTCAGAACACCTTGTACCTCTGCCCTCATACATGGCAGGTACTGTTCCGTTGACGTTCAGCTTTCACCCCACTCCATCCCCATTTCCTGGAGTGTCTGCTCCATCCAGGCATTCTCGGATTAAATTTCAGAACAGTCTCCTTCCCTCAATCCCAAAAGGCCTCCTTTTCTGCAGATATGGCTTGAACTTTCCCTCACCTGTCCACTGCCTCTAAAACATGATTAAATTGTGCGTGTGCACGCGCGCGCGCGCGTGTGTGTGTGTGTGTGTGTTGGCGGGGGAGAATCAAAAGGAAAAAAAATTCACACATTCATACAAAGTTTTGCTTACATTCAAGAGTTCTTATTACTACAGAAAATCTCAGCTTAAGAACTATGACATTAAAACAAGAAACTAAAACAAAAAAAATAAGCAAAAGCAGGGGGCATTCATGCCCTGGTTCTCTTTGCTGGGGAACTAATCAGCAAAGATTAGAGGAAAGTGCATGGGATTGGGAATCAGATAACCTGAGTTTCTAGAGCTGGCTGAGCAACCAACAGAGGTCCAGAGAGCGAGAGAGACTTGCCCAAGGCCACACAGCCACCCGCGCAGAGCTGGGCTGGGAGGCTGATGCTGGGTGCTTGCACTGCTGGAATCAGCAGCAGCTGTACTGCTCTGTCTCCTGCTCAGCCCTGTGCCTGTGGCGGGACACGCCATCTGCAGTTCTCATCTGGACCTTCAGTTATACATGAGCTTATCCTGATGAGCACTGCTTCTCTGTGTGAGCCGCATTCCCCCTGCAAGGAGGTTATAACCACCTTGATTTGAGGCTGGGGGCCCGGGCCCTGTTTCCCACTCTGCCCAGCATCATTCCCTAAATGTAGGTTAGATTAAGATGAGCTTCAGACTTGATGACATGATATGTAAATATCCTTGTTTCACAGATAGGAAAACTGAGGCCCCAAGAGGGCACACGCTAGCCAAGGGTCTCTGAGTGTGTTGGTGGTGAGAGTACAGACTTCACATCTCCGGACTATGAGTCCAGAGTCTTCTGCTGTGTGCGGTGTCATCTCTAGTTAATAAAGGTGGAATTCTGCCAAGTGGGAATCTACCACATCCAGCTACCTCAACAGTTAGTTCTGTCAAATACCATCAGAATTGGCACACCCCAAACAAATGACAGAGTAGATGGGTATTCACTTGACCTAACATAAAACTCTTTGCTTCACAAAAAACTCCTTTCAGCAGCAAGACCATGTGTGCCCTGAGATCAGATTCATTTCACAAAGCATTGTGAGATTTCACTCCTGCTTCCTGGATCCGTCCTACAGGTGACCTGTATGATATGGATGGTTTAGGGTAGGGGTCATCAAACTGTGAGCCACCGGTGCAATCTGGACCAGCATCTGCTTTTGGAAATAAAGTTTGATTAGGACGCATTATGTTCATTCCTTTATGTGTTGTCTGTGTCAGCTTTCAAGGTAAGATGGCAGAGTTGAGTAGTTCCAATCGTGACTGTAAGGTCTGCAAAGCTGAAAATGTTTACTAATTAACCATTTACAGAGAAAGTTTGCTGATTTCTGATTAGGGAAATCCCACCAGATGCACATGTCTCTCAGTCTCTGTTTCTCAGTCTCTTTGTCTTTCTTCCTCTCCACCCACTCACCGTATTGATGACTACAGTTCTTTGCTTTGGGATGGGGTTCTACCTGGCCATAGCAGACACCTTGGAATAACAGTCCCATTTCCCTGACAAAGAACCTGAGGCTCAGGGGAGAAAGGGTTGATTTTCAGACTATATCATAAATCTCTTTTCCAGTAGACCCTATTGCCAAAATTGGGATTTTAGCTGATTTACTGTGGGGTGCAGACTGTTTTCAAGGGAAGGGGAGTTTCAGGGGGAAAGAACAAAACTTTCTGAGCACCTTTGGGGGAGTCCCATAACCTTCCATCTCTAGACTTGCTAGCTCTGTGAGGTAGTTATCAATAGCTCGACTTTATACAGAGAGAAGTACCCAGAGGTGAAAAGCCCATCCATGGCCACACAAAGCAGATGAGGTGAAGTCAGAATTCACAGCCAGGACTGGCTGAATCCAATGCCGCTTCTATTTCTTTCATGGGACAGGCTAAAGAGAGAGACCTAGGGAGGAAACACCTGTGAGGTGTCTCTTTTCTCCTCCCACTTCATGTCTTCTCTCTACCATCAGGCTTGGGTGCATCCTCCTCTGCCAGAGAACCTCCCAGACTTGTTACATCCCTTCAGGTTGCACTTGCTCCAACCATGCTTGAAGAACCCAGGCAGAACTGGCTTTCGACATCAGTACTCAGGCCCTCCTCCAACTACCAGGCACATCCTTCCCTGGTGGCTTGAGGTGGAAGAACAGGCAGGCCTGAGGCCTTAGTTCTACTCACCAGGAGCGGAAAAGAGAAGGGGAAAAGAGAGGAGATCTTTTTTTTTTCTTTTTCCAGTAACTGGGAATGGAGTGAGAGAAAACAAGAGAGGCCAGATGGAAACCACCATTCGCCCTGAGCGCTCGTAATAATCCAGACACTGGGCTAGGAATTTATTTCATTCATTCGTTAATCCTTCATTTGTTCCAATATATGAACCTATAGTTGAACCAAAAATATGGACCCATCCCTGTGTTTGGGGCAGGGATGGAAAGCTGGATACAAGTGACAATGGATGTACCTATTCTCGTGAACTTCCAGTTCAGTGGAGGGTACAAACATTGCCGAGAACATATCGGTAAATGTAAAATTCCAGGGGTGAAGTCTGCAGAGGGAACGGCACAGGAGCCGGTGTAGAATGAAACAAGGAAATCAGATGTAGGATGGCTCAGCTAAGACATGCCATTTAAATGGAGATGTCAGAGTGAGGAGGAGTGAGGAGGAGAGGGCGGGGGAAGTGTTCTGGGAGAGAATGTTTGTGAAGTTTCTGGTGGGACAGATGGGGAAGTGCTGGAGAAGAGAGCTGGGGAGCAGCGCAGATGGAGCCCTGGAGAGATGTGCAGGGCCAGACCACTGAGGGGATCCTAGGTGTGGCAAGAACTTCACATTCTCTCCCAAATGCAAAAGGACAGATTAAAGCTTCTAAGCAGAGAAGAAGCAACACGATCCCTATCTCCATTATTAAAATGATCACTCTGGCTGCAGGGTTGAAAATGGGTTGGAAACAGTAGGTGAGAATATTGAGAAGGTGATTGTAACAGTTTTTAAGCAGTGGATGCAGAGGACAGGCATTAGGATGGTGGCTGTGGAGAAAGGGAAAAGTTGTTGCCGGGAGTTGTAGTTAAACGGGAGATGCTCTACAGTAGGTCCTTATTAGTTATCTATTGTATAGCACAGGGAACTCTACTCAATACTCTGTAATGGTCTATATGGGGAAAAATCTAAACAAGAGTGGATATATGTATTTGTATAACAGATTCACTTTGCTGTACACGTGAAACTAACACAACACTGTAAATCAATTATACCCCAATACAGATTTTTTAAAAATAAATTAATTTAAAAAAACTAATAAACAAACAAACAAAAAAAACAGGAGATGCTCATGTTTCCATCAGTCCCCACCATTACCCTGAGAGGGAGGTATTGCCACCCCATCTTAAACATGGGAATGTTAGGATTACTGCTTCTGTTCTGTGGATGAACAGTGACAGAGCCAAGTCTGGGCCCAGGTCATTGTCCAGCTTCGACTTCCAGGAAGCCCTCCCAGAGTGCTGTTTATTGGAACCAACTGGAGAACTCTCTGTCTGGTCTCTGTGTCAGGTAAATAGAATTTCCTGAGCAAACGCTAGTTTTATCCTGCAGACCCTGTGCATCTTACTGCTGTATGTTTCCTTTTGCACTTTGGTTGCTAAGAATCTCTGAGTTAAGCAGTCAGCTCCTTCTAAGAACTACACAACACAGCACGGCACGGATTACCGTGAATACATCTAAGCTGAATTTGAATTATTTTCCTTACTCCGATTTTCCTTTCAATCCGATTCTCTATTGTGATGGATTTTTTAAAAACTGCATAAACTTAAATTCGCTGAGGAATGGGGTAAGACAGAAAGCAAATAGAGACTGGGTATTCAGGGTATCAGACACCAAGTTCAGTGTTAACTAGATAGGGACCAGGCTGAAGAAGATTTAGGGTTTGTCGTGAAGCACAAAAGCTGCTTCCCAGATTTTCCTCCAAACCCTGGTTCTGGAACCTTCTCAAGGACTCTGTTACCTTTGCTGCGGCGACGGCTTCGGTACTGCTCTGTGTAGAATGTCAACTGCGTTTCATCGTCTGCCTCTGAACCCGACGTCCCCTTGGTTCTCCCAAAGCTGATTCCCCCTGTGCAAAAATCACAATCCATCAGTCATCACAGGCCTCCAGAAGCTTGTTAAATCTCTCATCCAACCCAAAGATCAGCAACCCCATCCCCAGACTCCTTTCTGTAAATCCCAAGTGACCCAGGAGTCGGCATGATTTATAGAAGGCATTCAGGCTCTGCCATGGCTCGGACCTGGGTTCTAACCATGGCTTGGCAGCCTTGGGGCTGTGTGACCTTGAGGAGATGCCTCACCTTTCTGAGTTCTGGGTTCTTTCTTTCTAAAATAGGGGGAAAGCTGTTAACCTTGTGGGGTTGCTTTGAAGATTAAAGGAGATATGATACTTAAATACCTGGTCCAGTGTGGGTACCAGATCACTGTTAGGTATATTGTTGCTTAGAATGATGAACCTATCTCTGAGAAAATATTCCAGGTGACTTAATTTCACACACACGTTTCAGTCAAGTGCTTCCTCTATGCCAGGCTCAGAGCCAGACACAGGACAAGCAAAGATAGATACCACCCGGTCCTTGCCAGCCAGGGGATCATAAGCTAGTCATGGGGACAAATGGGATCCTAAGGAACCTTTAATCATGGCCATGTTTCCCACACAATGAGACATGGGGAATATGGGAGAGAGCAATCCATCCCAACACGGAGGACCAGGGAAGGCTTTATGGAGGAAGGTAGATTTTAGGTCAGGGCTGGAAGGATGGATGGGGGGCTTCAGTGGTAGAAAATGGAGTTGGGAGGAGAGGTAAGAGCTGGAGCATCCCTGGGGAGGGGGAGTGCGGGCAGGAAGAGGCACCAGAGCAGAGTGCTAACTGGGAAGGATCTGTTGGAGCCACCCAGGGGAAGTCCCCGAGTGCCACAATGAGGACTGGGGGCTTAATTTTGGATGTCACGGAAGGTTCTGAAGCAAGAGAATCAGTTCAGCAGCTGTGCATGCCAGGAGGGACATGATGGTGGTTCACAGACCTCAGAATGGGTGCCAGGGAGGGAGCACAGCCAGGAGTCTCAGGGATCACCAGGTAAGAGGAGATGGGGGTCTAGGTGAGGCCAGGGCTGGTGAGGATGGAGAGGAAGAGATGAGTGCAAGGGATGCTTCAGAGAGAAACTCAGAGGAACGTGGAGGGGGAAAAAGGCGATGCATTCATACACTAGGAATGGTTGATTACAAAACCGATAAAGGAAAAAAGGCTAGGAAGAAATATACCAAATTACTAATAACGGTTAATTTTTCAGGGAGAAATATGGGTAATTTTTATTTTCTCTGTGCTCTATTTATTTATTTCTTTTTAGTCCAGGATGTGGAAAGAGAGGGCTTAAAGGACTGGTGAACTCTTTACCCTAGAGAGGAAATGGTGATGGGAGAGCCTCAGAGCATGTTGGGGTGGGAAACAAGAGGGAGTTTGGTTTAGGAGACTGTTTAGTGAATGGAGCTTCAGACACCTACATCAACAGACTACATCTGGGAGGAGGCTCAAGGACCTGGTAAAGATGGTTGTCCTGGGTGGAGACATAAGTGGCTGAAGGATGGCGCTAGAGGAAGACTACTTCTCCCTGTAAATGTTTTGTATCTTTTGGATCAGGCACTGTGCAAACCTATTACCTATTCCAAAAATTCCACCTGAAGAAAAGAAAAATATAGAGGAAAATGTTGTTCAATTTGTGAAAGGATTTACTTTGTCACTTCCTCTGGTGGGCATTTGAAATGACGTTCAGTCCACAAAAATCCCACTCTTAGACATGCTTTCTGTAACAGTTATTACACATTCATTCATTCCAGCAACACATGTAGCAAGCTACTATGTATCTAGAAGATGTCTGTACATTATTACATACAATCCTCATTGTGACATACTCATAAGGAAAGCATAATTAACATACAAGACAATAATATAAAGACACACATAGGCAAAGTTACTTGCCAAAAGTCACACAACTGATGAGTAGGAGAGTTATGACTCAGGGCTACACTGTCCAGCTCCAGATCTGGGCTCTCCAGTATGTAAACTGCTTTCCCTGCAAACAACTCAAGAGGGAACCTTGGGGAAAGAAGATTGTCCTTTAAGCATCAAGGTGTCAAGTGCTGTGTTATGAGCTTTGCATACATCATCTCATTCCAAACTCATAGTCCTCATGGGAGGGAGGTATCATGATGCCAACTTTACAGATGAAGCAACCAATGTTCAGAAAGGAAGGTGATTTGTGAACAATGAGTGAAGTCAGACTTGGTACCCAAAGGTGTCCGACGGCCAAGCTCAAATTTTTAACCGTTATGACACTGTTTCTCAGTTTAATGCTCTGTAAAATGGAAAAAAATGAATACTTGGCCTCCTCCTTCCTGGAGACAGTATGTTGTAATGAACGGGAGAGGACCAGGGACAACAATACCTGATCACTGTCCCCAAATGTGTCTTCAGCCACTACCTGTCCCTGTCCCTTACTGCTCATCTCCCCAATCCCCAGCAACTAAAAGCAGGACCTGGAGACAGCAGGAGACTCCAGATTCTACCGGATGCAATTCCCCATTTAAAGGCTCTCCTTTGAAATGGAGTTGGCAGACGCCCCGTGGAGATTCTGGAAGCAGTGGAAGAGCAGAGGTCTTAGAGACCCGTAGGCTTTTAACATTTCCATTAAAATATTTTACTGTTACAGAAGAAGGAAGGAAGGAAGGAAGGGAGGGAGGGAGCGAGGGAGGGACTTTCGTTTACCTACACATAATTTTTGGCCAAGGGGAAAATGAAGGCATGTGATGAAATAGCTGCCTTAAGTACAGGAAGCATCTGTCATACTTCCTGCTGTGTTTGGGCAGCAGAGGAAAAGGCAGGGATCTATCTGCCTGTCAGGAGTCTACTCCATGCCCTTTACTGCTACTGCAGTACTTTTAAACATTCCAGCTAAACCCTCCCTTCCTTCCTCCCTCTCCTCCTCTTTCTCATCTTCCTTCCTTTCCCAAACAAATGGCCTATTATGGTGAACGTGGAAGAAAGAATTCAGACAGGAGTCTTTCTCTACTGGGACAGTCTAGCTGTGGCAGCGGGTGAGGGGGAGTGGGGGATGGAAAAGTCACCAGGCAATTCGGATATAATAAGAAAAGCTAAGCCTTCCATAGCACTGTCCCTCTGCCAGGCATGATTCTAAACCCTTTACTTGCATTGCCTTGTTTAATCCTCACAGTAATCCTAAGAAGCAGGTTAATACTTTCCTTCCCCTTTGAACGGATGGGGAAATGAAGGCACAAGGAAAGTCAGTAACCTGCCCGGGGTCACACAGCTCATAAGCTATAAACCCAGTTCAAATTCAGACAGTGGCTGCACTCGATTCCCTTAGTCCCGAGGCTGATGTACAATAAAATATGAGTAAAGACTTCATTTAATGCCCACAGCCGTCCTTGTAAGGAAGGCATTGTGAACCTTGTTTCACAGATGAATAAGCTGTGCCTCAGAGAGAGGTGATGAGAGGTGCTGAGTGAGGGAGCTGGGATTGAAATCAGGTCTGCCTGCAAAACCTGCCTCATGGCTATGAAAACCTGGGAAAGTGTGTGTGTGTGCGTGCGTGCGTGCATACGTGCGTGTGTGTGTGTGAGAGAGAGAGAGAGAGAGAGAGCAGAGGTAGAGCGGTAGCAAAAGCTTGATGATCTTGGCTTCTGAGGATCAGCAGGTCCGTGACTTGCCCCCAGAACCAGGGCACATTTTCCACTTTTCACCGATTCTCCCTGGAACAGCCATCCTTGTAAGGAAGGCATTGTGAACCTTGCTTTACAGATGAATAAGCCGAGCCTCAGAGAGAGGTGAAGAGACGTGCTGAGGGAGCTGGGATTGAAATCAGGTCTGCCTGCAAAGCCTGCCTCATGGCTACGAAAATCTGGGAAAGTGTGTGTGCATGCGTGTGTGTGTGTGTGTGTGTGTGTGTGAGAGAGAGAGAGAGAGAGAGAGAGAGAGAGAGAGCGAGAGAGAGACAGAGAGAGAGATAGAGCAAGCAGAGGTACAGCGGTAGCAAAAGCTTGATGATCTTGACCTCTGAGGATCAGCAGGTCTGTCACTTGTCCCCAGCACCAGGGCACCTTTTCCACTCTTCACCGCTCCTCCCTGGAACCTCAGCAATTCTACTATAGATAGGAAACTCTCATCACACTCAGCTAGATCCTAGTGATGCCTCCAGCATTCCACATGTTCCCATACCCCAAGACCAAGCCCCTGGCTTCTCCAGGTCCCCCCTCCATTCCCACAACTCTGGCCCTCACGTCCCTCCTGTAAGTACCAAGGTACCATGTTCAGAGTTGAAACTGAGGCTCAGAGAGGCTGCCTCTACATCAACCCAAAATATAATGCAAGCCACAGATGCAATTTTAAATGTTACTAGCCACATTAAAAAGGTTAAAAGTAAACAGATAAAATTAATTTTCAGAATATACTGGATTCAACCAATATATTCAAACTATTATCCTCTTAACTTGTAATTAACATAAAATTATTTTTACTGAAATATTTAATATATTTTTCACAAGTTTTCAAAATCCAGTGTATATTTTATGCTCACAGCACATCTCAGCACAGACTAGGCACATTTCAATTGCCTATCATATCAGAGAGCACAGTTCTGAAGGCACTTATATGACACATTTCCTGAGTATAATTAAGGACCAGAATCTGGAGAGATGTATAAGCCATGGGCCCCACTAAGGTGCTGAATTTTTTAAATGTGATTTGGATGAAAAATGGTGTAGTTCAGATTCCATTAAAAGACAATAGCCGGGCTTCCCTGGTGGAGCAGTGGTTGAGAGACTGCCTGCCGATGCAGGGGACACGGGTTCGTGCCCCGGTCCGGGAGGATCCCACGTGCTGTGGAGTGGCTGGGTCCGTGAGCCATGGCCGCTGAGCCTGCGCGTCGGGAGCCTGTGCTCCGCAACGGGAGAGGCCACAACAGTGAGAGGCCCGCGTACCGCAAAAAAAAAAAAAAAAAAAAAAGACAAGAGCCATTGTCTCTGCCCTCAGGCACTTAAAGGCTAGTAGGTTTTTAGATTGGTCTAATCCATGAGTCATGAAAGGTCATGCACTTCTGTACAAGAAATTAGGGTACTGGAGTCAGATATGCGTTCTAACCATGGTCCCACTTATTAGGTGTGTGGGCTTGGGCAAGGCCCCCAAACTGTCTGAATTCACCTTTAAAAAGAGGACAGTAACTCTCAGCTCACATGGTTACTATGAGGAAAATGATATGGTGTATGTAAACAGCACAAAGATCAGAGAAGTGAGAGTGAGGGCACACTCCTCGTTCATTCAGTGCTTGCCTGAGTTTAGGAGAAGAAATGGAAATGCCACTGAGTGGGAGTGGCGACTCCCTGCCTTCTGTGACATTGTAGGGAGGTGACAGCCACCCAAGGCGAACAGCCTCTGAGTGTCCATAGAATCTGCAGGGGCCACAGGCCAATTACAGACTGACTTGGAGATGATTCAGACAAATGGAAAAGGGCCCCCTCTACTAGCATTTTAATATGAAATTGGTGATACAGTGAACTAAAGTACAGCCATTAATTATACAGGGCCGCTCAAGTATTTCTATTTAGGGGCCGAGAGAAAGTGAGAATGGCAGAGGCTGGCAAGAGGAAAGGAGAGGAAGCAGCAGCTCCTTGGCCCTTGTTCCACAGGCCTCTGTTCCTTCTGGTCCTGAGTGGTCTGGGATGGAGCACGAAGAAGACGGGCAAAGCACATACCATAGTGGGATAAGCACCGCTCTGGACACCTTATACACAATATCCCATCCACACTTCACATGGGGTCTGAGAGGTAAGAATCATCCCAGTTTTACTGAGGGGCAAACCAACCTGCGGAACCTCAGTACTGCTTATCTAAGATCACACAAATTATAAGTCGCGGAGCCCCCCAGTTTGAACCTGGATTCTGTCTGATTCAAACCCCCCCTTAGGGCTTCCCTGGTGGCACAGTGGTTGAGAGTCCGCCTGCTGATGCAGGGGACGCGGGTTCGTGCCCCGGTCCGGGAAGATCCCACATGCCGCGGAGCAGCTGGGCCCGTGAGCCATGGCCGCTGAGCCTGCGCGTCTGGAGTCTGTGCTCCGCAACGGGAGAGGCCACAACAGTGAGAGGCCCGCGTACCGCACAAAAAAAAAAAAACAAAAAAACAACCCTTAGTCATTAGGGCAATGCAAATCAAAGCCACAGTGAGATAGATACCACTTCTTAGGCACTAGGTTGGCCACAATCAAAATAATAAGAAAATAACAGGTGTTGGAAAGGATATAGAGAAACTGGAACACTCACACATTGCTGGTGGGAATGCAAAATGGTGCAGAAAGTGTGGAAAACAATTTTACAGTTGGTTCCTCAAGAACTTAAACATAAAATTACACATGACCCAGGAATTCTGCCCCTAGGCATATCCAAAAGAATTGGAGAGGGTATTCAAATAAATACTGGTACATGAATATTCATAGCAGCACTACTTACAATAGCCAAAAGCGGAAACCCACATGTCCATCAGCTGATGAACGGATAAACAAAATGGGGTCTATTCATACAATGGAATATTATCCGGCCATAAAAACGAATGCTGGACACATGTTACAACACGGATGGACCTTGCAAACAGCACTTTGGATCTGAGCAAAACATTTTGCTAAGTGAAAGAAGCCAGACATAAAAAGTCATATGTTATATGGTTCTATTTATAGAAAACATCTGAAATAAGTAAGAAATAGTGATTGCCAGGGCTGTGCAGAGGGAAGAGAAGAATAGGGAGTGATTGCTAATGAGTTATGGGGTTTCCTCTTGATGTACTGGAAATGTCTGGGAACTAAACAGAGGTGATGGTTGCACACCTTGTGAATGTATTAAATGGCAATGAATGTACACACTTTTAAATAGATAATCGTTAATTTTATGTTATGCGAATTTTGCCTCAATAAAGAAAATGTTTTAAAAAAAGAGAGAGAAACCCTCTGTTTGCTTTGCAGCATCGCAAGACTCATGATAAAACTGTATAATGGGGAACTGTGAGAGCAAAGTGGAGACATCACAGAGCCCTGTTGAAAGCGTCCAGGCTCAAGGCATCCTGACCCAGTGTTTGAGGTCACAGAGGGTGACCAGTCAGTCTGTCCCGGACCCAGTAGTCACCTCAAATAACCACAACACTCATTTTTTCATTCATTCATTCAACGATTATTGACCAAGTGTCCACTCTGTATCAAAACATTGTTTCTGTGCACTGAGGGAAGATAAAGCAGTGAATAAAACAGACAAAACTTCCTGACGTTTGTTCTGGAGTTTCCTTCCTGGTGAGGAAGCAGTTAAAATATTCCAGGCATGATGCTGAGCCCTCTACATGGGAATTATCTCAATTTTGCTGATAAGTAAATGGAGACATTCAGAAGTTTATAGAGACTTCCCCAAGATGACACAGATATTTTGTGGCAAGGAGAGACCTGACCCCAGGTTTGCTCTGAGGCAAATCAGGGCATCCGAACAACTTGAAAGCCATATTATGGAAAAAGCTGGAGCAATTGTTAGGATGTATAGTCTATCCTGGGCCTGAGAATTAACTCACTGCCAATGTACTTTCTCTTACTGGGCTGCCCTGTCCACAGACCTGCTCTGCAGCCCCCAGCTGACCCACTCCTCCATACTCCATCTCTCGTGCTCTTGGTATCATGATGGATGGTGGTGACATGTTAAATTATTCAGACTCCGTGTCTTCCTCGAGCTGGTGACAGCAATACTGCATTTTTAGATTGCCCAGAACTGTGCCAGATAGAGAAATATGTAGCTTGGGAATGCAAAACCCATCTGACCCCCAACTGTCCAGGGAATACAAATGGTACCAGTCAAGGGAAGAGGACAAAAGTGGCTAAACTTCCCACACCCTAAACCACACAGCTCGCAATTGCTCTGAGCTCTAGGGCTAAACCACAGATGTTCACACACATCCACCATTTGGAGATGCTCTGACCACAACTGCTACCTGTCATCAGGTACCACTATAGGCCAGGCACAGGGCCAGGCACTTCACCCAGAGGTGACTACACATATTCCTATTCCTCCAACATGGAAACAGAGTCTGGGAGACATGGCCCTCCTTGTCCATAGTCACAAAGCCAGGAAGTGGTAGGACCTGGATTCAAACCCAGGTTTATCTGATCGCCAGAGAAGAAGATTCTGCAGCATTCTTGGGATTTATGTTGAATTTTTAAAAATTGATCTTTATGGTTAAAAAATATCTTTATGGTAAAATATAATTAAACATGATTGTTTATAATTTCAGGGAAAAAATATGACCTAGAGGCCCATTTATAGGGGACTGCTTAAAAAAATGGTAGCATATCTCTAATACAGACTTTTATGATATCATTAAATACAGTGACATAAATCTCTATTTATTGACATGCAAACCTCCCCATGATATATTGTTGAATGGAAAAGTAAACAGAGAAGAATACAAAGAGGGATTTCACTTGTGTAAATTTATACATATTTGCTGATATTTGGTGTGAATTCCACTGAGTACGTGTAATAAAATTAAATATATTTTAATTTAAAAAATAAAGAAGAGGAAAGTAGAAGTCATTCTGAGATATTCATGATCTAGGGTTATGAACCAAGCTTAAAAAAGCATATTGCAAAACGGTAAGTGCAAAACGATCCTATTGTTTTAAAAATACACACACACATAAAGTATGTAAATGTATGCATATATATATATATATATATATATATATATATACTTATATACACACACGCACAAAAAGATATTGAAAGAAATATATGAAGATGCTCTAGTGGTTATTCCCTGGGTAGTAAAATTTGGAGTATTTAAAAATTTTTTCTTATTGTTCTTCATCTGCATTTTATAATTTTCCTCCAATGAATATCTAATGCTTGGTTACTATAAAAAAACATATTTAATAAAAGTTATGTTTATTTTTTTAAATGGATTGTCTTTATTGCTCCAGCTTAAGCTATTCTTCACTTGACCTTTAGTGTAACATGGCCATCCGAGAGGTAATCATTCCACTATCCAAGAAAGGACAAATCTCAATTTATCCCCAGATTTTGGCTCAAAGAACTGCTTGCCTGTGGAGGGGAAGCTCTCCGATCAAGCTTAACTCAGTATCTCATGACAGTAAAGCTTTATCTTCTGGAATATCCCATTGCTTCCTGTGGGAGGCTGGATTTTCCAAAGATAGCCATAACAAAATCTCCCATCCCACATTCTCTTCTGCAATGTGACTTTTGCCACTCCCCTGTCAAAGGTGAAGGCTAATTTCTCTCACCTTGAATCTGGGCTGCCTTAGGCATGCGTTTTTAATAAAGAGGCATGACTCTGCATAACCTTTGGGCTGGGTCATAAAAGGCGATGCAGCATCTGCTTGGCTCTCTTGACATGCTGATTCTCTAGACACTTACTCCATTTTTGGAAACCTGCCCCTCATTGTGAGAAGTCTTAGCCACAAGGAGAGGCCAAGTGTAAGTGGTCCAGTCAACAGTCACAGCTGAGCCCAGCTTTCAAGATATCTCAGTCCAGTGGGGAGGGGGAAGGGTAAGCTGGGACGAAGTGAGAGAGTGGCATGGACATATATACATTACCAAATGTAAAATAGATAGCTAGTGGGAAGCAGCCGCATAGCGCAGGGAGATCACCTCGGTGCTTTGTGACCACCTAGAGGGGTGGGATAGGGAGAGTGGGAGGGAGATGCAAGAGGGAGGGGATATGGGGATATATGTGTGCATATAGCTGATTCACTTTGTTATACAGCAGCAACTAACACAACATTGTAAAGCAATTATACTCCAATAAAGACGGTTAAAAAAAAAAAAGATATCTCAGTCCAGGTGGCAAAAATGTGAGAGAAGAAGCTTCTAGTTGATTCTAGCCTCCAGACATCTGAGTCACCCACAGGTGTTTGAGTATTTCCAGCTGAGTCTCAGTCATTGTAAAGCTGACACAGTCTATCTTCCCTTTCTTGTTTATGAATTCCTGACTCTAGAATCCATGAGCATAATAAGACTGTTGTTTTAAGGCACTGAGTTTGGGGTGGTATACTATGAAGTAGTAAGCAACCACAACACTCCCCTTTGTCTAGTCCTACAAAAACATCCACACTCCTTCCAACCTGTCCCCATATGCCAGCCCTGAGCAATGGGAAGATGAACTGGGTGTCCAGAGACCCACATCCTAAGTCTGTCCTGTTAATAACATACTGTATGACTGAAAAAAAAAGCATTAACATCTAGTAAATACCGGGTTGGCCTAAAAAGGTTGATGTTATGGAAAAACCCAAACGAACTTTTTGGCCAACCCAGTATTACATAACAATGCTTTACTTTCTTCCCAAAGATAGTAATTCATTTGACTCTCACAGTAATTGCATGAGCTATTGTTATCCTCATTTGAAAGATAAGGAGACTGAATGAAAGACACTACAAATGACTTACTCCAGGTCACAAAGCTCATAAATGGCAAAGACTAGAATACAGTGTCAGGCCCAGAAGGTATATACAAGAGAATAAGAGAGCAGATTCGGGTCCGTGAGGCTGGCCAAGAATGAAGTTCCCCTCTAGATTCTGTAATAAATAATTTCCCCTCTAGATTCTGTCCAACCTTTTAGAATCATGGGCTCAGGCTGTCCCATGACCCCATACAATGGCCTTTCAGCTGTCTGAAGACTGCTCATGTGCCCATTTATAATCTTTCCATCCAAGAAAAATATCCCTACTAATACCTTCAGCCATTCCTTATATCACACATTTTACAAAAATTATGATTTTTTGGATTACAGAGTCAATGCCTATTTATTGTAGAAAATTAGAAAAAAAAATAAGAAAGCACAAAGAAGAAAATAATAACCAAGTCAAATACTATCACTACCAATTGACCTTTCTTACTTCTAGGTTTTTACCTTTTATATGCACATGTTTTCACAACTAGATTTTATGGTCTTTTTACATGAGTACATCTTGTGAGTTTTGTTAAAAATATCTAAGCATATATTGATTTATTCACTTATGTCAGAAATACATATTGGGATCCAACTATACTCTTCACACTTTTGCTATTACATAAATTACATATATCAAATGTGTGTGCATATGCACATATTTAGATCTATATCTAGATTTATATGTATATCAATATAATCATCTATACATATTTAGATACCTAAAACCACCAAAGTGTTAATAGTGATTTTCTCTGAATACGGAGATTTTCTTCTTCTTGTTCACCTTCCTGTTTTTGTTTTTTTTTCTTAATGAATTGAGATGGCTTGTGGAATTAAGACAAAGCTAAATAAACTATGTCACACACATTATCCCATATCATTAAGTACTGACACCAATATCATTTAATGCCTGCAATATATTCCACTCTATTGATGTATATTTTAAATCAATTCTCTATTGTTTACATTTTATATTGTTTCCAATTTTCACTGTAATATTGCATCACACCTTCCTAAAGATACATCTTTCTGCACATCCCTATGCATCCATGTGTAGAATTTTCTTGAGAGTAAAAAGATGAATTGCTGTGTCAAAGGGTATTGACATAGTTAAAGCTTTTGATCCATATTGTCAAGATGTCCTCCAGAAAGGTTATACCAATTTCATCCTGATCAGTTGTATATAGGAGTGATTATTTCACTATTTCCTCTGTAACACTGGGTATTGCATCACTGCTTTCCAATCTTTGTGATTTTGATGTGCATCCCGTATTTCAAATTCATTTTGTCAGATTCTTTTCAACATAGTCCAATTGGCTCAACTCCTTTTTGAGTTTTGATGTCCAGAACTAGGCATGATAATCCAGGTGTGTTCTGACCTACACCGAGCAGAAACGGACTGTCACCTCCCTTTCTCTGAACACAAAACTTATAATAATGCAATCCAGGACTGCTTCCGCTTAGGCAGCTGACTTGTGTTCAATATGCCCTCAGTTCTTTGTTCACATGCACTGCAAATAAATCTGGTCTTTCCCATCATGTATTTATAAAATTGATTTTTCTAAAACCAAAGTAAAAAACATTTTATACTACCAAGTTGTATCTATTTCAGCCCTTTCTTCTAGTATCTCAGGATATTTTTGGTCCTAATCTTGTGATCTCATGTTTTCATTATTCCCTGACTATATGTCCCCTGTGAATTGGATAAATATGAAAAGGAACAGGAGGTACGAAAAGGAATGAAAGGTTACTGAGTGTCTACAACATGTCAAGTCATAGATTAGATGTTTATGTAACTTAAAATCACATAGTACGTTTAAGAGTATAATGAAGTTGATGCTGGCATCTTTGTTTCAAATATTAAGAAACTGATGTGTGCAGAGATTATTTGTCTTCGGCAAGGCCATACAGCCAGTACAGAGAAGGAATGCATTGGGATGTCTAACTGTGGTCCTTGCTATTCCCAGAGTTCCATGCCAGGCCTTCCCTTACCTAAGGCAAGGACATCAGTGCTGAAGAGAACTAGATGGAGAATAGAACTTGATAGCTCATGGCTATAGAACTCTCTTCAAATTGACATCAGTCCCTTAATGAAAACTCTTTGGAAACATATAATTGAATAAAATTGACTATACTATCAAGCACTCTACAATTTCCTCCTTTGAAAACCAACAAAAAAATGTTGTTCATTCAATAAAAATCTGTTGAGAGCCTATAATATACCAGGTAACGGATATGCAGTAGACAGTAAACAAATATTCCCTGCCATCACAGAATTGGCACTTAATTGGGAAGATGGAATATTCAGATAAACACATGTAAAAAGCAATACACCTATGAGAAGCTTTGTCAAATATCTTGCTGACACTTAGATATCCTGTTTCATGGTATCTCCCTGATCTACCTGTGCAACAAGTATATCCAAAGTAGAACTGCAATTCACCTGGCATGATTTATTTGCAGTGAACCCAAGATGGCTTCTAACGCTCCCAACTTCTGATCCCACACACTCACTATGTAAATTTGGCCAACTCATCTTATTGTGCTTGAAGATCAAAATCATGTTTCAAAAGTGCTTCACCACTTACTTGAAATCAGGATAAGATTTGTGCATTTCAGATTTTTGGATTTTTGGCTTCTCTGCCTACCTTTATTCCTCCAAGAGTGTAAGTAACTTTGTGGTTCTGAAAACATATCTTCATATTATTTTAGCCCTGGAAAAGTAATTTGCTTGGGTCGAGAGACTGAACTTGAGGAAGACACTTCAAAGTAAATACTTAGTACCTCCTCTGTATGTTAGAACTCCATTCCTTACGAAACATCTTTATTCTCCCTTTACTAGTTTTCAGATTGTTTTCTTGATATAAGTGACAGATCTGACAGACTCAGAATGAATTTAGTTTTATACTTTCATCTGGTTATAAGGTTTCAGTTGTTTCATGCAATGGGACAATCATCTTCTTGTTCTTACTGTTCCAAAAGCAATTTTAAAAGCTTGTTTTATTTGTCTTCTTTCCAATTTGCCCACCAGGCACTGACAAATTTGAAGTCTCAGCCTTTCTGGGAGTACTTTCATAAGTTTAGGCTAAACTGTTCCACATTTTGGCCTTTTTTCCATGTATTAGTTTCCTGTGCAAATATAGCTTCCCCCTCTATGCTTCCCAAATTCCTCCTTCATTGTAATTCTCTGTGATTATTTGTTCAGAATTTCATTTTTCAGAGTCTTCCTCTCTGTAATACCTTTATTTCATTTTAGAGTCTCCGGTCATAGAACCAGAAAAATCTATCTTCTGGCATTAAAATATTATGTGTATATGTGTTCATAAATTCTTGGTTATAATTTTTCATCTCTTCAAATAGAAAAATGTTATTTCTTGGTTTAATAATATCCAGCGCTGGCAAGGGTTTTATGAAATGATCACTTTCCTAAATTGCTGCAAGCAGTGCAAATTTGCACAGCCCTTTTGGGAAGCAATTTGGCAATATAAAAAAGAGCCTTGAAAAATCTCCATCCCTTTTGACCCACTTCTGGGAATTCACCCTAAGGAAACCATCCTAAATATAGGAAAGGCTTTATGCAGCTTTACACTCATTGCCTATGCAGCTTTACACTCATTGCCATGTTATTTATAAATATAGAAAAATGGAAATATCCAACTTGAGGGGAATAATTAATTATGCTGGAATATTAAAAGGGTCTTGATGAGGATGAGATGTTGTAGAAATTATTTGTGCCTGCCCAATATCCATTTTGAGAAAGGAGGGTAAAAAACATAAACTCTATATTATAAAATAATAATCATTGAATATAGTAGAGATTCTGCTTATGGCATAAAGGAATAAAATATTAGCAGGCCAACCCTCTTGCAGATAACAACAATAAATTTTGGACAAAAAAAGAAAAAAAATGCTACCTGAGGGCTCTGGAAAGTAAATAAAAGCAGGTATGTTTTGGGAAGGAGTTGAAACTTGGAGAAAGCAGGCAGCATTGGGTGAACTTCCTATGTTTCAGGGTTGGTCCTGAGGGTAGGTCACAGTTTCTGTATGGCTCAGGGCAACAGAAACAACAGGACAAAGACTGACTTTTTTTCTGGACTGAGGACCCAGTAGACGGATCCCCGATCAACCGAATGCTCCCAGGGAGTGAGGGAGAGACCCAAAAAATGGAGAGACCTAGAGAAGGGTTTTGTAGTCTGTCTGTAGTCTCTGTCCACATCTCTGGTTGACCTCTGAACTATATATGTTTAAGGCAGACTCCAACCAGCTCAGCTGGAGGAAAAAAGTAATAATAATAACTGAGATTTAAGATGTTGCTCACCACAGGCAAGACAGCTGGAGTCTAACCAAGTTCACTGCCTGCAAAACAACATTCAACATTCTTTGGAGAAAAAGAATCCAAGAATCTTCATACAATAAATTCACAACTTCTAGAATTCAATCCAAAATTATTCAACATATGGTGAACCAGGAAAGTTTCATCCATTCCCAAGGGAAAAGACAATCAGCAAAGGTCAACCTAAGATGATGCAGATGGACGAGGACCTTAACACAACTACTATAATTGTGCTCAATGGGGGTAAGGAAGAAGATAATTATAATGAATAAAAAATGTAAGAATTATGAGCAGGAAAATTATACACAAACATACTTACAGCAAATGAAGTTTTAAAAGCAAAAAAAATTAAACATATATGTGGGTTTTTTTTAACCACTGTATGGGCTTAATAGAATGGAGATAACAGAGAAAATAATCATTGCCTTGAAAACAGATTAATAGAAATTCTCTAATCTGAAGAAGAGAGAAATGAAAGATTGAAAAAAAAATTAAACAGTGTTTAAGGGATCTACAGGACAATACCAAAAGTTCTAAATATGGATAAAAAGAGTTGCAGAAGGCAAAGAGAGAAAAAAGAATAATAACTTTAAAAATTAAAGTAATAATGGTTGAAATGCACCAAATTTAGCGTAAGATATAAACTAGCAAATTTGTAAAGCTCAGGGAACAGAATAAATATGAGGGGGGAAAAAGCCTATCCTTATAGTCAAACAGCTGAAAATCAAACATACAGAAACAGCTTTGCTCTAGCCATTTCAATATGGCAAGAAAAAGAAATAAAAAACACAGAGTATAAAGGAAATGAAACCATATTTTTTGCAGATGACATGACTGTTTAGAAAAAGAATCATAAGAAATCTACAAAACTATTAGAATACGTGATTTTAGCTTGCAAGATGAAAGTTTCATATAAGAAAGTTAATTGTATCTTTATATATAGGCAGCAAACAACTGGAAAATAAAATTTAAAAAACAATTCCACACAACAGTACAAGAAAGTCTAAACTACACAATAAGTTTAACAACAGGCATGCAAGATCTCTTCAATGAAAACAACATAAAACTGCTAAGAGAAATGAAAGAAAACCTTAAAAAATGGAGAAATATACCACATTTGTGGGTTGCAAGACTCAATATTGTTAAGATGCCATTTACTCCCAGACGTATCTATAGATTAAATGAAACACTACTTATAATCCCAGCAGCTTTTTTTTTTTTTTGGTAGAAATCAACAAGATGATTCTAAAATGTATATGGAAGTGCAAATAACCTCCAATAGCCAAGCAATTTTAAAACAGGACTAAACTGGAGGACTTAACACTGCCTGTTTTCAAGGCTTGCTATAGTGCATTTTTGGCTAAAGGATAGGCATATAGATTAATGCAACAGCATAGAGAGTTCAGAAATATACACAATGGATTTTTCGTAAAGTTGTCAAAGGAAAACCTTCTCAACAAATGTTGCTGGAACAACTGGAGAGCCATATGCTAGAGGAAATGAGCACAGACCCTTAGATCATGCTGTATACATATATTAACTCAAAATGCATCCTAGAACTAAAAGTAAATACTAAAACTATTAGCCTTCTAGTAGAAAACAGGAAAAATGTCTTTGTGACATTGGGGTAGGCAAAGATCTTAGATGGGGAACCAAATTCATGAACCATAAAATAAAAAATATATATATATAAATAGAACTTTATAAAAATGAAAATAAATCTTCTAAAGAGATCACGAAGACAAGACAAGCCATAGAATGGGAGAAATTGTCTGTAATACATATATCTGACAAAGGACTTGTATCCAGAAAATATAAAGACTCCTTATAATTCTAGAAAAAGGAAACAAAAACTCAGTTGAAAAATTGGCAAGTTATTGGAAGAAATACTTCAACAAAAAAACAAATCTCAGAATGGCAACAAGCACATAAAAAGATGCTTAAACTCTTTATTCGTCAGGAAAATGAAAATTAAACCACAATGAGATACTACTACACAACCATTAGAATGGTTAATTTTTAAAAAAAAGATCAGCCTTACCAATTTTGACAAAGTTTTGAAGCATGCGAAATTCTCATACACTGCTGATGAGAATGTGCATCAGGTACTTACTTTGAAAAAAAAAATTTCTCGAAAAGTTAAACCCACAACAACCATATGACCCAGATATTCCATTCCTAGTTATTTACTAAAGAGAAATGAAATCATATGGCCACACAAAGACTTGTGCATGAATGTTTGTAGCAGCTTTATTCACAGTAGCACAAAAGTGCAGTCAACCCCAAAGTCCATCAACAGGTGAATACATAAAATAAAGCATATCCATATAAATGGAATAATAGCCAGTATTTTAAAAGGAACTCCCAATACATGCAAAACAGATGAATCTCAAGGTAACTAGGTAGAATGAAAGATACCACACACAAAGAATACATACTGTCTCATTCCATTTAAATGAAATTCTAGATGAGGCAAATTCAATCTACAGTGACAAAAAGAGGATCTGTGGTTGCCTGATGTTGTGGATAGAAAGAAGGATGAATATAAAAGGATGTATTATAAAAGGTGATGTATTATAAATTGTGTACTCTAAATGGATGCAGTTTATTGTACATAAAATATACCTTAATTTAGTTGATTTTTAAACTGCATATAGAAAAATATAAATCAAGCTTGAAAATTAACTACAGCAAAATTTAAATGTTGGTAATATTTAGATAATGGGGTTACAGGAAGTTTTTATTTTTCTGGTGGCACTTTTAGGAATTTTAGAGACTTGCTTTAATGAACACAAATCATTTTAACTTTAAAAAATAAACAAGTTTATGACATGGATTAGATTAAGAGCAGCCTCCTGTTCCTGGTTACATGTATAATTAAGATATGCATTTTTGTCTAAGACATATTATTTCCAAATAATACTCTTTTTGTTGGTCAGAATCAAGGGCAAAGAGGTAATCCCAGAGGGATAAGTGTTCTCCTTCTCATCTACATTTCAGGCATGAAACTGGAACACAGACAATTCAATAATTTATCATAAATAATGTTGTTAGCAGAATAAGTCTTCCTGTACCTATCTGAAGAACTGAGGCCTTCATTGATACACTGCATTAGCTCTGAACTGTATTATGCATTCAAAATTCATTATACACACACACACACACACACACGCACACACACACATCTCCATCCATCATGGAAGGTCCAAAAACACTTGGCTTTGGAGTCAGGATACCTGAGTTTGAGTCTTGGTTCATTAATTCTGTTTTACTGTGGTGGTTTTAAACACAGCCCCCAGATTGTTTAACACACCTCTCATTGAGAAGTACAATCTCCTACCTTTGAATCTGTGTGGGCTTGTTCCTGCTCTGACTAACAGAGAATGGCAGAGGTGAGGCTGTATGTCTTCCAAGGCTCAGTCAGAAAAGGCCATGAAGGAATGGATAAAGAAAATGTGGTACATATATACAATGGAATATTACTCAGCTATAAAAAAGAACTAAATAATGCCATTTGCAGCGACATGGATGGACCTAGAGATTGTCATACTGAGTGCAATAAGTCAGACAGAGAAAGACAGATATCATATGATATTGCTTATATGTGGCATCTAAAAAAATGGTACAAATGAACCTATTTACAAAACAGAAATAGAGTCACAGATGTAACAATAGGAAACAAACTTATGGTTATCGGGGGGAAAGGGGTGGGAGGGATACATTGGGAGATTGGGATTGACATACATACACAACCCACAATATATAAAATGGATAACTAATAAGGATCTACTGTATAGCACAGGGAACTCTACTCAATACTTTGTAATGGCCTATACGGGAAAAGAGTGGATATATGTATATGTATGACTGATTCACTTTGCTGTACACCTGAAACTAACACAACATTGTAAATGAACTATACTCCAATAAAAATTTTAAAAAAGGAAAAAGAAAGAAAAGGCCATGAAGTTTCTCCTGGTTCTCTTGGGAGGGTTGCATTGAGAGAAGCCAGTCACCATCTAAGAAGTCTGACTGTCCAGAGACTACCATGTTGGAGGGGCCACCTGTAGAAGCACTAGTCAACAGCCCCAGCTGAGCTCCTCGCCAACAACTAGCATTAGCTGCCAGGCATGCAAGTGGGCCATTTTGGATGTCCTGACCAGCTGACTCTTCAGACGACTGCAGCCCAAGCTGGCGTCTGACTGTAACCACATGAAAGATTCCAAGCCAGAGCTGCCCAGCCAAGTCCTTCCCAAATTTCTGACCCACAAAATTTTGGGTAAAATAAAATGGTGGTTGCTTTTAGCTACAACATGTGGGGCAATTTATTATGCAGCAATAATACCTGTACTCACACAGTGATCATGGGTGAGTCACCTGACATCTTTAAACTCTGAAGTGTTACATCTCTAACCCAATATCATGTTAGAACTGTTGCAAGGATGAAAAGGATCTTGTGAACCTTGGAGTTCTGAGCTAATACTTGCGGTTTTATTTTATTTACTTATGTATATGTTGACTTAATACACTTATTGAATGTTTACTGTATGTCAAGCCTGTGTGGTAGGCTAGGGTACCACCATGAACAGGATACAGTCCCTCCAGTCAGATAACTCAGATCTGGATGGAGGAAGTGGTCAGGAAACCAGGAGATGGACTGAAATGTGGAAAGGCCACCACATGGGTCAGTGCAGGAACTGTGGAACACATTGTAGGGGCTCGTTCCTACCATCCTGGGGGCAGCACAGAGAATGGTCAGGATTCCGATTAGAAGTGTGGAAGCACGGGGGGGCATGAGAGTGGAGGAAACACCACTGCATAAGAGTAGCAGAGCATCCGGCTTAGCTCAATCGTCAGTGAGTTGGAACTAAAAAAGGAAAGTGGACTGTTGTACAGAGGAAGGGGGTTTCTTGTGACCTGTGTAAATCTTGGTGAAAGAAGACTTCACAATGTGGCATGACAGAGTAGTGCCTTCCATGCATCTGTCTAGGCACACAAGAATAAAACAATAAATAGGCAAACAAATAATCAAGAACAACAGACTCACATAATTGCTACCCTTAAATAATCTTTGTCACTTTGGACAAGCAAAGCAGGAGGTAAGGTTAAGGGTACAAGATTTCACGAGAAACTTCTCATTCTGCTCAATGCAAGGATGGAGAATGGTAAGACTAGGAGGCCACCATGGAAGCCTGGCTCCAAAATCTTTGCAAAACCCCTGTTTCCAAGTCAGAGTTACACAGGGATAGGCCTGCCTTAGGCCTAATGGCTGTGCCATAGCCAGTAGAGTTATTCCTTGATTGTCAGATGACCATGATCATACTCAGAAAGTGTGGGGGGGTAGGGGAGGGGGGGATCAAGGAGAATCTAAGCATCAGCAAAAAAACAAAAACAAAAATAAAAAAACACATCACCTTCCCATTCGTCATTTAAGTAGGTCCATTTAACAACTCCACGACGTAAGCAGAATAAGCAGAATGGTGATTACCAATGTGTAAGGCAGGTGTCTAGAAGATGACAGAAGAACAAGTGATTCACAACGAGCTCTTGGGTGTCTGCACCCAGGGCTCTTCCCCTATACCTCTTGTGGACAATATGATAACTTAGCACTTCAGAATGGTGATGTGTGGTGACTACAGTGAGGTTCTCAGGGTACTCAAGGCCTCAGGCAGGTGAAGAGGAGAGAGAAGGGGACCTGTGTGGAACGAGGGACCTCAGTCTCCCCTTCACTGAGAAAGGTCCAGTACTCTCTGCCGCAGAGACATGAAGGGCTCTGGACAGATGCCTAATTTACTGAGCTCAGATCCATGCGAAATGAACTCAGTGCAATTTGCTATTTGCCCTCCTTCTTTCCTCCCTTGCAGAAGTTTACAGTTTTTAGACAGCTTGGGTGGGCGGGGAAGTAAAGTTAGAAAAAGAGGAAGAAAAAGAAAGACCAAGCAGCTGTAATACCCAGAGGGGTGCCAATACAGCTGTATTAGGAAAGAGTTGGGGGCTTTCTTGGGGGGCAGGAAGAGTTCTCCCATAATGTCTCAAAATGTAGGCAGGGGCTTTTCCCCTCCTTTAGTTCTTGGTGTGGAACCAGGCACACAGCAGGTGCTAGCAAGGGCTGGCCAGAAAGAATGAAGCAGGAGGAACTGTTCTCACCAGCACCCCCAAGGTGTGATGCTACAGATGCTTTGAAGAGACTTTCTCCAGATTAATCCTGTTTGCTGAGTTATTAGCCTTTCAATCGCAAACAGAAATACTCCACCATGCCCTGAGAGTCTGCGTTTTCAGTTCCCTCTGCTACCATTCCCCCCTCAGCCCTCCCACAGTTCCATCCCAGAAGAAGACAGCATCGTTTCAAAGCAGACACCACAACTGAGTCTTTCTTCAGACATGGCCATCTATGGGCACACTTTGCATCCCTCTGGGTGTAAGATTCCACCCAAAGGTTCCTGCATCTTACAACAGCTGGGCAGAAGGCAGGTGAAATCCCTTTTTAAAAGCACTGTTATGCAAAAAAAAAAAAAAAAAAAAAAAAAAAAAAAAAAAAAACCCACACACATGATTTCCAACCTCTCTCCACTTCCTACAAGGCTACAAGCACCAGGGAATTTCACTGTCATTCCAAAAGGGATTCACTGGCAAGTTACACAGACTCATTAACTAAGACCTAGGATTCCTGGGTCCTCACCCCGGTTCTATCAAAGTTGCCATGTGGCTTCTGGTCACTCATTTAACTTCCCTATTTTCTTATAAGAGAAAAATAATGGTTATCTTCCCCATAGATTTTGCAAAGTTACTATTCAGTTCAGATGAGAAACTCTTAAATGGCCAAGTCAGAATTCTTGATGGGTCTTCCCCAACCTGCTACTCTCCCAGGCTCCCCATCTTAAATAAAAAAATGATCTCTAGTCATGCACTTACTTACTCAGGCCAAAACATGGCAGCCATCACTGGGCCCTTTCTTTCTCTCCTAGAGAAAAGACAATCCAACCTCATTTCTTTCTGTCCGCCTTGTCACTCACAGGGAATCATTCGCCCTAGCCTTTTTCATCCAACACATTAACCTTGTTCTTGCCCCAGGGTCATGACACTGCTCTTTCCTCGTCTGGAATGTTCCTTTTCTACTTCATGTAGGGCTCTCCTCAAATGTCACCTCCTTGGAGAAGTCTTCCCTGACTACCCTATCTGAGATACTAGTTTTCTTTTACTCCCACATGCTCTACTTTATTTTTCCTGCTTTATTTTTCTTCATAACATTTATTAATATCTGAAATGATGCCATGTCTTTGTTTGCTGCCTCTCTCTTCCATCAGAATAGAACTGTCAGGAGATTAGGATCTCTGTTTTTTCTATCACCGTACTCGGCACCTAGTCCAGTGCTGGCATAGAGCAGACACTCGATAAAATATTTGTGGAACCAATGAATAGCTAATGCATGTAAAAACATGTGGAAAAGTTCAAAGCTGCACAGCTGAAGGGAAAATTATACATTATAGCTGTCCCTGCCCACTCCAAACAGAAAAAGACTTATATGTAGGTTTGGAAATCTCTTGTAAACACATATACGTTTCAACATGTAGACGTTTCAGGAACAACTCGCCTGCTTGGTTATGTGAGGAACTGTCTGGGGAAATGAAGGAAATGAAAAACGCATTTTGTTTTGCTAGGCATGGTGTGTTATTTCCCAGATTGTGCTGGATTTCACAGGAAACGCCTTCAGGCTGAGGGGATGAGAGTGCCAAGGCGAGGTGCAGTGGGACAGGAAGGCCCCTACTGAGGACCAGATGGGCTTGTGTTGGGGGCAGGGGATGGGGAGAGAGCACAGAGTGGCCTCCAGTGTCCCTGCCCCTCCCAACACCTCCCTCACCACACTCCCTCATCCACTGGTTCCAGAATTTTTCACTCCACAGTTAATGACAAAGCCTACCCTTCCAAGTGCTAGAAAGAACACATGATGTGAGCTCAGCCTCTTCCTTGCTGAGTGAGTTTTGAGAAAATTACTTAACCTCTTTGACTCTTTTCTGCATTTTTAAAAACGTGTAATGTGAAAAACAGGGACACGTATTCCTGCCTCACTAGCTCTTGTTTGAGATAAGGTCCTTGTGAGTGACACACATGAGGGGATCCCATTGTGACATGTCCGTTACCCCGAATTTTCCCAGAAGGTGATGGAGCCTGACTTTAGAATCTTTTCCATGGGTAGATGTTGCTGAGTGGAGGTGAAGAGGTAAATAGCACTGGAACATGAAAAGGTAATTTCTTAACATAGCCCAACTCTTATTTCACATTAAAGGAAATTATTTGTATTCAAAGATTATGTAACGGTAAAACGCTGAATGATTATAAAATATTTTGGCTCCTATTGGGTATGGGGGAGAGGTGAAAAACCCTGAAATAGAAGAAGGTGGTGGTTCATAGGAAAATTTTATCATTTCTGTTTTGAAGGACTGAAGACTCTACCTTCCCACGCACATTCTGAGCACTTCCGGCAAAGTGAGTCATCATGTTATGACAGCAAGTATTTGCTAAGCTTCTACTATATTCCTGTTTCTGGATCTAAACCAGTTCTCAGACCTGAACTCACTGACCAAAGAAGAGCCTGGGTACCCACGAGGAAGGCTCCGACAGCACAGCAAGTGTACGTAGCCACGGTTCCTCCAGGTCTTCCCCAGGGGATTGACGGCCATTTATTTAGGTAATCAGATACCCAGGTAAGAGGAATATCCAGACTATTCAAAGAGAGTTGAATACAAGTTGACATTGATACCCAGGGACCCAAGGTATAGTTAGAGTGGGGGAAATATGGACTGCCAGGTAACAAATGGAGTCCTCACCTAGGTCTATTTCACCATGAGATGATCACGTCCCCGGTCCCCAAGTGGATAATTTACATGGACATATGGAGTAGATGGGAGAATCCTTGTCTCACTGTTTCCTTGGTCTCTACTGTAAACTATCACAGTGGGGAAGGCAAGTGCAATCATCTCCATCTCCAGCCCACAGAGGAAAGCAAAACCAGGATCACATCCTGAGGGTAAGTAGGTGTGGTAAGGGATACTCTGAAAGACCCTGAGGATGCAGGGATGGTGGTCTCCATCACATCGCCATGTAATCCACCAGCCCTGTCCTTTAACAACTCAGATGGGTCCAGGGGGATGGCAGTGAGCTATCACACACTCAAACAAACTGTAGGCTTAATTGCAGCTGCCAGATGTGGTGTCTATGCTACAGCCAATTAACACAGCCTCGGGCATTTAGTCTGTAGCCATCTATCTGGAAAATAAGTTTTTTCCCATCTCTCTCGAAGAAGGAACAGAAGCAGTTTCCATTCACATGGGGTGGGCACCACTACACATTTACAGTCCTTCCCCGGGGCTGTATTAACTATCCAACCCTCTGTCATAACAGGCTGAAGGGACATGGACTACCTGGACTTGTTGTAGAATATCACACTGGCCCACTATGTTGATGTATCCTGCTAACTGGACCAGAAGAACAAAAGAGGGAAAGTACATTCAAGAGCCTGGTGAGATACATGTACTCGAGAAAGCACAAGATAAATCCTATGAAGAAACAGGGGGCTTGCCACATCAGTGAAGATTGCTGGTTTCTGTGGTCTGCGGTATGCTATATATCTGTTCCAAAATAAAGAAGAAATTCCTGCATCTTACACTTCACAACTCCAGGAAGGAAGCAGAATGCTTGGTAGGCCTCTTTGGGTTCTGAAAGCAGCATATGAAACACGTGGGGATATTACCCTGACCCATTTTCCCAGAGGCATGGAAGGCTGCCAGCTCTACATAGATCACAGAGCAGGAAAAGGATCTGCAGTGGGGCAGGCTGTGCTACAAACAACCCTGCTATGTGCATTATGTGATCAAGTGGACCCTACAGTATGAGAGTCACTGGTGGAAATAAATACTCTGTGGAGTTTGTAGCAGGTGCCAATTAGGAGACTCACAATGTAAACCCCCCCCAAGCTTCTGGAATAAGGCCATACCATATGCCGCACAGAGCTATGCATTTGCAGGAGGCTGGTGGGGCCTCTACCTGGTATGCTCCAAGGTCCTAACAAGAGCCTAGGAAGCCAGAGCTGCCTATCATGAGCTGGATTCTGTCAGATCCACCAAGCCATGTGGGAGAGACGGCATAAGATGAAAGTGGCGCATCCAGAATCAGGCCCAAGCAAGTTCAGAGGGCACAGGTAAACCGTTAGGGAACTGCTGATGGAAACCACCCACCCTGGCCAGGCCCACTTGCTCAAGCTGTCTCACAACAGGAGGTCCCAATAAGGAACATGGTACTGCTGCCAAAAACTAACCTGGAGAATTTGGGAGGGGCCGAAAGAGGGAGGACACAACCAATCTCCCAGAGTCCTTCCTGCTGGAATCCATCCTGCCTGAGAGATGCACGCACCGCAGGGAAGGACCCTGTGTCAGACCATGGGCCAAGCAAGGTGACTGGCCAGAGACAACCCAGAAGCTAACGCCATTACCATAAAAAGCGAGACTGCAAGCCACGTGGAAGAGCAGTTCTCCTGGGTTCCCTTACCCTGCTGCTCTCTACCCGTGCGCCCCTTTCCAATAAAGTCTCTTGCTTTGTCAGCACGTGTGTCTTCTCGGACAATTCGTTTCCAAGTGTTAGACAAGAGCCCACTCTCAGGCCCTGGAAGGGGTCCCCCTTCCTGCAACAAAACTACACACGTGGATGGCCCAGATCCCATGCCATCCACCACTGGCACCCTTCCTTATGCTTATGTAAATGGTGGGGGTTGGGGGGAGGCATGGGGGTGGAAGGCCAAGCTGATTTCATGGAGAGATATTGGCTTCATACATATGGATACAAGTCAAAAATAAGTCACTTCTGCACAAAGGACAGACTTCAAGGGGTGCACTTGGCCATCCACTTTGTGGGGACAAAGGTGAGGTTCAAGGTGAGATACAAGTGGATGTATGACTTGATTGGCTGCTATTTGAGATTTTTCTTGTTTCTTGAGGTAGGCTTGTATATCTATAAACTTCCCTCTTAGAACAGCTTTTGCTGCATCCCATAGGTTTTGGATAGTCGTGTTTTCATTGTCATTTGTCTCTAGGTATTTTTTGATTTCCTCTTTGATTTCTTCAGTGATCTCTTGTTTATTTAGTAACGTACTGTTTAGCCTCCATGTGTTTGTTTTTTTTACATTTTTTTTCTAATCTCATAGCATTGGGGTCAGAAAAGATGCCTGATATGATTTCAATTTTCTTAAATTTACTGAGGCTTGATTTGTGACCCAAGATGTGATCTATCCTGGAGAATGTTCTGTGTGCACTTGAGAAGAAAGTGTAATCTGCTGTCTTTGGATGGAGTGTCCTATAAATATCAGTTAAATCTATCTGGTCTGTTGTGTCATTTAAAGCTTGTGTTTCCTTATTAACTTTCTCTTTGGATGAGCTGTCCATTGGTGTAAGTAAGGTGTTAAAGTCCCCCACTATTATTGTGTCACTGTCAATTTCCTCTTTTAGAGCTGTTAGCAGTTGCCTTATGGATTGAGGTGCTCCCACGTTGGGTGCATATATATTTATAATTGTTATATCTTCTTCTTGGATTGATCCCTTGATCATTATGTAGTGTCCTTCCTTGTCTCTTGTAACATTCTTTATTTTAAAGTCTATTTTATCTGATATGAGTATTGCTACTCCAGCTTTCTTTTGATTTCCATCTGCATGGAATATCTTTTTCCATCCCCTCACTTTCAGTCTGTATGTGTCCCTAGGTCTGAAGTGGGTCTCTTGTAGACAGCATATAGATGGGTCTTGTTTTTGTATCCATTCAGCAAGCCTGTGTCTTTTGGTTGGAGCATTTAATCCATTCATGTTTAATGTAATTATTGATATGCATGTTCCTATGACCATTTTCTTAATTGTCTTGGGTTGGCTTTTGTAGGTCCTTTTCTTCTCTTGTGTTTCCCACTTAGAGAAGTTCCTTTAGCATTTGTTGTAGAGCTGGTTTGGTGGTGCTGAATTCTCTTAGCTTTTGCTTGTCTGTAAAACTTTTGATTTCTCCATTGAATCTGAATGAGATCCTTGCTGGCTAGAGTAATCTTGGTTGTAGGTTCTTCCCTTTCATCACTTTAAGTATCTCATGCCACTCCCTCCTGGCTTGTAGAGTTTCTGCTGAGAAATCAGCTGTTAACCTTATGGGAGTTACCTTGTATGTTATTTGTCATTTTTCCCTTGTTGCTTTCAATAATTTTTCTTTGTCTTTAATTTTTGCCAATTTGATTACTATGTGTCTTGGCGTGTTTCTCCTTGAGTTTATCCTGTATGGGACTCTCTGCACTTCCTGGAGTTGGGTGGCTATTTCCTTTCCCATGTTAGGGAAGTATTCAACTATGATCTCTTCAAATATTTTCTCAGGTACTTTCTCTGTCTCTTCTCCTTCTGGGACCCCTATAATGTGAATGCTGTTGCGTTTAATATTGTCCCAGAGGTCTCTTAGGCTGTCTTCATTTCTTTTCATTCTTTTTTCTTTATTCTGTTCCTCAGCAGTGAATTCCACCATTCTGTCTTCCAGGTCACTTATCCATTCTTCTGCCTCAGTTATTCTGCTATTGGTTCCTTCTAGTGTATTTTTCTTTTCAGTTATTGTGTTGTTCATCTGTTTGGTTTTTTTTTTTTTTTTTTTTTTTTTTTTTTTTTTGCTGTACGTGGGCCTCTCACTGTTGTGGCCTCCCCCATTGCGGAGCACAGGCTCCGGACGCACAGGCCCAGCGGCCATGGCTCACGGGCCCAGCCTCTCCGTGGCATGTGGGATCCTCCCAGACCGGGGCACGAACCTGTATCCCCTGCATCGGCAGGCGGACTCTCAACCACTGCGCCACCAGGGAAGCCCTGTTTGTTTGTTTTTTAATTCTTCTAGATCTTTGTTAAACATTTCTTGCATCTTCTCGATCTTTGCCTCCATTCTTTTTCTGAGGTCTTGGATCATCTTCACTGTCATTATTCTGAATTCTTTTTCTGGAAGGTTTCCTATCTCCACTTCATTTAGTTGTTTTTCTGGGGTTTTATCTTGTTCCTTTTTCTGGTACATAGCTCTCTGCCTTTCCATCTTGTCTACCTTTCTGTGAATGTGGTTTTTGTTCCACAGGCTGTAGGATTGTAGTTCTTCTTGCTTCTGCTGCCTCCAGATGTTATCTTTTAGCTAAGAGTCTGCTGATGCTTTAGCAGGACAAATGAAGGCAAAGAGGGACTGCTATTTGAGCAGGTATGTGACTATGGGCCAATGCCTCAACCTCCCTGAGCCTCTGTCTCCTCAACTGTGAATGCTTCTCTGCTCACATCACATGGCTGTTGTAAAAGATCACCTAAGATAATGGATGTGAAAATTTGTTGTAAACTGTTAAGCTCTCTGCAAACACAAGACATTGCCATTATGGGAACAAAAAGCAAATTGCACATGAATATTTCACAGGCGTGGACTGGGACAGATTATTTGTAAAGTATTCCCATCTTATGGGGTATTATAAGTACACACACCCTCTTCTTATTACGAACTTTCTAATAATCTCTTTCCAAATCTTATCTTCAAACTCCCTTTGTCTCTCCCATCATTTCTTCTTAATGTCTCCTTACTTTCATAGTTATTTATTACTGAACTCTGGGTCCCATTTGGGGAGGTGGTTAGAAAAATACACATATACATATTTTGTAGAGAGACAAACAAAATGAAGCCAGGACACTTCAATTCTAAACTAAGATATTGAAAATTATACATCTTCTTTGTAGGTCTGTCAGAGCTGTTCATATTAGCGATACTTAGTCTAACATTAAGTTTCATAACCCATCCCCATATGTAGCATCACATCCATTCACAATGTGGCATTAATGTGAGGGCAGGAAGAAATGAAACAGGCTCAGGTGCAATTTTTTTTTCTTCTTAAAAAAAAAGAGTTTTACAAAACCCTTTGGAGTCTCTCTTGGCTAAAAAGGAAATCCTTTTGCTATTAAGCAAAGCAAGCTTGCTAGCTGCAAGATCATGATGAGGGTAAGCATTAATTAAATCTAACTGTGAGAGAATAATTATGTACACATAGCCATCAGGGTAAGTTGTCACTACCCAGTAACAAAGTTGGATACAAACTCCATCAGCAGAACTGTCAGGCGGCTGTTAAAAGGATATAAATGTGTCCCAAAAGGATCATTTCATTTGGGGGCGGGGGAATTGGATTGCAAAGGATTAATGAGGCAAGGGGTTTGTGTTTTCAATTGGATGTAAAATGCAAACTGAGTAAGTTGTGATATCATCATTTAACCTTAATGTTTAGCTGCACTTGGATTTCTAACACGTGGTGAGGACAATTAGACCTTGTACATCAAACCAACATTTTCCATCCTGAAATGAGATAAAAGGCTAGATTTTTTAAGTTACACTGTACAAAAGTTTACAACAAAATCATGAAATGTAATTGACACAGATGGCATATTCTTAATAATAATCAGGCAAGAAAATGAATGCAAATCCCAGTAGGGTGATTAGGGGATTCAAAAGGGTCTGGGTTTTTTTTTGTTTGTTTGTTTGTTTGTTTGTTTTTGCGGTACGCGGGCCTCTCACTGTTGGGGCCTCTTCTGTTGTGTCCTCTTCTGCTGCGGAGCACAGGCTCCGGACGC
This sequence comes from Mesoplodon densirostris, assembly GCF_025265405.1. Lineage (NCBI taxonomy): Eukaryota > Metazoa > Chordata > Mammalia > Artiodactyla > Ziphiidae > Mesoplodon > Mesoplodon densirostris. The sequence continues at coordinate 17,393,859 of NC_082666.1, read as the reverse complement.
GCAGGCCCAGTGGCCATGGCTCACGGGCCCGGCCGCTCTGCGGCATGTGGGATCCTCCCGGACCAGGGCACGAACCCGTGTCCCCTGCATTGGCAGGCGGACCCTCAACCACTGTGCCACCAGGGAAGCCCAAAAGTGTCTGTTTTTGTGGCTGACTTTATTTCTGCCAAATTTCAGTCTAACCTCTGAGGCCTGTGTATGTGCAGAGACCCCACACAGGTGATGTGAAAGCAGGTTTGGAGGCAGGCACTGACAAGAGAGAGAGCTACTATGTGGGTGAAAGGACATCAGTGCTGGAAGCAGACAGATCTAAGTTGACAGCCAGGCTCCATCACCGACTTGACCACATGAGCTTGGGCAACATACTTCACGTCTCTGAATATCGACTTCTTTTGCAAAATAAGGGTTAAAGAAAGGTGGTTACAAGAATACATTTGAAAGCACCTGGAACAGTGACTGGCACAAGGCAGGTGGCCAATTATTGCTACTGTTTCCTACCAGATATACGTCCTAAAGTAGGAAAGAGAATAAAAGCAAACTACAACCTCGGGATCTGCTCCTCTGGACTTGGCTGGGGAAGTCACAGGCAGGGATGATGGTTTCTAGCCAAGGCAAGGAAGAAGAAGCCTGGCTGGTTTTACCTTAGGCTTGGTGGACAACTGTGATGGCCAACACCAAGGTCATTTCCTCCAGTGCACTTACAACAGTCTGTAATCGTTGTACTTGTATGCTTTCTTGCTTGATGGATAACCTGTCTGTTTCCTCCTACATACCTTGACCCCCACAGGGGTAGGGACCTCGTATACCCAGTTTTCTGCTGAAGTCTCAGGACTCTGCATGGTGTCTCATACTTGGTAGGCACTCAGTTGAAAGAATGATGACAGTAAGGTTGGAGGCCCTGGGCAGGATAATAGCAGGAGGGGCTAGAATCCAAGCAATGGGAATCAGCAGCAGCATCTCTAGGGAGCATATAGGAAGGGTCTCATCCTATGGCAGGAATGATGATGCCATAGTGATGATCTGACTTCTCTGGCTGTGTTGGGACCAAAGAAGCCGATCTACATGAGAATGTGGCCAGAGACAGTCAGGCAGAGAAAGACAAGTACTGTATGATATCACTTATATGTGAAACCTAAAAAAAAGACAACACACCAGTGACTATAATGAAAAAGAAACAGACTCACAGATACAGAGAACAAACTAGTCGTTACCAGTGGGGACAGGGATGGGGGGAGGGGCAAGATAGGGGTAGGGAAATAAGAGGTACAAACTATTACGTATAAAATAAATAATATATTATTTATAATATTAATTACCAGTGTAATTATCTAGTCTTAAGTTCTCAAGATCTTGCAGAGTTACTGCCATGCAGTCCTGCTTAAAAGGGAAATGACATCAAGACCTTTTACCATCTTGGAATCTATAAAGGTTACTGCTAATGTCACATGATTCCATGAAGGGGATCACACTGACCCTTCTCAGGAAACTCCTTGTGCAAGGTAACCAGACTGACACAGATACAGGAGGTCAGACACTACAGTTATTTCCTGCAAACCTTCACAACTAGATCATATACAGGTAATCTAGAGAAAGCCCTTCTGGTTCCAGAAGTTATCCTGACAAAATGGACTACTTCTCTGGCCTGAGGAAAAATATGAGGAATATGGATTGAAACAAAATAATAGTGCTTTGTTTTGACAGTGACTATTTTTTCTCGAAGGGTTCTCCTTCAACCACAGCCTCCCCTATACCCTATTCCCCCTCAAAAAGCAAAACCAAAACAAAATCAGTACACATAGATTGCTACTCCCTGCTCGCACCCCTGATTGAGAGATATGTCTTTCAGAGGCATAAAAATGAATCCACATTTAGTCATAAATGTTGCAAAGAGTTATCACTGAAAATAAAATGAAATTTCAGGAAATTGGGCCAAAGCCAGAACATTCGGGTCATAAGATGCCAAGACCATTAAGAGAATTTCTCACTTCTTGAGAAAAATCTTTAAACTCTAATTCTTAGGGACAGGATTTTATATATGCCCATTTTATTGTATTTTTAATAGTACAGTTCAATTTGTCCATATTATTTGTAGCTTTCTGCTTACTTGATCTAATAGGAAGATTTCTATAAAAAAAATCTCCCACTTCGATTAGGTATCCATCTACTTGTTGTTCTACTTCAATGTCTTCTTTATATGTTTTGAAGTTGTGTTGCTCCCATATGTAAGTACAGATTTTATTTGTCTCCTGGTGAACCATTCCTTTTATGATTAATTAATGACACTCTTTATTCCTAAGGATTTCTTGTTTCTTCTTGTTGTAAATTTTATTTTGTCATATACTTATACTTCTCCCAAAGCTTTCATTTGATTAGTATCTGCCTAGTATTTATTTTTCTTTTCCTCCACTGTCAAACTTTTTGTGTCTTTATGTTTTAAGAAGTTCTTTGGTAAACAGCACATAAATAGATTTTGTGTAGTATAATCTAGCTCTGAATTTTAATATGCAAATTATAGTTATTATGATTACTCATGCTTTAGGGCTTTTTTCTACCAAGTTATCTTTCATTTCTTCCTTGCTCCTGTTTTCTTTTTATTTTTATCCCATCCCATCCCACTGCCCACCTGGAGTCACCAAGACATCAGCTTCTAAACTCAAAGCTTAGGGTTTTGCATTTCCTCCTCATTCCTTACAACTGAGGAGTTGCCTTTCTTCATTTTTGAGATAAATTTGTGTTTAAAAAAATGTTATATTTTACCCAACCTGTGCGTGTGTCTGTGTGTGTGTCTCTGTGTGTGTGTGTGTGTGTGTGTGTATGTAACAGGAAGAAGGTCCTTGCTGGCTTTCTTTCCATATAGGAATGGGAGCTTCTGTCATAAAAACACTTTTGTTTTTAAAAGCGTATATGGTAGAATTGGGGCTTTTCTCCAAAAATGTTGAAGCCCGATACATAAATCTAGAATAGGAACTTGATGAAAGAGCCCTGCATGCACAGCAATATCCCTCTATGCCTGCTCGTCCCCTGAGCACCTATTTGGAGCACAGCTTAAAAACTCCTGCTGGGCTTCCCTGGTGGTGCAGTGGTTAAGAATCCGCCTGCCAATGCAGGGGACACGGGTTCAAGCCCTGGGCCGGGAAGATCCCACATGCCACGGAGCAACTAAGCCCGTGCGCCACAACTACTGAGCCTGCACTCTAGAACCTCCAAGCCACAACAACTGAAGCCCGCGTGCCTAGAGCCCACGCTCCGCAACAAGAGAAGCCACCACAATGAGAAGCCTATGCACCGCAACAAAGAGTAGCCCCCGCTCACCACAACTAGAGAAAGCCTGCACGCAGCAACGAAGACCCAACGCAGCCAAAAATAAAATAAATTAAATAAAAAACAAAAACAAAAACAAAAAAACCCCAAAACCCCTGCTAATGGCTTGTGAACTCTACCCCATATCCTCACTGTGGTTCACCATGTCTTTCTCAAACATAGGAAAACACAAAGCCTTCTCTTTGTAATCTTCTAAATGATTTACTCATTTGATTGCAGTTGAATTAGAAAAGAGAACAATCTGCCAGCTTCTCACTATGTGTTTTATCCAAATTCCCCAGTAGTCAATCCTTATGTATGTAATATGGCCTACATAATTTTACATGTTCAAATGGCATGAAACAAGGACAATTTTGTGGCATTCCATCTCTGGGTCTGCTAGTTTCTGTCTACGGCAGAGAGACAGGTCTTCCGCTCCACCATTTTCCACATCTACAAGGAAGCTGGATCAGATGAACTTGAGATTCCCTTCCATCTTTGGTGGACTAAGAGAACATAAGGAATTGTTTCCCCTCTGTTGTGTGCCTAGGAGCCTGGGGCAACAGCAGCTCTGGGACATTAAGGATTCGCCTCACATCACAAATCACAGAGCAATTAGATAGTCATGGGGGGGCTGGACCTAGGATTCTCTGAGTCCAAATGTGAGACGCTCCCTTATGCCAGGGATTGTGGGCCAAATGTGGCCCACTGCCTGTTTTTGTATGGCCCAGGAGTTAAGAATAGCTTTTACATCTTTAAGTGGTAAAAACAAATCAAAAGAAGAATATATTAAGATGTGAAAAATGATATGAAATTCACATTTTAGTGTCAAATAAGTTCCATTCTTCTCATTAGAACTTTGTTACAAAAAATGGTACTTGATTATTATTATATTTTAAATTCCATCAATAAAAATCTGTGGAAAAAATTTTCTCATCATATAGGTGCCTACATACTATCTTGAAGTTTGCCTCTTGGTCAGAAAGGCCTAAAATATTTTCTATCTGGCCCTTTACTAAAGCATTTTACTGACCTTGCAATAGACCATAAGCCCTTGCAAGGATGGAGCCAGGATGCAAATTTACTGCCCTTTGATACACCACAAGCCAGGCTGTATCTAACAATGGCTTTTTTTTTTTTTTTTGGTACGCGATCCTCTCACTGTTGTGGCCTCTCCCGTGGGCAGCACAGGCTCCGGACGCGCAGGCCCAGCGGCCATGGCTCACGGGCTCAGCCGCTCCGCGGCATGTGGGATCTTCCCAGACGGGGGCACGAACCCGTGTCCCCTGCATCGGCAGGCGGACTCTCAACCACTGCGCCACCAGGGAAGCCCTAACAATGGCTTTATATGAAGTCTTTAGCACTGTTAAAGAGGGACAAAGTAGCAGAGGTTAAAAAAAAAAAAAGTATAGTCTTTACATCAGCTATTACAAGGATGAGAATCAGGGATCTGGTTCTCCCATGACCAGCTGTGCCACAATCCTAAAGTTTCCTTCATATATGTGAGTCTCAACTTTTCCATCAGCAAATTAGAAGTAATTATGCTGAGGTTGGGAGGATCAGCTCAGGCTTTAGCATAAAACAGAGGCTTCATAAAATATGAGTACTTGTAGGTTACAAAAGTCATCCTAATATTTTGACCCTTCTCCAAGAGATGAACTCTGTTTCTTTACCCTCTGTGTCTAAGATGGCCTCACAGCTTGGTTTTGAGCAAGTGAACGAAGTGGAAAGGATGAAGTGTGTCTTCTGAGCTTAAGCCTCAAAAGGCCTTGCAGCTCTTGTCCTTTCTGCTTTTGGAACCCATGTGAGCCAGCCTTGGAGAGCTGGCTGACCACAGGTACCTGACTGAGGTCAGCTGAGCCTGCCCGATCCAGACCAGAAGAACTGCCCAGCTGAGTCCAGGGCCAAATGCTTGACTTGAATTCAGAGCCAAATAAGTGGTTTCTGTTTTAAGTCACCAAGTTTCAGGGTGTTTATTACGCTACAACTCTGACATGGTATTGTACCATTCTGATGATGAAAGAAATATCCTAGAGTTATATCCCCAGGCCCCGCCAAGACCTGGTCCAGAGCCTTCTCTTAAGGCTGCCTGCAGTTGCCTCTCCACCCAGCCAGACCAGACAGAATTGACTGAGGGCCCCGTGACATATTTCAGACAGACAAGGAAAACCGCCTGGAGGAGACATGCACTTTTAGGAATGCAAACTCCTCTGAAAGACACATCAGGGAAGATTTATGGAGGCAGCTATGTGCTCTGACTATAAATCAGCTCTCCCGGGCCTCAGTCCAACCTGACCTGGGATCACTGGGCTGTGGTAGTACCGGCCCTGGCAGCACCTCCTGGAAGGGCCATGTGGTCCAAAAAGGAAAGCCAGAGCCCCAGAGGAAAGGCTCCCTGTTCAAATCTGCATGTTATTCCCTGTCTTTGAAGGTGCCAAGGCTATGATTCCAGGATGCTGCTAATCCATAGTGTGTTTTAAAAAAGGATTTCAATAAGTATTCTAGCACAGTCTCACAACAGTCTTGAGGAACAAGAATAGCAGATATTACCACATCTCCAGGTGCTGTGGATGGAATCCCGAGAAAATTAATTAATTCCTCTGAGGACCCACTGCACTTAAGAGCTGGGGTTCAAATCAGGGTTTTCTGACTCCAAATACTGGACTTTTCACTCGACAACAATGCCTGCCAATCAGATTTATAGTCAAAGACCATTTGAGGTGGAGAAGACCTGTGGAAACTATCTAGCCCATCACCTTTGCTTTCCAAATTAACAACAACATAGATTTATTACGTACTTATTAGGTTTAGTGTGGCCTGCTGAGCACTTTACATACATTAAGTCTAATCCTCCCAGCCTTCCTATGAGGTGGCCGAGTGTATGATTGACAAATTAGGTAATGACAATTTAGCACAAGTTATTTCCAAAAGTTGAGGGAGTCAGAGGCAGAACTGCACTGTCGATCCTCATCTATCTGATTCCAGAACCTGAGCTCGTTTCCAGAGCCACACAGCTTCTTAGATGGGGACAATGATGCCTGGAGAGTGGAAAGTTGGGTCCAAGATCACACAGCCCATGTGATTAACCTAGTCTAATAATTCATCAGGCACTAACTGAGGGTCTGCTATTTGTCAGGACCAGTCTAGTCACTGGAAACACAGGCATGACCTGTACATAGTCACTGTGCTTCAGGAGATTAATTAAGGGAGAAGAGAAGTGGCCTTAAATTACTCTCATAAAAGGTAATAAGTGACAAATATCATAAGAAAGATAGAGAAGAGGTTATCGAAGTTTGGAGGAAGTGTGCATGACTTTCATGTGGGAAAAATTTTGAAAGACTTCCCGAAGAAAGTAGCTTTAAGGTTTTCTTTGGAAGGAAGAGCAGGGTTCGGGACATGCAGCGATGGAGACGGGGAGGAAAATCAAGTAGGAGAAATGTCACAGAGGTAGAGACACAAGGGGTTATTTCATCATAGATTTAGCGCTAGACTCTAGGTAGCTGGGGGTTCTATCCAGTCTTCGTTCTATCCCTGTAACTATCTCATGGTTTCAAGTTGAATGCCATTTTGATTACGCAGTTTCAAAACTACCTTTGGCTTCCCTGTTGGCGCAGCAGTTGAGAGTCCGCCTGCCAATGCAGGGGACACAGGTTCGTGCCCCAGTCCGGGAAGATACCACATGCCGCAGAGCGGCTGGGCCCGTGAGCCATGGCCGCTGAGCCTGCGCGTCCAGAGCCTGTGCTACGCAGCAGGAGAGGCCACAACAATGAGATGCCCGGGTACCGCAAAAAAAAAAGAACTATTTTTGGCAAAAGGGGAAGTGAGCTCCACCCAAAACTCCCTGGTAGGAAGGGGATGCTATTAAGGGGCACAGGGGCTGGGGAACAAAGATGGAAACCAAAGAAATAAAGACGTATCTGGTTGGCTGTCATTTTAATGTTTAAGCACAGCAACAATCCAATAAGGCAAATAATTTAAAGCCCTTAATATTTATGAATATTTTTCTCCAACTAAGTGAATAATCCATAGCTACTTACTAGTAAAGAGTACACACACACACACACCACATAAACCTGCATTCTAAAGGACAGTGTCCCCCAGTAAAAGAGCACATCAGGGCTCATCTATCAGGGAGGATAAGGAAGCCAGAATGTGTCTCTCTTCCCAGCGTGGGGACGCAGCTGGGGATTGTGGGAGTGACATCCAGAGTCTGGCTCTGATGGAGATTCTGATTTCTGCCCACTTCACCAGCACTCGCTTTGTTCACAGTTTTCCCCAGATATTCCCATAATGCCCTGCACAGTGTCACTCACATATACCTCTGCATATTTCTTTCTTCTACTAGCAATACCTTCCCTCCTCAGTTGATACCAATGCATTCTTCAAGGGCTACTTCCACAGTGAACCCTTCTTCTTTAATTATTCTCCCAGTTTTGTAAACACCCCAGGCCAGCTCACACCACCTTCCTATGCATTCCTTGTGATGCAAATGTCTAATCACCTGCTTCATTCACTAAATGATGAAGTGCTGGTTGGCAGGGATCTGGGCATCACATCCTACATTTGCACGACTTAGCGAAAAAAGGTGGGTGAGTGACTTTCAAATGCAGAGAACACTGGACAATGGCATAACCACTGGGTTTGCTGCCCCTCAGGTCATAGAACTGGCTCTCTGGGGCCAGAGGGAGATTGTAGGGGGCAGTCCTGACTCTAAGAAAGAGAGAGCCCTCACTTTCCAGAACCTTGTAGCTCCTGATCACCCTCACAGAAGCTCTGATGATACAGAAACACCTACCAATGCAATAGAACTACAACCTCTTCCTTCCAGTATCTAGACTAGGCTGATACAATTTCACAGCTCAAAGATCTTAGCCAGGCTAGCTAAGACAAAAACTATAGTCATCTGGGAACTGAAATACGGGCTCTGTCTAGGCTTTGAATTCACAATTCCACAGTCTATTAGCTGGGTACACTTGGGCAAGTCACGTAACCTACCTAAGCTTGAATTTCCTGTTTTGTAGAATGGGGATAATTATAGTCCTTACCTTATGGGAGGTGGGGCGCTTTTAAATGAGATAATATATGATGAGTATAGTATTTAGAACACACTAAATCCTCAGTAAGTGCTAGTTGCACCACATCTGCTTAACCCTTTGTATTCCATGAAGCTCGCAACTATCTTCTTTTATTCATCCATGCATTCATGCATCCATCCACCTATTCGTATATTCTCCCATTTCAGCCAATTGCTATTCTATGCCAGTTCTATGTTAGGCATTTGGTCTGCAGAGAGACATAAATCACTGTCCTTTCCATCAAGGGACTGTCAGAGATGATGAGGGAAGCAGATGTGTCCTGTAATGAGGGCTGTGATAGAAAGCAGCACGGGGGCTACAAGTGCCCAAAGGAGCAGCTCACTCAGCCTGGATTAGGGCCAAGGGTGGGCTGGGGGGTGGGGTCTTCATAGAGAAAACCTTGAGACCAGAATTTGAAACATGAGTAGCAATTTGCTGCCAAGAGAAGAGAGGAAGGGGCTTTCAGGTAAAGGATGATCATTACACAGATTTGGAAACCAAGTCATTTTGGGGGAAGAGGAAAATGGACAGTGTGCTGGAGGCTGCAGAATACAGTGGCTTCGGGGGATTCAGAGGTAGGCTGGAGTCCAGGCTAGGAAGGAGCCTGTGTAGCCAGCTCTGGCAACTTTCTAATCCTATTAAACAGTGTGCCCTAAATCCTACAGACTCTTCCTTCTAAAACTGGGTAAGTGTATCCTTAATGGGACATTGAAAAATATAATGACATTGACATTATCACTGTCATGATAGTGATACTGACAAATGTAAAAGTAATAATAAAACAGTAGCCATAAGAGTGGTAAATAATAAAATAATAGAACACATGTTCAGTGTGCACCTCTTGCCTGTCTCTGTGCTCAGTGCTTTACAGGCATTATCTCACTGGATCCTATGGAAACCTATTGAAGATGGTACCTTACTATCCTAGAGATGGTCCCTTACTATCCTAGTATAATCAGCGAAAGTATGATTATTCTTCTCGGGACATCGACATTACCTAAAGACTTGAGAAAATGTTAAATAATTTAACTGACAAGTAATATAATCTAAACTAAAATAAATATGCACATATTACAAAATAGAGTGGCATGGATTTTTTTTTAGACAGAATCTGGAATTGGGGGCTTATGTTGATGTTTTGTGAGCACAGCTGCAGACTGTTTGGGGGTGTGTTGATTTTCGTCTGCCTCCAGGAAGACTTCACTGCAAAAGCTTCAAAAGCCCCCAGTGCAAGTGACAGAATATCAGGAAAATGTTCTAGGCAGGAGCGTGACATGGTCTGATTTAGTGTGTTTTCAAAAGATCACTTCACCCACCAGGGTGGAAGATGGATTGGGGGATGAAGAGGCTGTCACAGGAATCTGGATGAGGGATGCTGAAACCTTAACCAAGTCAGAGGCAACAGCCCGGGGAGGAGGGGATGGATTTGTGAGCCCCTGGAGGCCAGATTAGTGGGACTCTGATGACAATGATAAACTTAGCTACTCTTTATTGAGGGTCAACCATGAGCCAGACACTGTACTAAGCATTTTGCAGGTATTATCTCACACCCTACATGTGATTTCAGCGTTATTAGCACTATTTTACAGATAAGAAAACTGAGGCTAAAAACAGCTTCTTTGCTTATGTAAGATCAATCAGTTAGCCAGTGGTGGAATTCAATTTCAAATATAAAGTCCCACTTTTTAAAGACCACTACCTAGACTGCATGAAACTCAGCAGCCTTTCCTCACATCCACAGAAATCTTCCTCTGCTTTATTTGAGAGCCAACACCTCCTCTTCACTACCTGTGGACCTGACTACCCAACAGCTGCCTCATAAAACCCTGTCACAGACAAGAGGACAGCATTGGGACCTCCACCACTTTCCTCTGTCTGCCTGGGGACAATTCATGTCAGCACCTGCCAGGTCTTTCAGGAGGAAGCCCTAACTACAAAACCACATTGGAGCTGATTTCAAGCATGTGCTCAGTTTCATGACACCGGTTCTCTGCTACCATTCCATCTGCTGGGACCCGCTGAGCACCATGGGCCAGGCACAGAGCCTAATGAAGCAGAGAGAGGCCAGGTGTTCCCACTCTGGGCCAGAAGGCCCACGGCCACTTCAGCGGCAGGGGAAGAGACAGTGAAAGACTGGGGATTTTGACCATGATATCTGGGGGTTTTGATGGTCAGTGGAAGCCCATGGAGCACTTCCAAAATTGTGTTTCTATGGATGCTTCTGTGCTGCAAGATGTTCATACGTGTTCCAAGGGGAAAAACAGAGTCTGTGGTCAAGATGGTTTTACAGATGATGAACTAAACAAATCTGCCCAGCCCTCTGCACTGCAGGATCTCCCAGGGTCTTTCACAGATTAAGATGCATTTGGGAATTTCCAAGAGAAAGAGGGAGTGTGCGGAATTTCCAAAACAGTTATTGACCATGGATTTCTTCTGTCCAAGAAAATCTTGAGGACATGTGGTGGAAAGTGTGTGAGTTGGGAAGTTTAGGACTGGCACGTACTAGCCTTTCTCTTGCAAAAACCTTACCCAATAGTGGCAGCAAAACCGTGAGAACAATGTTATTAGGCCATTTTGAAAACTGCTTTGACAGCATCCACGTGAGCACATTTCATGTGCTAATATCCATCAATGAGTCTATCTCTAGGGGAAACAGGATTCCCTGGAGATCTGTACTGGGAGGTTTTATTTTATCCTGGATCCTTCTTCTACCATCAATTTGAAAGTTATAAAACTAAGCCACTTTTCCACAATCTTTGAGGTTAATGCACTCCTTTATTCTACAAATATTTATTAAGCGCTTTCTATGTATTAGGTTTATGAATATGAAGCTTACATTTTACAGAGGAAAACAGTAAACAAGCAAACAAATAAAAGTGATTTTAGACCCTAATATTAGGGAAGGAGCGAAAAACGGTTATGTAACAGAGAGTAGCAGGTCGGGGATGGAAAGGAGTAAAAGTTTGGGCACCCAGGTTTCTGTAGTCATGGACAATGGTTCTGAGGAGCTGACATTTGAGTTAAGAGCTGAAGGGTGAGAAGGGGCCAGCCAGGAGAGAACCTGGGGGACAAAAAGCGACATGGCAAGGAGAAGTACAGCAAGTTCTCAGACCCTACACTGGGGCTCCATTCGCTGTGTTCCTGGGACATGAGGAAAGTCACTGTGCCTGGAGCACAAGGAAATGCCAAGTGAGCGAAGAAGGCAGGAACCGATTCAGATGGAACAGAAGCTACAGGCCATGGCAAAGACTTTGGACTGTGTGCTAAAGATAACAGGAAACCACTGAAAAATTTTAAGCTGAACAGTGACCTTATCTTGTTTATGTTTCTAAAAAGGTTACTCTGGCTGGCTTTGGGGAGAATCTCAAGGAGGGTATAGTCAGAAGCAGGAGATAAGAGGTGGCAGTGGTCATAATGGTGACAAAGAAAGGGAGGACAAAATGAATTTCTTCCTGTATCAGTTCTCTTAGTTCCCACCTAACTTATAAATTAAAATAACTTGATATTCAATTAGAGTCTGTCAAACAATAGATTTCATGAATAATCTAATTCTGCAATTCAAGAGGGGAAAACAGACAGACTCCAAAGTGAAGGTCAAGTTTTTTGCAAAAAAAAAAAAAAAGGGTTCTACATGACATTGTTTATAATGGGCAAATAATTAGAAACAGCCCAAATGCCTTTCTGTAGTGGCCTCGTTAAGACAGTTATGGTACATAAAAGAGATTGTTTTTGGAAGAATTCATTGACATAAAAATGTTTAGGATATGGGGCTTCCCTGGTGGTGCAGTGGTTGAGAGTCCACCTGCCGATGCAGGGGACACGGGTTCGTGCCCCGGTCCAGGAAGATCCCCCATGCCGCGGAGCGGCTGGGCCTGTGAGCCATGGCTGCTGAGCCTGCGCGTCCGGAGCCTGTGCTCCGCAACGGGAGAGGCCACAACAGTGAGAGCCCCGTGTACCGCAAAAAAAAAAAAAAAAAAAAAGTTTAGGATATGACTCTAAGGAAAGAAATTCAGATTGATAGTGAAGAGGAGGGAGGTTATGGACTTGGAGTCAAGTGTATTTATGGGGGCTGTATTTGTAGACAGGATATGGGAAGGAGATTCTTGGTGAATATTGGAGCAATAAAGATGGCTAGTTAAAGCTGAGTGAAATTACAAGTGATCCTGAATGCCCAAGCCATGACAAATATAATATAGCATTTATTCAGTTCCTAATACACATTAGCTCAGCACTCCAAGGTAGTCTATATCCATCATTTCATCAGATCCTTACAGCAATCCTCTGATGTAGGGATTGGCATCCCTATTCTACAGAAGAGGAAACTGAGGCTCAGAGACATCCAGTGACTCTTCCAAAGCTAAGCAAGTTGAAATTGACAGGGCTGGATTAGCACTCAGACATTGCTGACCTCAAAACAACTATTCTTTACCATTATACAATGGTTCAACCTGGGGTTTACCACGAGTTCCAAAAAGGAACTCCATCATCAAATTCTGCCTCGATTTATGATCTCACCTAAATGTGTAGATCTCGGTTTTTCACCAGATACAGGAATTCACAGGATTAAGACCTAGACATTATCTCAGCAAATAACAAGTGTGTACTATGTGTGCAGACATTGATTTAGACCCAGAAATTCAAAGATGATTCAAATAAGATATTTACCGCCTTCAAAGAACACTGTCTAGCTAAGGAGAGAGACAGACAAAAGCAAATGATATTACACAAAAGTGAAATCAGTGCTTAACACATAGATAAAGATGTGGGAGAATTCACACATGGGAGAACACAGGGTGAACTGTGATGGTGACAGTCAGCGATGTGTTTGCCAATATACGTCACACACGTTAAGCTTGGAAAGAAAGGTAGGGCTTCACCAGGATAGAACCTAATGGTTGATTTAAAAAGTCTGGGACTCAGACTGCTTAGTTCTTTCTGGCTCTGATAATTGCTAGGATGTTCCTTCAGGCAGATGGCTGCAGCTTTCTGTGCCTTAGTGATACCATCTGTAAAATGGGCGTCATCACTGTACCTGTTTCATAGGGTTGCTGAGGATCAAATGAGGTAAGATATGCACAGCATTTAGCCTGCTGGCTGGAGTATGTGTCAATAAATGCCAATGACTATTCGTAGGGGCTAGATAGGGGTTTTCACGCAGAGAAACTGGCCTGGGAAGAAACGTGGAAGTGGGGACACATGGATTTAGAAGAGTCAGCAGAGAGACTGGAGCTCTTTGGGGGCCTCAAATGCCATTTTCATAAGCACGAACACTTCTGAAGACCCTGGACAACCACTGAAGTTCCAGGAGAAGGGAAATGACATACTCAAAATCAAGTTACAGGAACTAGAGAAGTAAAAGTCAAGAGGAAGAGTGACTGGCTGGAGACCACTGAGTGTATGGAAGGATAAAGACGACACTGGGAAATCAGGCAATGGTGAAATGGTGAGGGGGTTCATCCCATACACAAGGTCATGAGAAGGTCAGAGAAAGGAGACGATGATGATGATGATGATGATGATGATAACGCTGGGGAGGAGAGACAGGGAGAAGGACGATGAAAAGGAGGAAGAGGGAAAAATCTACTTTTGATCGCGTACTGGCTGGGCACTGTGCTGAGATGTTACAGGAAGCTGGGCAGAGAGGAGTGGCTTGGGGAAGTGGAGGCACTGCCCAAGGCGACGGGGTTAGGTGACAGCAAAACCAACATTTGAATCCAGTTCTGTCTAATACACAGCACTCCTGCTTTGACCACTAGATTACTCAGGCTATTAAAGAGTGGGTCCAAACCCTGTGCTGTGATCCCAGTCTGAGGATGTTTTCACGAGAACATCCTGGCTTTCTCACACTCTCCAAAGTGACACCAGCTACAACTTGAAGAGCATCTGCTGTACCCTGGTCCTGTGCTGGGCACTTTCCATAGATCGTTGCTTACCTTCTCAACCTCTCTGGCAGATGGGCAATTCATTCCCATTCTCAGATGAGGCGGCTGGGGCTCAGAGAGGTTAGCTTTACACCCAGGGACACAGGTCCTCTCGCTCCAAGGTCTCAGCTGAGATGACTTATCAGGGGGATATTGGCGTGGGTTCTGTGAGCACAGGGAAGCAGGGGGAAGAGGGCATAGCTCTTCCTGGCACCTTAAGAACCTGGGCACAGCGGGCGGACATCCTGGCCAGAGGCTCTGGGAGGACCTACCTCGGGACCTGCTTCTCCTCTTCCGCCTCCCTGCCGAGGCACTGCGCGGTGCTGGCTGCAGCTGACCGATCTCGATGGGTGTGTTCGCACGGAAACTCTCCTTGAACTTCTGCATCAGGGACTCCACTGGCTCCTGCGTCGCTTCAGCTGCCGCTACGGGGTGGGCAACAGGGCTGAGGTTAGGGCTCGGCCCACCCTCAGCCACTGGAGGACTGGGCCTGGCCCCCCGGAGTGTCTGGAGCTCCCTCCCGGACCCAGGGGTGATGCAGAAGCCATAGGGGCCAGTAGAGATGAATCTGCTGGCTTACACATTTATTTCTTCAACACTGACTGTGTTCTCAAGGGTACTGCCCCAAGCCCTTGAGAGATGATGGTGAAAGTTTGACACAATCCATGATTCAAGGAATCCATAGCTTGGTAGCACACATATCCAGGCATTTCCAACACTGTGCAATACTTCCGTGACAGTGGAGTACAGAGTACCAGCGGAGCACCAAGAAGGGTCAGCTCACCCATCCTGGGAGTCAAGGCAGGCTTCCTGGAGGAGGAGGCAATACCTCCACTGAGACCTTAAACAGGAGTAGGAATCAACAAAGAAGATAGAATCAGGGTGGAGTTGTTGAAAAGATTTGGGATAAGAGAGTGCCCTGGGTGGAAGGAGAGGCATGTGCAAAGATCTGAAGCCAGAAAGAACACGGTGCTTGAGTAACTGAAAGGAGTTCAGTGTGGCTGCAGTGGAGCCTGGGACGAGCAGATGAGGCTGCAGAGGGCAGAACGCCTTGTAAGCCACCTTGAGGAGCTCGGATTTTATCCCAAAGGCAAAAGATGATCACTGAAAGGTTTTAAACCGGAAACTGGCATGTTCCAATTAAGCCCCTGTGATAACAATTACTAACCAGAGTATGGAGAATACACACAGAAGCAAGGACACAGGCCTGTACAGAGGCTTTTGCAGGAGCCAGCCGGAGGCAATAATGCCTGAACCAGAACAGTGGCAATAAATGTAGACGGCAGTACATGGGTCAAACAATATTTCAGGAGATAAAACTGCAGTGCAGTGATACGCAGATCACTTGGTACAAGAGCCCCATTTTACTAGGGGAAACTGAAGACACCCCCACCCTAAACAAGGCATACAACTAGCTCCAAGCTAGCAAGCGGTAGAGTCAAGCCTTCTGAATCCTACTCCAACATTCCTTTTGTTTCAGTATCCTCCAAGGAGCTGCTGGTAGCCACATTTTCAGAAATTTCAAAATTGAGACTGGTAGAAAGTTATAGAGAATGGAGAGCGTGATGGCAGAAGACCAGAGGGAAGAAAGGTAGAAGATAAAAGTAAAAAGAAAAAAAAGCAGACAAACTTGAGAACGAAGGAGAGAGCCAACATAAAAGGAGAGGAAATGAGAAAGAAAAGAAGATTGGCTGAATGATCTCAGTGTCTTTGTTCTGAGAAATCCCCAAAGAGAGCCCTGACTTGGAAATCTTCAGACTCAACCCTCCCTCCACCTATGTCTCAAGAGGCTGGGAAAGTTCTTCAGTTTAAGCTACTGGCTGTCTGATGACAGGGAATGGGATGTGTTAAAGATTCCTGTTTCTTTGATGAGCTTTTCCCAGAGTGGACAAACAAGGCTTCTGAACATCCCAACACCAATTTTAAGGAGATCCTGTTTTCCCAGGAAAGTTTATCAGCTTAGACACACATATGTCTGCAAGGTAGGTCATACCCAGAGAGGGCTGGTTTGGGTATTGGGCTCTGTGAGAAGCCTCATCTCTAGGGACACAGAGGGGCATCTGTGTTGGCTAAGGAAAAGATAATTGACAATACAAATGACTCTGTAGTAGTGTAACATACCTGCCTCTCTTGCTGTCTCCCCAGGTATCTCAGTTAGGTCTACTTAAAGGTGAGCCAAGAAGAAAGTCCCAAACATGGGCCCCCTACTCCAAGCCTATGATACAGAACCCTCCAGCAAGAGGCTACAGTCTAATTCTGAGAAGCACTATCATGCCCAATCCAGATGCTTTAAACCCAGAGAGGAGAGCGATTTGCACAAAATTGTAAGAGCTGGTTAAACTGTGGTCAAAAGTCCAGAGCAAGCCACCGTCTGGAATCCTCCAAGGGAGAGACCCACACACATCTGTGAAAATTCACTCATTCATTCGTCTCCTCACTCATTCATTCACTCTACAGTATTTTCAGAAAATATGTCTTAGTCTGCTTGGACTTGCATAACAAAAATCATAGACTCGGTAACATAAAGAGGTCAGATTCTGGTTTGAAGATGGCTGCCTTCTTACTGTCTGCTCACGTGGCCTTTCCTTGGTGCATCCATGTTGGGGGAGGAGAGAGAGAGGGGGGGGGGAGGGAGGGAGAGAGGGAAAGAGAGGGAGAGAGGGGGAGGGAGGGAGAGAGAAGTCTTTCTCTTCTTATAAGGACACCAATCCTATCAAATTAGGATCCCGCCCGTATGTTCTCACTTAATTTTAATTACCTATCAAAAACTCCATCTCCAAATACAGTCACATTGGAGGTCAGGGTTTCAACATGTGAACTTTGGAGTACACAATTCAGTCTATAGCAGACTATATTTGGAGACGGGATCTTTAGGAGGTAATTAAGATTAAATGAGATCATAAAACCGGGGCCCTAATCTTAAGGCACTGTGGCCTTAGAAGAACAGCAAGATCTCCCCGTGAGGACGCCAAGAGAAGGTAGCCATCTACAAGGCAAAAAGAGAGCCCTCACTAGAGCCCAACGATGCTGACACCCTGATCTCGGTCTTCTAGCCTCCAGAACTGTGAGAAAGTAAATGTCTGCTGTTTAAGCCACACAGTCTGTGGCATTTTGCTCTGGCGGGTCTAGTAGGCGGTCACAGTCACATTGGGGGTTAATAAGGCTTACTTTCAGTCCATAGCAGGGTAAGATGGTGAAAACAACAACAAACAAAACCCCCTCCTGATGCTCACCATGCAGACAGGAAAACAAATAGTAATGAAATAGATGACAGAGAAATGTGAAATTTACAACTGATGTATACTGTCAAGGAGAGGTGAAAGATGATATAAGAGGCTCTAGTAGAGGAATATGACCTTGTCTACGAAAACCACGGACACTTGCTTCAAGGAAGTGGGCAGTGTGACTAAGATCTGGAAAGAGTATGAGAGAATCAGGTGACAAGGAAGCTGTGGGGGAGGGGGGAGGTGATGGAAGCAAAGGAGTCAGAGGAAAGCGTCTAAACCAAGACCCCTCGGGAAGAGGGAATATGCAAGGGGTGCAATCACCACTGCGGCTGAAGTGCTGAAAGCAAGCGGTGTGAGATAATGCTAGAGAGGCAGGAAATCCTAACACTAACGCTAACCTTGACCCTCACCCTAACCCCCACCTTGACCCTAACTCTTCTGGGCCTTGTTAAGAATAGAACATACTGAAGGTTTTAGACAGGAAAGTGACTCGATCGGATCTTCACTTAGAGAAGATCGCTCTGGCAGTAGAAAGGATGCATTGGAGAAGGACAGAAATGGAAGTGAGAAGACCAACTAGGAAGGCGGTACCGTGTTACAGAAGTCCGTGTAGGAGATGCTAGGTAGTAGAGGTGGAGATAGGGATAGAGCAGGAGAGAGAGTAGCGGCAGAGATGTTAGAGCAGTGGAGATAGAGCAGGGAGCACATTTGCGAGTTATTTTGTAGGTACCCCTCCCTGAGAATGTGGTGATTTATTGGAAAAGGGAGATAAGGGAGAGCGAGGGAGAGAGGATGACGCCTGGCCTTCTGGCATCCACAGAGGCAGAACGACAGTACCTCTCAGTGACAGGAGGGACTCTGAAAGAGGAGTGAACTGAGCTGGTTTTAGGTGAGGGCACTTGGTGCCTCCCAGATGTCTACATGGAGAGGTGTTGAGCAGGCAGCAAGTTATGTGGGTTTCGCACTCACAGAGAGAACTGGACCCGTGGAGGCTCTACACATGCGTTCTTTGGAACAGGCAGAGAGGGAGTGTGTGTAGTGGCGAAGCATGTTAGCTTCTGGCACAGTGGAGGCTGTGGAACATGTAACCATTCCTGATCTGCACTGCCTGATCTCCCTTTGCACCCCCAGATCCATCTCCCACCCACAGGTTCATCCTGTCCCACTCTGTGGCCTGGGCTATTTCACAGATCCTTCTCATCTGGCTGCTAGGTGAGTTTGCCCAGGGAGATGCTCTGGCAGGATATGGGAGGAGGGAATTTGAGGGGAAGTCTTCCCTTACTCCTTTCCTGTATTTCTGATGGAGACGGGGACACTCAACAATCACGGCTTCTGCCAGGGCCCCTTTTCCACAGATCCATTTTCCCCAGACTCCAGTAAAACCATGTCCTCTCCCTGCACCTTCAGTTCTAGGAATTAGTGGTGGCTTCCTGATAGTTATTTTTCCTGGTGCCTCAATACCCCCTCCCCATTGATTCTCTTCACTCTGTCTACACCTCTATAAATAGTAGCTTCGTTGAACTTGGCCTAAAAATCCCACTGGAGGGTGCCTTCTTTGCCCAGCTGGAACCTTGACTGATACATCATGCCTTTTCATCGAGGCTCTGACATTCAGCAATTCCTAAAGGTCAGCCTCTTCCCATCCTGTTATTTCTGCTTTACTTTCTCCTAAGCTGATGCAGATTTGACCAGCTGGGAGGAGAGGAAGACACTCAGAGAGGCAAGGTTTGCTCCCCTGAGCTGCCAGGGAGCTGCAAGGGTTTCTGATCCCGACTGTGGCAAATCCCTTCCATCTGTTTGGCTGCTCTCGCCTTGGCGACAGTGCCAAGAACCCAGACAGGCTTAGAGGGGGAGGTGCTCATGCAAACCCCTCCGCGGCCTATCTCAGCCTCTGTACCACTCTCTCCTGCCCCCATCCCTCTCGATCCCATTCGGCAGCTCTATCAATATCCATACATCAAGTTGTCCAAACAAGCCACATTACCTCCTAGGACCCGCTGAGCTCTGCCTCCCCAGAGCAGCAAAATGCTCACCCGTCGCCTGGATGAATGCAACAGATGGTGCTTGATCTGAGCAGCACAGCAGGCCCAGGAAAGGGAGGGTGAAGAGGGGGAAGCAGCCCTTTCTAATTGACATATGAGAGACTGTCAAGCTTAATGGGAATGAACCACTGGGGGCTGAGGAGAGAAGCCCCGGCCCCCAAGCCAAGACAGAGAGAGAAGAGAGGAGAGAAAAGAGGAGGAGGGAGAGAAAACAAGAATGGGAAGGAAAACTGGGCTCAGTAATCAAGGGCAGGGGGTGAAAATGGGAGCAAAGAAGAGTGGAGAGATCTGGAAAATAATAAAGAGGGAACAGAAAGGGAAGGGTAGGAAGGACAGGAGAGGAGACAGACAGCGAGAGAAGGGAAAGGAGAAGGCAGACCCCGAGTGCCACTGCAAAGGCATAAGGGTTGTGTGTGTTTCCAGCCACCAGGCAAGCTTCAGCCTGATACTCGACCCTGAAGAACAGGCACTACATGCCCTGTCTACACTGGCATTCACCTAATCCACATTCAAACACTCACGTGCTGTTCTCTCCCCGGCACAGCCTGGGATGTTCTATCACTGTAACTTGTATGGGTTTGGGTTCAAGTTCCTGTATCACCTTTATCATTACCCTCTTTAATTTTTCTAGACTCACCCAGCCTACATAAGAAGAAAATTCACAATTCCTGAAAACTTCGCCAATTCTCTGCCAGGCAAGGAGGCTGGCATTTCTTTATGTTTTCTCGTTTATTCCTCCTAACAACTTTGAAAGGTAAGTGTCATTAGCTGTTTAAAAATGAGGAAATTGAGGCTCAGAGAAGTTAAATAAGCTCCGAGGGTCACACCTTTAAAAATGGCAGAGCTGGGATTTAGATTCAGGTTATGATAACTCTGATGACCGGGCTCCATTCACTGCACCACCTACACATACTCTTTCTGTCCTTCCTGGTGGATGGACATGGATATCCCAGTCTTTGAGTTTGGATGTGACTTCTCTGAGCCTGGAAAGTGACTCTAAAAGCTCAGCCCCTCTTAAATCATCTGGGCAAGGAGCCCCTGGCAATCTGGTCCTGGCTGGAGCCAGGGGCTCAACTTGACTGGATGGAGTCTGACCTGCTCTGCCAAGGAACCTTGTTCAGTGTCGATGGTCAAGGCTGTCCAGCCTGGAGGTCCTATAGGCTCAGCTCATGCCCCGGGTTGTCAGTTTTGTCTCACTACAGAACTATGTTCAGAGAACCAAGCAACAGGTGGGTATTACTTGGCCATACTGCCTAGTGCAAAGTGTGAGAAAGCCCACCCGAGTTCCAACGTCAGCTCTGCCATTGTGTGACCTAGAGCCACTCCCTTCTCTTTTACAACTCTGTTTCTCTGAATGTCTGCAGGGTTGTTGGGAGGATTAAACATAATTATGTGCATAATTGCCTAACAGAGCTTCTGGAACACAGTAAGTGATCAACAGTGGTCACAACCCAACTTTCTCTCACTTTTCAGCTTTATGATTGCTCAATCCATTCATTCATTCATTCATTCATTGTGAAAGGCATCTGCATTTTAAGATATTCACTTTCAAAATTATTTTAGAGAATATACATTTTCCCTTTTACACAGATGTGAAACCAGAGGCACCATGAGACAAAGTCATGATAAAAGTCAGGAGCGGACCAAGGTCCAGCACTCAAGTCTCCTATTTCTACTTCTCCACCCCATTTCCCCAAATCCTAGGATCATTTAAACCTCAGATCTTATGATGATTAATTTTACGTGTCAACTTCGCAAAGCTGTGGTACCCAGATGTTTAGTCAAACATCTTCCTAGATGTTTCTGTGAAAGTATTTTTTAGATGACATTAATATTTAAATTAGTAGCTTTTGAATAAGACAACCCTCCATAATCTGGGTGGGCTTCATCCAATTGAAGGCCTTAACAGAGAAAAGACTGACCTCCCCCAAGGAGAAAGGAACTCTGCTAGCAGGCTACCTTCAGACTTGAGCTGCAACAACTCTTCCCTGGATTTCTAGCCTCCTAGCCTACCTTGAAAATTTTGGACTTGTCAGTTTCCACAGTCACATGAGATGATTCTTTAAATCTCTCTAGATATCAATAGATAGACAGATAGAAAGACAGATGGGATGTATATAACCAAAAGATGATGTATCTACACGTGTCTATATTTACATCTCCTATTGACTGTTTCTCTGGAGAACCCTAATATAGACCTCAGTTTTCATATCCAGGCTTTGGGCTGGGCACACTCAAATGTCAGGTTTGTGGGGGGATAGGTAATAAGAGAAGACATCCCAGCCCTAAAGAACACCTCAGCTAGGAAGACCTGGTATAAATGCAAAGAACCATCAAATTTGGAAGTTGTGAGGATCCAGTTCCAGAACCCAACATTCCATTTCATATAGGAGTCATCTTTTCATGAAAGAAGAAAAAAGTAGCAAAGAAAACAGCCAGCCAGTGTTCCCTAGCCAGATGAGAATGCTCCGTGACTAGAATAAATTTAAAATCCATGTAGGCATTTTTTTTAAATGGCCAGCTCTTCCCAATTCTCAGGGATAAAATTGATGGATAGAATTTTCTTACTTTTTAGTTTTTTCTTCCATATATTTTCCTAAACTTTTGGTGCCTGGCACAGCTTATCTTCAAACAAGTGCCAGCAGAGAAGACAAATGAACAAACAGCAACAAATATAAATTGGAAAACTTGGGACTAGCCTTTTCTTATATACACTATCTTGGGTCTGTCAGTTAATACTGCAGACTTGTAGACTGATCATAATTTCTGCTGGAGAACTGCATTGAGTTTGAATGACTGAATTAAATGTAGTGATATTTTCCTCTGCTCTGTTAGAAACACAATACTATCCAGGTTCTGTGGAGCCGGTTCCACAGTTCCTAGCCAGGACACAGATGGTCTTGAAGATTCCTTCCAGCTCCATGGCCTTGTAGTTATAAATGTAAATGAAATGTGCTTTCAACAAGATGAATGCAATAACCACAGGCACTGCTTGCTTCAGTCTGCAAAGCACTTTCACCTCTCTCAGCTAATGCTGTCTATACCACCTCCCATTTTATAGAGACCACAGAAGCAAAGGAGATTTCCAAAGGGTGGGCTGGAGTTGATACCACAAATCAGCAAGTGCTATTCAAGGGAGAAAGGGTCAAGCAACTAGATAGGCTGGGCCAAAGACTCCTTGGTCACTTTATTACCACCTTGGTGGCAAGGCATGGCTATGGAAAGGCTTTGGAATCGGCCATAGTTTGGAATGTGAGCTATGTGTCTTACCAGCTGCAAAACATGGGCAAATCACTTAACCACTCCGAGCCTCTGCTTCCCCAAGTGTTAAAACGGGGCTTGCAATTCCAAATTCATAAAGCTGTTTTTGGATTAAATGAGATGTTAAAATGCTTATCACAAATGCCGATACAGAGTAAGCATTTTAAAGATGAGAGTTAATACTGTTACTGCCAGAAAGATATTAAACCATCAGACATAGCAAATACAGGTCTTCTACCCAACCCCGGGTGGCATGTGCGTGCCCAGAATCTGATGGAACTCGCAGTCACTAGTCAGATTCTTTTCCTAGATTCATCCTTTCTATAACTGCACAGGAAGGCTATGTACATGGCTCAGCACTCCCTGTGACTAGAGGGCCACCCATATTCTACAACTGGAATTCTTCACCCAACACCATTACTGGGTGCTGTATCTAGAGATGGGCACTGGGGACACAGCGATGAACTGAACATCGAGCCTTCTTTAAAACACAACACTGCTTAGTGGAAGAGACAGATAAAGATAAGAAAAACACAGTGTGCTAAATGCCTGGTGATGAGACGGCTGAAAATGTATCCTCTAATTCCTTTTGCATGTGGAAAAGCGACAGAAAATCCCCAGAGGAGATGTGAACTTGCCCGACCCTTAAAGAATGCAGAACCAGGTAAAGAGGATGACATAAAGAGTAGCATCAGCAGGAAAAAGGGGCAAGAATTGTAGAGAAAATCCCACACAGTTTGGTTTTTCAAGAGCTTGACATGAGAGATGATTTTATTATAAAGAAAATCCATCTTTTGAGCTATGAAGACTGGTCTGGCTCTTTCTGCGGACCCCTACCTCCTTTCCCAGACCACAGTGCAAAAGGTTCACCTCTTTTGAGAGCCCTGCTATCCAGCCTCACTACCTTTTCCTGTGCCTTTTATATTTATCTCAGATACCCTGGGTTTAGCAAGGGCATGTGGTTTAGGAATCTGACAGACCTGGGTTTAACCTTCATTCTATCACTTATTCATTATGGGACTTAAGTTCTCTAAGCCTCAGTTCTCCATGTAAAACCTTGAGCATAAATCTCTCTCAAGAATTGTGGGGTTCTGTTTGTTTGTTTACTTGGTTTGGTTAAGATTCAAAGCAGTAATATATGCAAAGTGCTTAGCACAGTATGTAAAATGGGCTAAGCACTCAACAAAGTAATCGCCTTTATTATCGTTCCTGTTAGTAAGTTTAAGTGACATAAGCTTGCAGAAGGCCTTGCACTGAGTCAAAGCTTAATACAGACTAGGTCCTCCACTTCCCTTTTGGGTAACTCAGTGCCTTTGACTAAGGACTCTAACTCCCTGTTGTGCTCTCATGTATAAATCTTATCATCTTCCCTGACCGCAGGGACACACAGGGCTTGCACTCTACGTCAGCCAAGCCCCATGGTTACACCTTGGATCTAGCCTAACCTGGGACCTGGGTATGGCTGTTACACTAAGCCTGGAAATTGATCTTCTGCTCATGGCCCCCCGTCCACTCTCATATCTTGCTCTTTCGTTCTCATCAAGTTTGTGCTGTGACCTCTAAAAGATCACCAGGTCCTGAATGTAAGGCACACTGTGGCAAACATGTGGGATTATATATATGTATATATAAAGAGAGAGAGAGAGAGAGAGAGAGAGAGAGAGAGAGAGAGAGAGAGAGATCTGTTGCTTATGAAGATCTAGCTCCATCATTCTGAGCCAGAGGATGTTGCTTCTCTGGCATCTGGTTGGCAGGGAAGGGAGAATCCTACTCTCTAACCCCTACTCTCTTCCTTCCCAGAAATTTCACCTCCTCCTGGTTTCACTTCTTCCCCCAGAGAGTTAGCTTAGATGTTTCTGGTTGACCTGTTACTGAGGTTCACCTAAATGTAGCATTCCAATTTGCCAAGAACACCTCATTAGTCACGTAATCACAAGAATAATAATATTTACCATTTATGGAGTGTTTATAATGTAACAGGTAGTATTTTAAAGTAAACAAGCCATGGTTGAATGTAATTCTCATAATGACTACAGTACATGGAACTTTCGGCCTCTACACCACTCCCTGCACCTACCTCTTGCTATAACTTCACTGTGGATGGAGTGTACTTCATTGCCCCTTGATCTGTTCTTGGCTATGCGACTTGTTTTGTCCAGTGGTATGTGGGTAGAGGTCAGTGTGTGCCAGTTATAAACATAGGCTTCAAGAGGCAACACATATGTCTGCTCACACATTTATACCTGCCACCACCATGAGGAGCCTACCGGTCCAAGGGGGATGATGGACATATAGTGAACTCTCAGCTCTCCAGCATGGAGCGGAGTCAGCCTAATCCTACAGCCTAGGTCACTGACACCAGCCAATCTGCAGATGATAAGCAATCCATCTGAGATGAGCACAACACTCCATCTAATCTGCAGACACTTGGAAAGTCAATGTTTATTACTGGATGCCACTGAGATTTCATAGTTTTTTGTTTTTTTTTTTTCTTTTTGTGGTATGCGGGCCTCTCACTGTTGTGGCCTCTCCCACTGCGGAGCACAGGCTCCGGACGCGCAGGCCCAGCGGCCACGGCTCACGGGCCCAGCCGCTCCGCGGCATATGGGATCCTCCCAGACCGGGCACGAACCCGTATCCCCTGCATCGGCAGGCGGACTCTCAACCACTGCGCCACCAGGGAGGCCCTATAGTTTTTTATTACGTAGCATTATTGTGGCAATGACTGACTGATAAATTTCCATCTTACAATTGGGTAAGGGAGGCACAACAAGATTAATTTTTCAAGGGTCATATAGCCTATAAATAGCAGAGCTAGACAAATAGCTTCATATACCTCACCACGGCTTGTTTTGGAATGGGACCGATAAACACGGTTTAATGAATTGACTTCCACACTGGAGTGGATGGAAGGAACCCCTGTTAGCCAGCTTCCCTTTAGACCATATGAATGATAATTATAAGAATAATCCCAGAAATAACATCCATCTGAAACCGAGATGTCTCTCTTCAGTGGCATTAAGACTGCTAGCACAACTATTCAGAGCTTTCAGGGTTGGGCTGTGCCTGCTGAATGAATGAAAAAAAAAAATGTTTCACATTGTATATGACTGGGCACCAAATGAAAGGTGTGAAAAATATACATGGTGACATAGGTGCATTACTGACCCATGCTGATGTTGGGGAGAAGAACATGGAACCTGGAAAGTTCTCACCTCTTCAACTGGCAGATTTTCCACCCATGTTCCTTTAAACTAAGGGCAAATCTTCCCAGCACAAGAAAGTGGTTATAAATTTAAACACATGTAAGTCAACTATAGCAAATGGCAGGGATTTTAGAGTGAAATGAATGCAGCTGCATTATAAAAATGTCCTATTTCTCAATATTAAACTCTTAAAAATAGACTGGCTAAATATATAGACAATAATGGATTGAGGCTGAGTTGGCATTACTATAAGGCTTGGGATTTTCCATTTAATGACTTACAATTTCAATTTCCCATTTCCACATGACAGTTAGAGCAGCCTTGCTTTATCATGTGCGATTACATGCCACCACGACACAAAAATGCAAGCAGAAGGCTAGAGAGCAACGGTGGGGGGAGGGGACAGCAGGGAATCCTGAACTGAAAACTCAGCAGATATGGAGAAAGAAGACCAGATCTTCAGTCTCAGCTCAGCTGCTGTGTGACTTTGAACCCCTCACTAGGCTGCTCTGAGCCACAGAAAATAAAAATGCCTGTGAGATTCATGTGCGACAGCATGCATACCAAGAGGTAAGACAAAACTACATGGTGAAAACTCGATGCAAAATGATATTATTGTCGCACTGAGGTTCAAATCCTGGATCTGCCTCTTAGCATCTGCTCACCCTTGAAGATGGCAAGGTACAACAGCAGTGCCTCTCTGAACCTTGGTTATTCTGTTCATTTACTAAATGGAGATGAGGGTATCTATAAGAAAGATTTAAATAAGCACACCAGGGGCTTCCCTGGTGGCGCAGTGGTTGAGAGTCCACCTGCCGATGCAGGGGACATGGGTTCATGCCCCGGTTCGGGAGGATCCCACATGCTGCGGAGCGGCTGGGCCTGTGAGCCATGGCCGGTGAGCCTGCGCATCCGGAGCCTGTGCTCCGCAACGGGAGAGGCCACAACAGTGAGAGGCCTGCGTACCGCAAAAAAAAAAAAAAAAAAGCACCCCAGTTACACTATAAACTCCTGTTTGTTGACCTGTTGAGTATCTACTCTATGCCCGGCACGGCTGCCTCATATGCCACTCACCACCAGCCTGGAAAGTGGGTGACATTAGTATCCCCATATGGGAGCAGAGCCTGACCTGGGGCCCAAGTTGGCCTGACCCTCTGATCTTAACCACTGCTGATATGATGCAAATAGAGGGAGAAAGAAAAGAAGGATGTGGGAGAAGCAGAGAAGGGATCAGCCTGGGGAATGGCGGGGCTGTCCGGGCTCACATATGCATCTTAGGAATTACTTTTATTCCAAAGCTAGATAATCCTGAATTATCTTCTTTTTCCTTATTTAGCCTGGTTAAACTGGCCCAGCTAAGTATTATGGATACCTCTTTTTCTCTCTATCCTTTTCCCAGGGAGCAGCCAAAAAAAACTGAGCTAAGGCAGGAGAGAGGACTGGAAATCATGTCTTTAGTGGAGCAGAACAAATTCCTCCTCTGATGTTTTTTGGTGAAATAATAGAGATCCATCCTAGGGAGCCATTTGTTCAGGGAGCCTGCGTGCACGGGTGGATGGGTCTTGAGGAATGCTCTCATTTTGCTAGATGTGCACAATGAAGTAGAGAAATGTGATAAAAAAAAAAAAAAAAGAGAGAGAGACAGAGAGGCACAGAGGCTGTGATAGAACCTCCAAACTCAGCTCAGCCAGTAGCAACACTGGAGATTTTGATGGTCCTGGAAGGGGGCTCACGCTCCAGCTACTGTTCTGATTAACGGGTATTCCAGGATTATAAACAACACATGCTATTTCTCTTCTGAGTCTGCCTCTCCTTCTTCACCTTTTATCTCTCATCACTCATTTCCTGATTTAAATGTCTAGAATTTGGACCTTGCATGCCTGGATTAGATGTGGGTGTCCAAGTAGGTTTTTTTGGAGTCCTCATCAATAACATAAATTTTATAAACACATGTTCAGCTGGGCGTCATTCCTCTCTCTCTTTACCCATCATTTCCATTCAATAATTTGGGCATTAGAGATCTCAATGTAAGTTAACAGTAAGGTGACCACTGAGAAGGTAACATATTTTGGGGCTACATTAAAAGAAGCATAAAGTCTTGGAATGAAGAACGGGACATCTCTACTGCGCATTGTTCAGACCATACCTAGAGAACTGTGTTGAGATCTGAGTGCCACATTAAGAATATTATTAGCAAAATAGAGCAAATCCAGAGATGAGAAGATAGACTAATATGAAAGCTTGTAATGGAATCATAAGAAACAATAAAGACACTATAAAAAGTAAACTCACCTGCCTTCGACTATTTGAAGGGCTGTAGTATTATTATACTTATAATACCAATGTTTAATATTCTTATTACTGTAACTATGTCCCACGCACCATGATACATGCATTATATATGTTATAATTACAAGAGCTATTTTTTTCAGTGCTTATACTGGGCCAGGTACCTGCTGAAGTGCTTTGCAGATATAAGTTCATGTAATTCTCAATGATGCTGTGAAGCAAACTCTACTCATCTCTCTGTTACAGATGGGAAGACTGACCCTGAGACAGTTCAGGTTCTTGACTAAGGCAAGATTTCTCAATCTTAGCATTACTGACATTTGGGCCTGGATAATTCTCTGTTGTGGGAATGGTCCTGTGTGTTGTAGGATATTTAGCAGCATCCCTGGCCTCTGCCAATTAGATGCTATTAGCCTCCTCCTTGAGATGTGATAACCAAAAGTATCTCCAGATATTTCCCAATACCCCTTGAGGGGCCACATCACCTCGGTTGGGAACCTCTAGAGTAAGGTAACCTAGGTGGTAAGTGGGACGGCTGGGATTCAAACTCAGATCTGTCTGGTACAAAGAACCATGATCTTAAGAATAATAATACCGGGGCTTCCCTGGTGGCACAGTGGTTGAGAGTCCGCCTGCCGATGCAGGGGACACAGGTTCATGCCCCGGTCTGGGAAGATCCCACATGCCACGGAGCGGCTGGGCCCGTGAGCCGTGGCTGCTGAGCCTGTGCGTCCGGAGCCTGTGCTCCGCAACGGGAGAGGCCACAACAGTGAGAGGCCCGCGTACCGCAAAAAAAAAAAAAAAGAATAATAATATCAATAACAATCGTGATAGTAATACTGATTACTTATGAGCACACTACATGACAGAGCTTTCTAACTATGGAAAGAAGAGCCAATGGGACTAGTTAAGTCCTCTGAAACTGTAAGTAAGTAAGCAAAGGTGTCACATTCCAAAAATAACATAGAGGAGATTCAAGTATTAAATAGAAAAGATGGACTAAAAGACAGCTCAGATCAATGATAACCCTAAATATCCATTATTCTGTGAATTTACAACTTGACACTTTAATTTTAAGTGCCTTTCAA
The DNA here is from genome assembly GCF_025265405.1 of Mesoplodon densirostris. Taxonomy (NCBI): domain Eukaryota; kingdom Metazoa; phylum Chordata; class Mammalia; order Artiodactyla; family Ziphiidae; genus Mesoplodon; species Mesoplodon densirostris. The sequence continues at coordinate 17,364,450 of NC_082666.1, read as the reverse complement.
TAATTACAGAGGAAGAAACAAATCATAATTTGAATTGTCTTATCCTTAGTAGAAACCCAAAGAAATTTGCCTTGCTCTTATACTTAAGAGACTGGGAAGATACCATTCCTAACTCCCTTTCTTCATCCCTCCAACACACACACAGATACAAACCCTCTTGCCCATGCATCTGGGCTCAGAAACAATTGGTCCATTATCTGGTTCTAAGCAGAAGAAACTGAGATACAATATAGCAAGTCATCAGCTGTGCGGCAAATTGGCAAGTCTCCACTGGTGTGTAATAAATTAATGGTGCCTGAGAAAGGAAGACATTGACAAGAGGGAAGCCCACAGCCTCCCACCTGGCTCTCTTCATGGCCAAGACATCTACCTCCTGAGCTGTGTTTGAACACAGAGGAAAGTGGAGGAAAGATGTGCACATCTCTATCAATTAGAGACTGGTATGAGCAAAGGTGCATGGATCTAAGTCAGGAGCAAACCTGCTGGAAGCCAATCATCTAGGTGACATTTTAGAGAACATTACCATAGAGCTTGACGATGCAATACATTACACCAAGATGAAGTTAAATTAAAGCTGGACTAAGTTGGACTGGACATCAAAAAGAATTGTTCAATTAACTGGCGACTCAAGCACTTAAAAAAAAAATGACAAGAGGAGGATGTGGAGTTCATATCCAGAGGCCAAGTAGGGAGAGATGGCTACCTGTCTGATGACTTTAGCGCTCCCTTGCAAAGCACAGGGACTGAAGCAACACTTTGATGCTGGGTGTGGTATATCAAAGAAGGATGAGAGGGTTTTCCCGGGTGGCATATAGAAAGAGCTCAAGTCCAAAGACATCTTCAGTTCAAAAACTGATGAGCCACTTAGTATGGCTAGAGTTCAGTGTCTCTGGAGGGATGCTGCTACAGATGAGGTGAGAAAGAGCTTGTGACCATGTCAGGAAGGGACTTGAATGCCAAGCTAAGCATCTGAACTTTAGTCTGTACATTAGGGAAGATTATATGGGCATGTATTATAAGATATATATATATATATATATATATATATATATATATGGATTTTGATCAGAAGAGTGGCACCGTCAGAGAAGTACTTAAGAAAGATCAATGTGATGTCAGTGCGGAAGAGGGTTCCTAGGGAAAATAACACATAATGATAATAATGATAAAAAGAGCTGAAATGTATTCAGCCATTCAGCATGTGCCAGTAGCTGTGCTAAGCATTTTACCTGAATTTTCCAATTTAATACTCACAACAATCACACGGGGTAAGCACTTCAATAAACTGCTTTCTGTAGAAGAAAAAAATTAAGCTTAGAGCTCAAATGGTGTTCAAGATCCCAATACTTAACGTTGATGGAGTCAAGATACTAACCCAGGTCCAGTTCTAGTGACTGTGCACTTATTCAAGAAGTCTCTATAAGTCCAGACAAAAGAAGATACAAATCTTGACTATAACAATGTCAAAGGAAATAGAAAACAAGGTTTATATTTGAAAGCATATATATTTAGGGGTTAGAATGGACAGGAATGATAGGACTTAGATCTGAATTGGAGCATATAAGAGAAGTTGAGACGCATCCTAGTTATTCCCCTTGGCAATGATATATAATTATATGGTTTCAGGGTTAACTATACCCCAATACAGCCAAAGGTTGCCTGAATGTTCCCCTTTTCAATTATAAAAGGATGACTTGTCATTGATGCTTTCCTTACCATGATCAGCTTGCCTACAGAACTAAATTAAAACATTCATTACAGAAAAGAAAAAAAACAAAGTCATGGCATGAAAAAATTTCTTCATCTCACCATCATCCTCAATGAGGGATGGCAGAAGGGCAGAGATCGTTGGGCAAGACCATGACCGGACTCTGGAATTTGGGCAGGACTAAGGGTTCAGGCAGACAGCCAAGGATGGCACTGGTTTCATGAGCAGGAGGGTTTGTGGATGACTGAACTTGAAACTTAAGTAAACACAACTCATGCAAATACTTACACCCACCTGTTCAACAAACTTACCATGAATGTCTCTGTGGCTCTGACCCATAAGATAAGTCCGATTCTTAAAGTCTCACTGTTCCTCCTGGATACCAAGTATACTGCCTGCTCTGAGCGTCACTGTTTTCCCATCCTCAGCAAAGTCTGAATTCCCTTTCTCACCCTTGTCCTTCTGGATGTACCTGACCCTCCCTACCTTATCCTCCAGTCACAGCTCTCATTCACTTCCAACCTAATTGTTTCCATCTATGTGTACAAAACAACCATTTATGGGAAATGCCACAGGATGTTAATTTCTTCTGGCACTGGGTAACTGTGAAAAGAGCTTCCTTTTTTTATGATACAGAATGAATAAGTATTGCATTAATAGTGCCATTTTCAGTTACAACCACAATCGCAGGCCTGTTGTCCACTAACTGTGGGTTATTTTTCTTGAAGCGTTTTTCTGAACAATTTTCTTTTCAAATCCTCCCCCACTACTCCCTTCCTTGTATCACTGTAATTAAGATAATGCAGCATAGTTATAAACACATACTGGAAGCTCAAATGCCAGCATGGACTATCCAGCTGGTGCTACGTGCTTATTGAAATTTCTCAAGCAAAATGGAAAAAGGGTTGGAGTCACTGTGGAGTGAGAAGAATGAAGACTGGTGAAGTCAGTAGGCACAAGCCAGAGTCGTCCAGAAAACCTGGCCAGAGTCCACATTGGGGGAGCTGAGCTTGCTTGGATATTTCTAGAAGGCAACCAGGAAGCATGCTCAACACTTTTGAACATTGAGAAAAATCATATCAAGCATCTACTATGTTGGGTGCTTCACATATATCATCTGATTTACTCATCACGTCAACTCCACGAAGTTTGTTTTTTATTATCATTTTACAGACAAAGGAACAGAGTCTATAAGTTAGGGAAGTTAGCTCAAGTGAAGAGCTAGAATGGGTGAGGTGAGATTTAATCCTCGACTCTAGTATCAGCCAGTTACTGCCATTAAGAACCACTCTAATTTTTTTTTTCATTCAAGATAGTATTCATTCATGTGCCTGTGGGCCACATGAGGATAAGATTATTCAGGCTGGGATTAGCTTGGCTGCAAACTGCAGGCTGAGTTCAGGTCTGCTTCACATGCCTGTCATCCTCTTTGGACCAGCAGGCTGTATGGGACATATTCCCATGGACATTTCAGAAAGCACAAGAAGGAAACTCCTCTGTGAGAGCACATATCAAGCTTCTGCTTGTGTTACACCTACTAATATCTCACTGGTCAAGTAGGCCAGATGGCCAAGCTCAATGTCAACAGGAAAAGAAAATATGTCCGACTCACAGTGGCAGATGGAAAGTGAATATGTGCTAAACAATCATCTAAGCTAGCACACCCCCAAATCTGTCAAGTTTCCATAACACCAAGAAAACCATACCACTGAGGGTCTAAGTTTCTGGACTGTAGGGGCTCATGTCAAAGGGAGGAGGTCATGGCGACACAGAAGTGGCAGTGAGTACATGACCTGGAGCTTTTCTCATCTGTATAAAAGGCAGTAATATTGGCCAGTCTTCCTAAGAAGGCTGTTGGAAGGTGACTGAGATACAGAGTTTTAAAAACAGGATGCTTCTTCATATGTTCATGTTCTGCTGCACTGCTCTGCTTTATTTTTCTTCATCAAACGTACCACTGCTGACATTGTGTTATATATTTATTTTATTATTTTCCCCCCTTAACCATTCCAAATGTAAGTTAAATAAATGAAAAGATATTGTCTATTTCGTTAACTATCATATCACCAGCACCTAAGGTACTGACTAAAATGTAGTACACACTCAATATATATTTTTTTTTTTAGTAAATGAAATACAGTGTTATAAACACAACTTTATAAATACTCTTTGCATGCGACACAACAAACTCAACCTGTGCCAGTCTAGGTACTACCCTGAGCTCTGAAGGGGGACAAGGTTGTTTTGAGGGGTACAGTAGAATGGTAATGATGATGACAGTGGTGATTGTGGTTTGATGCTGGTACTAAATATAATAGAAATTAAAATAATACATATTTAAAATATCACTAGGCTTGGAATAAAAAAAAATACTGGTGACTCACTTTCATATCTTTCCAGCTGTGCTGCTTTGGAAGGCCTCCTAACATCAGCAATTCACAGTGATCTCATCTATGTAACTGTTTTACATATATAGACTTTGCCAGAATATCTCAAGTCTCTGAGATCATCTATTAAAGTGTCCGGTATAAACCAGGTAGCTAACAGGATGAAGATGAGGATGGTGATCATCATGATGATGAGCATTCTCTTAACTTGTAGTTTTTCCTGGAAAAGGTATATAATACTAACTGTAGAAAAAGCCAGTAGAATCAAACTCCATAACAGGTATAGCAAAGGGATGGGGATTACAAGTTGAAGACATCTTCAGGGAGCAAGAGGCTCCTGAACTGACTCTTAAAGACCACATTTCATTCATATATGGAGAGATGGGAGAGCAAAATCCCAGAAAAGGAAAACAAAACAAGAAAATGTCCAGAGGGAGAAAAGGGCAGAGGTAGCAGTTACAACTGTCCAATCAACTTTCACACTTCTTTTAGAAATTTTAGGTTTACCTAAGCAATTCCGGATTTATTATATAACGTGATCTCTATAGTAACCATGTACGATATACAGAAGAGTTATCATCACTATGTTATAGATGAAGAAACAGAGGCTCAAAGAGAGTGCATCATTTAACTTGGCAGCTGGATGAGAAATGGCAAGTTTAGCTGAGACCCCAAAGTGACACATATCAGACATCAAAATGAGTTACAGATAGATCACTCCAGTAACTCATGTGAAAACTGGGTAGCCAGGAACCAGTGAGTGAACTACTTAACCCCTCACTTCTATCACGGGAATGACAAATTACTTTTTTTTAAGGTTTTTTGTTTCTTATTGAAGTATAGTTTATTTACAATGTTGTGTTAGTTTCGGGTGTACAGCAAAGTGATTTAGTTATATATATATATATATATATATATATATATATATATATATATATATATATATAAAACATAAGTTATATTTATCTATATAAATATATGTATATACGTTTATATATATTCTTTTCAGATTATTTTGTTATAGGTTATTACAAGATATTGAATATAGTTCCCTGTGCTATACAGTAGGTCCTTGTTGATTATCTATTTTATATACAGTAATGTGTGTCTGTTAATCCCAAACTCCTAATTTATCGTTCCCTCTCCCACTTTCCCCTTTGGTAACCATAAATTTGTTTCTTATGTCTGTGCGTCTATTTATGTTTTGTGAATAAATTCATTTGTATCATATTTTTAGATTCCACATATAAGTGATATCATATAGTATTTGTCTTCCTCTTTCTGACTTACTTCACTTAGTATGATAATCTCTAGGTCCATCCTTGTTGCTACAAATGGCATTATTTCATTCCTTTTTAATGAGTAGTATTCCATGATATATCTATACCATGTCTTCTTAATCCATTCATCTCTTATGGACACTTGGGTTGTTTCCATATCTTAGCTATTGTAAACAGTGCTGCTATGAACAATGGGGTGTGGGTATCTTTTCAAATTAAAGTTTCTCCATGGCCCAGGATTATGAGCCAGAGAAAAACTAGCATGGGGCTGAAGTACAAAATAGCTGTTCAAAGAAGGACTCTAAGATAGACTATGTGAGCTCAAATCCTGGCCCTTCCACATTCCAGCTGTGAGATCTTAGGCACATTCCTTAAGCTTTCTAAGGCTCAGTTTATCTGTAAAATAGGGATGATAATCACGTAATAATACATACTGTAAACATAGGTAAAATATTTTGCACATTGTGAGTGCCATACAAGTGTTAGCTACCGAAATTATCTTAAATTCTGAGGAACAAGGCTGCCTGGAAGGGTGAACAGATCTCACCAGAGGGAAGCTGGAGAAATTATGAGAGTGACAGAATGAGTGAACCAACACATGGAAACAGGGATGCATCCAACCACATTAAGGGACCTCAGAGGAGGGATCATTAGGAATGGGGGCTGGTCTGTGAGCAGATCATGAAAATGCCTTCAGACAGAGAGCCAGCTCTAACTCTACCCGGATCACTGAAGTTGAAGTCATGTTATGTTGAAGTCATGTTATGACAATGCCTTCCCCGGCTTTCCTATGTTTCCTCCCTCCTCAGCCACACCCCAGCCCCACTGTTGTTGGAAACAACAGCTAAAAAGTAGGGGAGGAGGTAAGTGAGAAAGAGAAAGCAAGCAAGTTTCATCAACCTTCTTCAGCTGCCAAGATAACTTTGGCCCTAATTGGGGGAGCAGCAGAGACTTTCCTTTCAGTGGAGACTGAAGGGTTGGTTATTCCAAGACACTGGACAGCCCTGAATTGAGACTGTGTTTTGCTACATTAAGTAAATGTCAGCCTTTTATCACCTAATGCTCCTCAGAAAAGTCACTGTGCTTTTATTTCAGGGGCAGAGAAGAAACTAATACCATAATACTACTCAACAAGTACAAAGGAGTGATAGAAGACAAAACTAAGAGGCTCTGTGACTGTGTTCTATGGGACATAGCCAGGCAACACACTAAGTTACAACTCTCTAATACAGTAGTCCCCTACATACGAACATTCAAGCTGCGAAATTTCAAAGATGCGAATATGCGTTTGCACGTCCGAGCACGTAAGTTAATTCACGTGTCTGGCGTACATTGTCATGTGTGTGCATCCTCTACAAGTGGTTGTGCTTTTATGTATTGATACTTTACTGTATAGTACTGTATAGAGTACAGTAGTACAGAATCTTTATTTCAAGACCAGGATGTCCGGAAGCAAGCATAAAAGCAGCAGTGATGTAGCTAGTACTGCTATACTTTTCAAGGTATTATACTGTAAGATTAAAAATGTTTTCTTTATTTTGTTTGTTTGTTTTTTATGTACCATTTGTGTGAAAAGTATTATAAACCTATTACAGTACAGTACTGTATAGCCGATTGTGTTAGTTGGGTACTTAGGTTAACTTCATTGGACTTATGAACAAACTGGACTTACGAACACACTCTCGGAATGGAACTCGTTCATATGTAGGGGACTTACTGTACTATTTTTGTTACACACTAGTTCATTATTTTATTTTATTTTATTTTATTTTTATTTATTTATTTATTTATTTATTTGTTGGTTGGTTGGTTGGTTGGTTGGTACGCAGGCCTCTCACTGCTGTGGCCTCTCCCGTTGCGGAGCACAGGCTCCGGACGCGCAGGCTCAGCGGCCATGGCTCACGGGCCCAGCCGCTCCGTGGCATGTGGGATCCTCCCGGACCGGGGCACGAACCCGTGTCCCCTGCATCGGCAGGCGGACTCTCAACCACTGCTCCACCAGGGAAGCCCCTAGTTTATTATTTTATTACAGCTTTTCCACTCTAACTAGGACTTCCTTTTTGTTTTTAATTTAATAAAATCATCAAAACATATCCAGATAAAAATTACTTAGCAGGGAAGTGGGAAAATTTGACTTGAGACTGTATCTCCCAATTCATGAATCATTCTCCATACCAGGAGACAATCGATATATACAATTTATGGTTCTAAATGATGCACTTTTTTCCTTAGCTCAAACTTGGGTTAACCATTAAGTCTTTCTTCCATTGGATTAGGTACTTTTTCTATATTTTCCCATCTTTTCATAGAGTCCTAGCTCTTGTAACACTTCTCATATTTGCAATGATGTATGCTTGTTATCTCTCCCAGTTGGAAATGAGCTCCACATTGGCAAAACCATGTTGGTATAATTTACTACTGTTTGTCCAGTGTTTCTCCAGTGCACAGTGCATCACAGAGTAGGTATTTGGTGTATGTCAGGTAAGTGAATGAATGAATGGATTAACTAACAGGGACTCACCACTTTTATTCTGAGTTTCAAAGCACTGGCTTCAAAACAATGGGTTTAATATATATAGTTCTGTCTTAAAATACCTTCCCAACTAATATATCACTTGATCAGGTTTTAAAATCAGTTTTAGAAGTATCACCATTTGGAAGTGCATAAGATCTTCAAAATATCATTTACAGATGGCAGAAGAAGGTCCCAGAGATTGGGGATGACACCTGAGGCAGGGTCAGGATGGGAAGGCAGGTAGGTGTTCACCTCTTCGTCCAGGGCTCTTTCTGCTGCACCGAGCTGGCTGAAGAACCTTCTGGCCCTTTGAAGCTGATTGTTTTTATGGATTCACACTTCATGGCATCACCAGGTGAGACTGTCACTGGGTGTAAATGAAAAGTGAACAGAAGCCTGGAGGAAGCTTCCATTCTGGCATTAATGAACGTGTAGCAAAATCCCAGGCTAATGCTGCATGAAATGTGGGGAAAGATCAATAGCCATCAAGTCAAAACAGATCTTCAGCCTCCAGGTCTCCCTAGACCTCCGCCCCCATCTCTTCTAGGCAGCCAGAGTGGGCCCTGAAATGTGCTACTCATGCTGGGTTTGAACGAAACGTCTTTATGAGGCATGGGTCTGAGCCCAAGCAGGGGAGGTTCCTTCAAGAGCAAGACACAGGGATGAGACTTTGCCATCGGGTGTCAGGCTTTGGTAGAACTGTCCTCACGTCTCTTGGGTGAACTCTGCTGGGATCCTCCCCCTTGCCCCACTGGGCATCTTATTCTCAGGAGGACAAATGGTGATGGCCAAGGTCGACTCGTTGCCTCCCCTACATTGGCACTGAACACAGCACATATATGGATTGTCTTTTACTTCCCATGATAATCCTATGAGTTAAATAACTTCTTATTATAGCCATTTTACAGATGAAGAAACTGAGATTCAGGAAGGTTTCACTAAGTCTCCGAAGGTCACAGGGCCAGTGTAGGGCAGAGGAAGACCACTAAGCTTCATAACTCCCACTGCCTACACGGTGCCCGTGCAATAGCTTGGGGAGGTCATGGCCGCCTCCTCCAAGTGCCTCCCCTCTGCTGCCCTGCTGTTCCACATCTGTCCTGCCATATGCACTTGTACTCACACAGAGGGCATGTGTGATTTGCTGAACACCTACCACATGTCTTACATGATTTGGGTACATTATACTCAACACTTTACTTCAACCTCCGCAAAGTAGGTATTGTGACCCCTGTCTCACAGATGAGCCAACAGAGGCTCAGGGAGGTGCAATAACAGCCGTGCCAGCAAGAGGCAAGGCTATGATTCTGAGTGGGAGGCCTGGGCTCCTTTCCAAGTGCCCCAGTATAGCTCTGCCTGGCTGTCCCAACTCAAAGAAGAGATTCTCTCACCTCTCAGCTGGCACTTGCCTGCACCTCTCTCATGGAACACAGTCTTATACAGCATGGATGTTCCACACTTACTCCCAGGAATGAACCATTTGTGCCATGAGGCTGCGGGTTCCCAAGAGCAAGGGCCATGCATGTTCAATCTATATTCCCCACAAACCCTTTGCCCAAAACCCTGCTCACCACAGATACTTGAAATTCCAGTGGCAAGACACTGTCCCTTTTCTCCACACATTCAGCTGTGATTTGCTGAACAAGTCACTTCACACTTCTTGAACGCTACTCTCCATGTCTATCAAAATGGGATAATACCACCTCCCCATAAAATTGGTTGGAAGACGAAATAAGAAACTAGATGTAAAAGCATCAGTATGATGCCTAACACAAAATAAGATCCAGTTTTTGTTTTTGTTTTTGTTTTAAGAAAAAGCTATTATTATAGGAACACCTGCACTGGAAGCACTGATTATCTGAGGTTTCTAAACCTCGGGAACATAATCATGGACTAAAAATCATCTTTTTAGCACTTATAATGAATAGTTCTTAACTTACTCAGGTAACTGGTTCCCCAATGCACAGGCAATGGGTCTTATCAATAAAATAAAAAATGGTGCTGATGATAATATCAAATGCATAACACTCTACGGCTTTAGAGTGTGTTCATTTAGAAACAGTGGACTGGAAACAGGGAGACAAAGATGCAGATATGGAGTCTGAAGGGTCAAGTCACGAGGAGGAGCCCAGGGCCTATGGGGCTGTTCCTCTTGCCCTGCGAATCCTCTGGCTGCTTCCACTGTCTCTCCCTCCCTAGTCAAACCCTCTCCAACCCACCCTCCCCACTGTAGTCCATCTGATCTGCAAAATGCAAATGGGATCTTTTGATTCACCAGTTTAAAGACCTTGCATGGCTCCCCCAAAGACCTGAGAACAAAGTCAAGTGCTCATACATGGTTTGCAGGGAGAGCCCTTTATAACCTCATCCACAGCAGCCTCCTCTCCATTCGCTGTTATGTGTTCCTCTGTGATCCACACCCAGCCAAACCAAAGTTCCTGCAGCATCTTCCCATGCCCTGTTTTCCCCTAGCTAAGTACTACTGGTCCTTCAGCTCTTCAGGAAGCTCTCTGCTATTTAGAAAAATCTTTGCTGACCCTCTGAACCAGGTGGGTCCCCCTGTTAAACAGTAGAGCGCCACCTAATTCTCCTCTCATAGTATATGCTTATGGTTCAAGATCTTTTCCACAAACTGCAAACTTCCCAAGAACCAAAGAAGACAGCCGAAGTCTAAAAGCCCAACCCAGTACCAGGCACATAGTCTGATGTTTGACTCCTCCCCTCTGGGCCTCATTTTCCTCAAAGGCCAAATGATGTTGAAAACATCCATTCTTTCTGCTACAGTGGATTGGTGAGAAGATAAAAGGTCACATATGAGAGAGTCCTGTTAAAACTTCCAGTCACTGTCCACATAGTAGATACTTCTTTTATTTTCTTTTTAATTTAGAAGGATAACCTATCAAAAAGATACACGCACCCCAACGTTCACAGCAGAATTATTTACAGTTGCCAAGATATGGAAGCAACCTAAGTGTCCAACAACAGAAGAACAGGTAAAGAAGATGTGGGGTGTGTGTGTGTGTGTGTACACACACACACACAGGACTATTACTCAGCCATAAACAAAGAATGAAATAATGCCATATGCAGCAACATGGACATACTTGGAGGGTATTAGGTTAAGTGAAAGAAGTCAGAGAAAGACAAGTACTGTATGATATCACCTACATGTGGATCTAAAAAATACAACAAACTAGTGAATATAGCAAAAAAAGAAGCAGACTCACAGATACAGAGAACAAACTAGAAGTTGCCAGTGTGTGTGTGTAGGGGGGGGCATTACAGGGGTGGGAGAGTGAGGACTCAAACTACTGGGTGTAAGATGGGCTCAAGGATGTGCTGTACAACACGAGGAATATAGCCAATATTTGGTAATAACTGTAAGTGGAAAGTAACCTTTAAAATTATATACAATTAAATGAAAACATAAACAAAATATGTTTTTTAAAAAAGGAAGATAAGCTAAAAAGGGAAAACCAAACTAAATCAAAATATAACAAGGGATTTGGAGAGGTAGGATTGACAAATAGAGGAAAGTACTACCAGCTGGACCCTGCAAAATCCCCAAATTTCATGACAAGTGCAATATACTATCTACATCTTTCTCTATATCTGTCTGTCTATCTATCTATCTATTGTTTTGATCACATGCTTTTTTCCTGAAAACATCTTTCCTTAATTGCTAAATTCTTGTGAGTTTAAAGAGAAATGAAATCCGTATAGTTCTGAGTCATCTGCAATTAAATCATTAAAATACTATTGAGCAATTACATATTTTAGTGTCTTGGAAATTTTGGAGTGACTTAAATAAATTGCTTAAAACCACTGTTTTCCTCCCTTTATTTTAACCATTTCCCCCCAAATACGACGTGACACTAAGGAAAGGAACAATGGCCCAAATCAATTTACAGTACATGCTGAACGTAATATCAAGGAAAGACTTTCTGAGAGTTTGAAAATTTAGCAGAAATATTAAATTACTGTCTCTCTTGAACCTGTATGTAGTGGACAAAACAGACTGTGAGTCAGAAAAGCAAAACAAAATCATCCGTTCAGTAAATATTAAGCACCTATTATATACTAGGCTCTGAACAAAGAAGACATGGACCCTATTCTGACGGGACTTATATTCTGGTAAGGGAGCTAGACGTCAACTCAAGTAATTTCATGAGTGGCAGGTCCTGCATAGGAGGCTGTCTGGGCATGCAACAGGGAAATCTGATGTGATCTGGGTGGTCAGCAAACTTTCTCCTGAGGAAAGAATATTTTAGCTGGTGTCTGACTTGGCCTTTATCCTAAAAGCAGTGGATTTTAGTCATGAGAGTAATAAGGACTTATCTACATTTTAGAAATATTAGCTAAGTAGCTTTGAGGAGAAAGGACCACAGGGCAGTGGGCAGTATTGCAGGGGGAAGAACATTAATAGGGACCATTAACCAAGTCAGCTTCTTTGAGACTCAATTTCCTTACCTCTAAAATGGGGGTTACACAGCAATCCCACTACTGGGCATATACCCTGAGAAAACCATAATTCAAAAAGAGTCATGTACCACAATGTTCACTGCAGCACTATTTACAATAGCCAGGACACAGAAGCAACCTAAGTGTCCATCGACAGATGAATGGAGAAAGAAGATGTAGCGCATATATACAATGGAATATTACTCAGCTATAAAAAGAAACGAAATTGAGTTATTTGTAGTGAGGTGGATGGACCTAGAGACTGTCATACAGAGTGAAGTAAGTCAGAAAGAGAAAAACAAATACCGTATGCTAACACATATATATGGAATCTAAAAAAAAAATGGTTCTGATGAACCTAGCGGTAGGACAGGAATAAAGACACAGATGTAGAGAATGGACTTGAGGACATGGGGTAAGGTAGGGTAAGGGAAGGGTAAGCTGGGACCAAGTGAGAGAGTGGCATGGACATATATACACTACCAAATGTAAAATAGATAGCCAGTGGGAAGCAGCTGCATGGCACAGGGAGATCAGCTTGGTGCTTTCTGACCACCTAGAGGGGTGGGATAAGGAGGGTCGGAGAGAGACACAAGAGGGAGGGGATATGGGGATATACGTATGCATATAGCTGATTCACTTTGTTTTACAGCAGAAACACAACACTGTAAAGCAACTATACTCCAATAAAGATGTTTAAAAAATAAAATAAAATAAAATGGGGGTTACAAACCTTTTTTTCTTTTTTTAGGAATATTTTTCTTTTATTTCATATATTTTTTTCAGTTTTATTGAGATACTGATATACTATATAAGTTTAAAGTGTACAACATAATGTTCTGATCTATGTGTATATTACAAAATGATCATCACAATCAGTCTAATTAACATCCATCACCTCACATAGTTACATTTTTTTCCTTGTGATGAGAACTTTTAAGATCTAGCAACTATCAAATATACAACACAGTATTGTTAACTATAGTCACCATGCTATACTTTACATCCCCAGAACTTATTTATCTTATAACTGGAAGATTTTTTTAAATTTTATTTGATTGAAGTATAGTTGATTTACAATGTTGTGTTAGTTTCAGGTGTACAGCAAAGTGATTCAGCTATATATATACATATAACCTATAAAGGAAAATAATCCGAAAAACTATATATATAGCTGGACACATATATGGATTTTTCAGGGTCCAACTATACATATAGTTTTTCAGATTATTTTCTCTTATAGGTTATAACAAAAGACTGAGTACAGTTCCCTGTTTTATGCAGTAGGTCCTTGGTTCAAACCTTCTTCTGCCTCACATTCAGATTTGCAGGGAAGAGTTAAGAGGATAGTGGGAAGGGCTAAGAAGAGGGAGGGAGGGGCTAAAATGATAGTGGGAGGAGCTCTGAGGATGATGGGGAAGCTAAGAAGAGGTGAGTGTGCAAATGCTTCACAACTTGTGCATGTTAAATTAATGGAAATAAAAGTTGCTTTATCAATATCTTCATTTCCACAAGAAAAAGCGTAGTGTGACAGCCTGTGGGCACAGTCGCTCATGTGGGGATTCTTAACTTATACTTGGAGGTGAGAACGCAACATCCTGGGGAATCTAGTGTAAGTTAGAGTCCTTTCCTTAGAAAAACACTCGGTGGAAGACATTGGTCTATAACCACACTGGTTTCTGGGTACATATGCCCTGAAGTCCATCCTTAGACATCAGGCTAGTACCTTCAGGGCAGAGGAAGCATTCAGTCATCGCAGCAGCTCCTTTCTAACTTGTCAGACTGGAACCCATAGTAAAACATGCATTTTAAATTGTGACCCAACTGAACAAAAGCTGCATGAAGCAATACTAATATGATATACTATACTGTTTTTTAATTCTCTCTTACTCTACTGTTCTCTTATTTCATTGCAGTTTTGTTTTTCCATATTTTTAAATGCTGACCACGACTCAATAAATTGAACCTAATTGCAGTTTAGAAAACTGTTTAAAGAATGGCAAACATGCTTCTGAGTTTCGCCTCTGTCAGTTAATTCCTGATGTGATCTCGGACAATACACATCCTCTTGGAGCCTCAATTCCCTCAACTGTGAAATGGGGATAATAATGCCTACTTTAAGAGCTGGGAGAATTAAGGTAATACCCTGGGAAATCACTACATAGACTTTCTGGCACAGGATAGGTGTTCAATAAACGGTACTGATTATAAATAGAGGCTGCTAATGGGAGTATTAGAGCATAGCTAAATCCCTTTTGTCTCAGGGGGAAGAAAAAGGAAAAAGAAGAAGAAAAAAAATCTCATTCATTTTCTACCCAGGGGGTCTTTCTGTCTTCCAAATGTAGCTATTTGCTGTGGGGAGGGGACCTTGGTCCAAATGCCTCTGTTTGCTGTGACAGGATTTATAAATAAGTAAAATGCTTCATCAAACATTTATAGTTGTGTGTGAGAGTCAAAAAAGAAAAAAAAAGGCATGTGGGCTTGGGGGTTATTTATAGTGACTCCCTGTTTTCCCTCTCCGCCATGATTTCATAGCTTAGCTTTCATTTGCTTGTGATTGTTCTTGGATGAACTTCACTTCCAAGCAGAAGGTATTAATTATTAAAACACAGACCAGAAAAAAACAACCAGGCTGCTCCCCCAAACATTGACAGGATGATGCAGCAGAAGGGAGCCACCAGAAAGATGGGCTTAGCATTGCCAGCACATGCTTTCTCATAGAGCCAACCCTTGGCAAAGCACATTTTAACAAATAATCTGAGGACACCTGCTATGTGTCCCATGGGGGCTGTGCCAGCCCTAGTGGGGGACAAAGATGTCAAAGATGAATTAGGCAGTTTCTAATGCACCTCCCAGGGAAGGGAGGGAGCTCCCAGCAAAGGAGGGAGGAGAGAGGTAAACACCAAACTACAAGACAAGGGAGACGAGTATCTCTGCATGAATCTTGCACATGATATGTTGACTAAAAAAAAGCTGGACACAAAAGAGCGCACAGTGTAGGATCCCATATACATATAGAATAGGAAAAACCAACTGATGGTAAAAGTCAGAATATTGGTTACTTTTGAGAGCCTGTCATACAGCTGACCACTAGAACTTTCTGTGATAATAATGTTGTTCACATTCTGTGCTGTGCAAGGCAGTAGGCACCGTATAAAACCAAAGGTACTGGTGACTGCTCAGTATCTGAAATGTGGTCTGTGTGACCAAGGAACTGGTTGTTTGAGTTCAGTCAATTTTAACTACCTTAAATTTAAATGGCTACATGTGGCTAGTGGCCCATGTTTTGGCAGGTACAATCTAAATCTTAACCTGGATGGTGGTAACATGAATATATGCATATGTTAAAAAAAAAGTAACAAGGATATACTTAAGATTTGTGCAGTTTACAGACTTCACCTGCTTTATCCTTCAAACATTAGCTAGGACTATTAATTTATTACTTGCATTACATCATATGGTCCTCACAAGCAGCTTGAAGCAACGTAGGGAGGACAATCCCTATGGTGTCCATTTCTGCAGTGGCTACACTGATGCTCAGAAAGGTGGTCATGATTTGTGAGGGGTCCTGTAGCTTGTAAATGGCAGGGTAGGGGGCAAGCCCATCCAAGCCTTTCACAAATGGGAAAAAGGCATCACAAAATGACCTGCTGAGATGATTCCATTCAACAATTCATTCACTCAATACATATTTGGACAAAGCAGGGATAAGTCCTGGCTTTCCTGGAACTGACATTAGAAATCCTTGCTCACCTCACTCTGGCCACCATTACAGAGTCTCTGACCTGAAGTGATCTGACCACGGACCAAATCGTGTAAAATCAGACTCAGCTAAACATCTACCAATTATCTATTTCCTGCCAGATAATCCTACATTTTATTCCCGATTCTCTTATGAGCTGACTAATTTACTTGTTTTCCAAGTCCTAGCTCTTTCATTTATAAGACAAGGGATGAAAGAATATATCCTAGAGAAATACTAACTAAAAGAAAATCAATAAGCACCATCAGCAATAAAGATATTAATGATTTAATGATAAAAGATCAACTCCCTACAAAACATTAGCAATCCCAAACTTTATTCACTTATCAATGTAGTCCTAAAACATAAAAGAACACAAATTGTCAGAAATAAGTGAAATTAACCAGCCTACCAGCCTAGATTTTGATTGGGAGGTTTTAGCACATCTGTCTCAGAAATAAATATATATATATATATATATATATATATATATATATATATATATATATATATATATATATATAAAGCAGACAAAAATTTGGACATGGACATTTTGGTCAATAAAATTAAGAGACAGGATCTAATGGTTATACATGAATATTTTGTCTGATAATTAGAAAATACATGATGTTTCTCAAATACATAGGAATCATTTATAAAAAGTAGCCATGTCCCAGGGTACAAAGCAAGTCTCAACAAATAAGCAAGGATAGTATCCAGGTCATATTTTCTGACAAAGTATAATAAAATTAGTGTCAATAACAAAAAAAGCTTTTAAAATGTATATTTAGAGATTTAAACAAAAAACATTTGATATAATTAATTGTTCAAAGAAAAAGAAATTTTAAAAATATTTAGGACTAGATAACAGCAGGCACATTATATAGCAAAACCTGACCTCTAGAGATTAAAACAATACATAAAATAAAGTTAAATATCTAATGCAAATATTAGTGAGTGAAAGTTTGAAAATTATTGACCTAGGCTTTTAATTCAATAGTTTACAAAAGAATAATGGAGTAATAATAAAGGATATAAAGAAAATAATTAAGATAGCAGAAATTAATAATACAGAAAAGAAATAGCATAGAGTTTCAACAAACTGTGGCCTAATTTAAAAAATATTAATAAAATAGATATAACACCAAAAAGATTGAGAGAAGAGGCCCAAATAAACCCACGTCTGGAATTAAAATGAGGATATAATTATAGGTATGGTAAATATTTGGGAGATATGCATACACACTCATACTTATCACACACACACACACACATATACATACATAATACTATTTGCTAAATATTTAACATAAGACTAAAACCACAAAACATTATGTCCATAAATGGGACAATGTAGACAAAAACCAATGACTCTAAGGAATAGTATACAAAATCAAAACTGACTTAAGAAGAAACAGACAATTGAAATAGCCATAAAAATATTTGAATCAGTAGACAGAATTTACCACCTAACATACAGACGGAGAAATGTCAGGCCCAGATAGAATTAAGCATTAATTCTAACAAATGTTAGAATGAGATAGCCCTCATTTCATACAGTAGTTATACATTTGAATAGTTATATATAACAGCATGATAGAATAAAAGGGAAGGCTGCTTAATCTCATATTTTATGAAGCTAGAATAATGTTGATATTGAAACTTGTCAAAGATGTTAGAAAATATAAGGATGGTTTACTAATAGACTATATATGTATATATGTAGAATGTGTATGTATATACAGACACTACCCAATCAGGTTAAAAGAGAAAATATGATCATCTCACTTGATGCAGAAAGACTGTTTAGTAACATGTAACCTTCAATCATGATTTTTAAAATTCTTAATATACTAGGAATAGAAGAGAAATTTCCTTATTATTAAAAGCTTACTAGCTTTTACTATTTGATTATCTATGGAAAACCTACAGACACATAATATGTAATGGAAGAGTTTTAGGATTCTTCCCTTTAAAGTCAGGAACAAAAATGACTGTAAGTGCAGTAAGACAAGAGAAAACAAATACAAGACATACAGATCTGCAAAATGACTGTTAATGGTATATTATACGATTTTTTTACACAGAAAAATCTATAGGCAAAAAGTAATAAAATAATTAATCATATTTTCCAGATTCAAGATCAATGAAAACCTAGTATATCTATACACAAGAAAGCAACAATTAAGAAATGTAGGGCTCGGTGCTTTGTGACCACCTGGAGGGGTGGGATAGGGAGGGTGGGAGGGAGGGAGACGCAGGAGGGAAGAGATATGGGAACATATGTATATGTATAACTGATTCACTTTGTTATAAAGCAGAAACTAAAAAAAAAAAAAAAAATGTAGGGCTTCCCTGGTGGCGCAGTGGTTGGGAGTCTGCCTGCCGATGCAGGGGACACGGGTTCGTGCCCCGGTCCAGGAAGATCCCACGTGCCGCGGAGCGGCTGGGCCCGTGGGCCATGGCCGCTGGGCCTGTGTGTCCAGAGCCTGTGCTCCGCAGCAGGAGAGGCCACGGCAGTGAGAGGCCCACGTACCGCCAAAAAAAAAAAAGAAATGTAATAAAAATGAAAAGATACTATTTGCAATAATAATAGAAAGTGGGGATGCTCCTAGAAATTAAATATAATAAAAAAGGGTATGATAGGTGTATAGATAAGTTTCTAAAACTCTATTCAAAGACATAAAAGAAGACCTAAAGAAAGAGACCTATTATTTCATGGATAGTAAGTCTGAGTTTTATGAATTTTGCAAATCGATCTGTAAATTCAATGCAATCACTATACCAATCACAGCAAGACATTTCCTAAAATAGAAGAAATTTATCTTAAAATTCACACAGAAGAGTCAAGAGAAAAGAACAGCCAAGATACTTAAGTGAGAACAGTGAGGGGGCACTGCCCTATCTGATACCAAGACATTACAGAACTCTAATAATTAAAAGCAGCATGTTACTAGAGCACGGATCAGTAACTAAGCCAGTGAAAAAGAAGAGAGAGCTCAGAAACTGTCCTCCACATATATGAACTTGTTATTACATGACAGCAATATTATGAACCAGTGGAGTAAAGATGTAAAGATGGACTCTCAGGGGAGTGGGCAGAAAAACTAGCTATCCATGTGAAAATTAAAGCCATTAGGCCTCTAAATTATACCATATACAAACATACCCATGTCTAAAGACCCATATGTAGCAAGCCAAATCTTAATAATTTAGAAGGAAATACAGGAACACCATTAAGACATTAAGAGAGTGAAAGATATTTTTCCATCATTCACAAGAACTATAAACTAGAAATAAAATTAATAATTTTATAGCATTATAATGAAAATTGTCAAAATGAGGAAATGATTCTCCTAACAAAATCAATATGTAAGGCATAAATTGGAAGAAGATATTTTCAAATGACAAAGGGCTACTTATTTTTGTTAATTTTATTATTATCAATAAGAAAAAAAACCCACTAGAAAAATGCGCAGTAGATATAAATGAGTAAATTGACAGAAAAATAAAACTTAATATAAGAAAATACACTTTAAACTCTAGGAATCTCTGACATGAAAATTAAATCACCACTGAAACCGTAATTTCATATCTTACAGACAGGCAAAGTATAAACTGTCTGATAGTAAGTGTTGTTAAGAATTTGGGAAAACAGTAGATTTTATACACTGCTGGTGGGAGTGTGATAAAATAGAGAATTTAAAAGCATGGGAGACCAGCCCAGATATGATCATGAAGTCAAAGTATAAACATTCAAATAGAAGGAAACATGAACTCTGGGGTAGTGAGGCATGCAATCAGTGGAGAAAGTGATTTAGCTGTGTAATTTAGTATTTTATTTATAAAAATATATCTGATGTATACTACAAAATATTTATATTCTAATTCAGTGGTAAGAATATGTATACTGTATATATACTGTATATATAATATATATATTTATATATATTATGTATGTACATGCGTTGTATATTATACACTTACTTTACTGCATGGTTAAAGTAGTTCATGTTCTAAAATAAAATATATTTTAGGAGGATTTTAAAAAAAGATGTAATCCATGAAAAAAAACAATAGATATAAGGATATAAAGATGAACCCAAGGGAAAGAGCAGCACTCAAAATTAACACATAAAAATTAACAACTTCCTAGAGTTTCAGTTTCACATGATACTCTGAGCATCCCAGTGGACAGCACAGAGAGGGGAAACTGGTTACAAGACTCAAATGTCCATAACATTAAAATAATCACCTGGCCAGGGAACACGGGGATCTGGGTTCTGATTCCTGAGATCAAAGTTCATTATTTGCTGCCCTGTGTAAGTTATTAAACAATATCCTCAACTAGACCTTCTTAGAGTGAACTGCAGCAAGGGCTAATGACAAAAGCAGTCCCTGTGTAGGCCAAGCCACGGTTCTAAACAGTTCATGCTTTATAGCTTATTTAATACTTAAAACTAGCCTTATTTTATGATCGCCATTTCATGTATAAGGAAATTGAGGGGAAAAGAGGTAAACAGTTTACCTCAATCCCATAGCTATGAAGTGGAAAAGCCTGGAAGAGAACTTAGACAGTCTGGCTCTCCATTACCCTGTATTAATGTCATTATAGCAAAGCCAGTTACATAAAAGTTGTTTCACGATCTCAAAGTGGTCTGGGTGTGCAGCTGCCTGAAGGTCTGACTTTTCCAGCAACTGAAATGAGTGCTCCTGACTCATGCTTATGTCTGGGAGCTTTTTCATCGAGTGACAAAGCTGTGGATCCTTTTTGTCACAAAACTGAAGATAGCCCCCATTTTGCAAATAATTTTAGGGGAAAACTCAAACAGGAAACAACTCAAACATTAAAATCCCCCTACTTTGGAAAGGAGTGAACAACCTGTATATTCTCATTCAGTGAACCATGGATATACATTCTCAGCACTGAGTATTCTTTTTTTTTTTTTTTTGCGGTACGTGGGCCTCTCACTGTTGTGGCCTCTCCCGTTGCGGAGCGCAGGCTCCGGATGCGCAGGCTCAGCGGCCATGGCTCACGGGCCCAGCCGCTCCGTGGCATGTGGGATCTTCCCGGACCGGGGCACGAACCCGTGTCCCCTGCATCGGCAGGCGGACTCTCAACCACTGCGCCACCAGGGAAGCCCAGCACTGAGTATTCTTAATTTGGGAGGACTGTTAATGCAATGAACACAGAGCACACAATAAGTACCAGTTGTGTGCACAGCAGTGACTACTGTTACTGTTATATGCAGCAATCTCCTAACTGTTCTCCCAGCTTCCACGCTCCTGGTGCCCTACAGTCTCTATACTCGAATCAACAACAGGAATTTGAACTTGCCGCTGCTTTGTTCTACAACCCCAGTGCCTGCAAATCACACCTAGAAAATCCCAGCTCTTCGTCATCACCCCTAAGGCCTGGGGTGATCTGGCCCCTCGTGAAGTTTCCAATCTCATAGCCTATCTTTCTCCCCCTTTCTCATTCTGCTCCATCCCCCACTGTGTCTCCCACTGTTGGAACCCATCTCGTAGCCTTGGGAGTTATGTTCTCAGATTGGCCGTCTTCTCTGTAATAGCCGAGCCCCACCTCTTCTCACTCTTTATGCCCCCACCCATCATTCACTTCCCACGGCCCTGCATTGAAGTTTCTACAGGTGGATTCCTGTGATGAATGTCTGTCTTTTCCCCCACCGCCCCATTAGAACGTTAGCTCCTGAGCACAAAGACTTGTGTCTACTTTGAGGACTGCTCTGTCCCCACCACCGGAAACGTGCCTGGCATACAGGAGGCGCTCAGTGAGTGCTGGTGAACAGAAGAAAAGGAGGGGAGGGAGAGAACTTAGTTGGGATTTATGATTGTGACTCCTGGACACTGTTTTAGACATGTCCGTGTGCCCAACCTTGACCGCATCATAGGGTAGACTGGCTTCACTCTGGGCTCCTAAGGACAAGAAAAAAAAATGCGTGTGCAATGCCAGGGGACATCACAGAGAAAAAGTGTCAGAATTTCCCCAACGCCCATAACTATCTGCTCGGGGCAAGCAGAAAAGTGACGTCACTTATGTTCTGAAAGGGTAAGGTTCTTGGGTCCCAAGAATGGGATCCTCAAGGTCCACCCAGCCTGGCACCAGACCCCTTGCCCTTAGATGTAATTAACAAGGCCCCAGAGAAGGCGCCCACAGGAATCAGAGCACTGAACACTGACAAGATGTCATCTGCAGGGGGAGGGGGCTGGGCCCAGCTGGGCTGCGCCAGTGGCACAGCTCTAATTAAGTTGTTAGATCCACACCACCGCGGCCGGGCTGCTCCTGGGCCGCCACCCGCAGACAGGGCTGGCCGGACGGGAGGCTGACGGCTGAGGACAGGCTGAGCTGCCCCCTGTGCTCTCACAGCCCTTCCAGCCTTCTCCTCCTTTGACTATTTGTCAACATGGTAGACAACATGGAGACTCCCCGGTAAGAGGAGTAACAGATTAATTCACATGTGCACAACCCTTTACAGTCTACACTGACTCCATTCACTCATTTATTTTATTCATTTAACCAATATGTATTGAGGACTTACTATATGCCAGGAAGTATTCCAAGTGCTGGGACAGACCTCAGATTCCAACTCTCTGGGATCTCCAACATGCTGGAACAGTCTTCCCAAGAGGTAAAATGGACTATGTACTGTGAGATGTCATCCTAATACAAGACCCCATGGTTTATAGCGATAGGAAAGAGACAGGGGGTCGGGGGGGCGGCTTTCATGGTGGCACAGCGGTTAAGAATCCGCCTGCCAATTCAGGGGAGACAGGTTCGATTCCTGGTCCGGGAAGATCCCACACGCTGCAGAGCGAATAAGCCCGTGCACCACAACTACTGAGCCTGCGCTCTAGACTCCGCGATCCACAACTACTGAAGCCCGCGTGCCTAGAGCCCGTGCTCCGCAACAAGAGAAGCCCCTGCAATGAGAAGCCCGCACACCGCAATGAAGAGTAGTCCCCACTCACTGCAACTAGAGAAAGCCTGCACACAGCAACGAAGACCCAACGCAGCCAAATATAAATAAATAAATAAATTTATTTTTAAAAAAAAAAGAAAGAAAGAGATGGGGGACATTCTCCTTTCTTCTAAAGGGAAGGCTCTCATCTTTTTCTCAGTTGCCTTCCATTCGTGCATCTCTCCTTTGCCCTCTATTTCCTTCCTTCCCTCAGTAAATCAAGGTGCAACATAAGGACACCAGGGATGTCCCCTCCCTGACTGCCTGCTGCAATCCAGGCTTGCTGGGGAAGGGTGGCGGTGTGGTGTTTCTGTCTGACTCTTGTGTCTCCAACCCCAGGTTTCCCTCCCTGCCCTACTGCAGGTCTATCACTCAGATCTGTGCAAAGTCTGTGGTTAGGGACTTATCTTACTCTCTCCTCCTTTTATTTAGCCATCTTCTCACTTCAGACAGTTCCATCCTCTTTACCTTTCCTCCCAACGATGTAAGAAGTTGGAGGTGGATGTCCCCTCAGAGATCACTGGGTCTCATTTAACAGATGGGAGAACTGAGGTCCATAGCAGGGCGGCTAAGTCAAATCACATGGCACATCTGCAGAAGAGCTCTGAGTCAAACTCAGGGAGGTCCATTCCCACATAAACACTGTGGCATCTACTGGGGCGTCCCACCTCCTCATCTCTCATTTCAATCACAGAGGCAGTCTGCCATCAGTCTCCCTGCCCTTAGTCTTATCTATGCTTATCCTGCCACTTCAGTCATCCTTCTGGGAAGGAAAATATCTGGGCATGGCACTCCCTATTCAAAAGTTTTTATGACTGCCCAGTCCCTTCCAGATAAAGTCCAAGGCCCCTGTGTTCCTCTCCAGTCTGCTATTCCTGCGCATGTCCCCTTGCTCCAGCCACTGTGGACTTCTTGCAGCTCCTAGAATGTGCCCTTCCTTCTTGGGTGCCTGAGGGACTTTGCACATCCCCTCCCCTTGCCCCTTGGGTTAACTGATGAGCTTCTTATCTACAAGATGTCACCTCCAGAGGGAAGCCTTCCCTGGCCCCCTCGGCAGGTTTAAATGCTGTTTCCTGTGTGCTTCTAGAATATATGTTCGTTTCCACATTTCAGCACATTTCCAGCAATAATTTATGGACTTCTTACTAGGCACCAAGCACTGTTCTAAATACCTTACATGGCACATCTCATTTAATCCTCAAAGCAATTTTTTAATCTGGGTATTCCTGTATAACTGTTTTAGAGATGGGGAAACTGCATCCCAGAGAGGTTAAATAACTTGCCCCAGGCCACGGAGCTGGTAAGTGTCAGAGCTAAGATTGTACACGGGCTCCACTCTCAAATATATGTCATTGTGCTGTGCAAACTTGTTGAACCAAATCTCTCACACACCATGAACTGTCAAAGGTGTTCATCCCCAGAGAACCCCAGCACTTGGCACAGTGACTCAAGTCTCTGCATGGAGTGTACACTCTGTAGGTGGCCACTGAATGAATGAGACACTTCTCTCTTGCTTTTTTTGTTTTAAAAGCATGCTAGAGTACAGGATGGTGCAGTGGCTACAAAATGCAGACTCTGGAGCCAGACAGACATACAGACATGGGTCCCAATCCTATATCTATTACATCTTTCAGCTTGAAACAGTTCATCTCTCCCTCTCTTTTTCTTTTTTGGCCGCACCAAATTTTTTGGCATGTAGAATCTTAGTTCCCCAACCAGGGATCAAACCTGCGCCCCCTGCATTGGAAGCACAGAGTCTTAACCACCAGACTGCCAGGGAAGACGCAACAGTTCATCTCTCTGAGTCCCATTTTTCATGGTCTGCAAAATGGGGCTCACAATGATACCATGTAGGATATTTGTGGGGATTAAATAAATAAATGCATCAAAAGTGCAGAGCATAGGACTTCCCTGGTGGCGCAGTGGTTGAGAGTCCACCTGCCGATGCAGGGGACGCGGGTTCGTGCCCCAGTCCGGGAAGATCCCACATGCCGCGGAGCGGCTGGGCCCGTGAGCCATGGCCGCTGAGCCTGCACATCCGGAGCCTGTGATCCGCAACGGCAGAGGCCACAACAGTGAGAGGCCCATGTACCGCAAAAAGAAAAAAAAAAGAAAAGTGCATAGCATAGTGAGTGCCTGGACCTCCGTAGGCAGTAGGTACTCAATAAGCATGTGTTATGATGGCCATTATCATTCAGGGTGTTCCTTCTCTTGCCTGCTCCTCTCTCTCTCTTTCTCCCCGTGTCTCCTCTTAATCAACAGCAAGGCTCATTTGGGGTCTGGGAAGGCCAGGAGGGGAGCATAGCTGCTCTGGCCCACTAAGCCCGGCACCCTCCTTGCCCTCCACACTGCCACCTTCCAGCTGTGAAAGAGAGTCCCTGCTCCACTGGCCCCAGAGCTGTCAGGGGGCTGCTAATTTCACAGTCCATGAGGCTGCTGCTCCCCCCTGATTAATGGGGTGCCAGCAGCCATGGGCGGGGCCGAGACACCCGTCACATGGGGCTCTCCCTCTGCCCCGATACAACCCATGCTTCCTGAGGAGGAGAGTGCAGGCCCGCCTCATGCATATTTATGCAGGGAGAGAAATGATTTTGTACTGCATGCCTTCCCCAAAAAATAAATCAGATTTCACCCACGTCCCATGCATTTCCCTCAGTGAAGTCAGCAAGCTCGGGGGCAGAAAACCACACACACACACACACACACACACACAACTATGAAAAACTGAAAACACTTTATACAACTGATCGGAGCAGGGGATTCTCATGCCAAGGATGACCCAGGGGGACACAGGAGATATTAAACCCTGGAGCATGGATAAGGTTATTCAGAAATTAATCCAGTTCTAGCCTGTAACCCTAAGGGAATTAGAACAGATAAGGTCCAAACTCAGCTGGGAAACTCAAGGCCCACCCCACCACCCTCTAAGTCACTGCCCTCTGTCCACAATATCCCTCAGCTCAGACACAGCTGCTCTCCATTCCCTGTACAAGCAAGCCAGAACCAGCCTCCCCGCTATCCTCCCTAATGAAGCAGGAAGGAAAACTTCCATCTCAGGCACAGCCCAACCCTTCCATGCCAGGTAGGTCACCTCTGGAAAGACACTTAACTTGCTGTGCCTCAGTTTCCCCATCTATGTGTAATAGAGCAGTCTGGCCCAGTCCCTCACTGTGTTCCAGTCACACTGGCCTACCAGGTCACGGAACAGGCCAGGCTTTTTCTCTGCAAAAGTTCTTCCGCTGTTCTTCAGTCCTTCTTCTGGCTGAACACTGTGCATCCTTCTGACTTCACCTTAATTCTTCCTTTCTCAGAGAGGCCTTCCTGAGCAGCCAAACTGAGGCCAAGTACCCCCTCCCCTCCCCAAGCACGCTCAGCACATGTTTTTCCTGGCGGCTTCGTGTTGGTGAAATTAGTAACTGCGATAATTCAGTTCAGGTCTCAAGCCTGGGTTCCCATTAAAGGACAATGTCTCTCAGGGCAGGGCCATGCCGGTCACTTTTGCTGCTCTGTCCTAATGAGTCTTTGGTAAACGAATGAACAAATGAATTGCTGAGCAGTTGTGAGAACTAAATGAAGCAGCTTTACAAAATGCCTAATCTATTTGCAGAAGATTCTCAACACGATAATAACTAACGTGAGTGGAAGCTTCTCTTTGTAAAAAGTACTCTTCTAAGCCCTGTGACATGTTTTAACTCATTTAGTCTGAAAACTCACGGATGCAGCTCTGACTTCCCCGATTTTAAAGATGAGGACAGTGAGAGACGGGGACATTTACTCCTATGTCAAGGTTATGCACACCTAGTAAATCTCAGAAAGTATCAGGAGTCAACTGGGGCAGCCTAGCTCCAGAGCCACAGGCCTAACCACCAGGCTTTAGGGAGATCTCAGCTCCATCCCTACACCTTCCCTCTTGGATCTTTCTCAGCCTTAAATACTCCCATGGAGTCTTTGCTGGCTTGCCAGCCACACTCTCTTAATTCTGGAAACTCACATCCCCCTTCCACAAACCCATGCATAGAAAACTGAGGTTACAAGATGGAGCCCCTGGTATCAGAATAGTTTCTACCATGCTCTGGCCCTTCTGAAGGATGAGGCAGACCTCATTGTCTTACAAGGTGAGGACACAGGGTCCCACACATTCAGACCCCCCAGGACCAAATTAACCTATAGTACCCAGGAGCATCCCTTGTAAGGATATCAAGGTCCCCTGCCTCCTGAGATACCGACAGGTTAAGAGCTGGATGGGGGTGTGGAGGTCTCATGGTGTATATGATCATCAGGCTGCGGCCCAGGGAGGAGGAGGACTCAACTCAGGCCACACGCCCTGCTAAAGTCAGTGCCCTCCCCTCTGCGCCCCACTGTTTCCTCTTCTCCAGAGGAGATCCTTGGGTACCACAAGCAGTCATTGCCAAGGACACAGCTGAATGAGAGGAAGCTGTGCTGAGCCCAAGCAGGCTGCCTTTTTGTCCACTGGCGAGGCTGCTTTCCAGAGGGGTATGAACTGCGCCAATCAGGCGGCACTTAACATAATTATAATGAAGTGGATGCATCTGGTCTCGGAAGGCTTCATTCAGAAGGGAAATGATGAGGAAGTGATATCTCTCTCTGCCGACCTCCTTGGGACACTTAGGGAAGAGTCCTGGAGCCAGGAGGCTATAAAAAGAAGCTTGAGACTGGCCTCTGCCACCCATTAGCCCAGTGAGAATGCAAGTGACTGGCGCCCCTTTTCTTTCTGCATCATTTCTGTCCAAGGAAGTATGAGGAGATAAGGGTTTGCGTGAGGGAAAGTCTTCGTCTCTTCCTGTTAGAGACCTCCTGGTTTTTCTAATACCCTCTCCCCCCTATTCACACACCATTAGTCGTGCCAACGAGGCATGTGGCACTGAGTTCTAGCTCAGTTTCCACTGGTCCCATGCATCCACAGCCCCAGAATTCTGGTGAAAGTGAGACAGGCTGGGACCTGGGACAGTTTGCCGCAGTGCTTGCACCTGGACAAATGTCTCCCCCAGCAACATAATACAAAGAAACTATAAGGGACTAAAAATAACTGCATGCATGCACAGTTGGGGCAAATTATGGACAACAAGATACAAAAAGACTGAAAACCAACTGCCACTTCTGAAGAGCTGGGAGCAAAAACAGGGGGTCGGGAGCAAAAGCAGGGTACTGTGCATGCCCCCTTCACACACCACCACCAAGGGGGTGGGCAGATCACCTAAGCCCCGCCCCGGCCCGACCCCTGGACCCGCCCCTACCCTCAACCCATATAAGGAACCAGCTTGCCCCCTCGCGGGGAGTGAGCAAGGGAATGTGTCACTTGTTTTTGCCCCCCCCAATAAAGCCTGGCCTGAATTTCTTGTCTTGCCTCTTATCAATTCCTATTGATTGGGGAAGGCCAAGAATCCTGGTCAGTATCAAAAGGGGTACAAACTGAACAGCAAAGGTCCAAGCTGCTCATTATACAGATGGCAAGACTGAGGTTCAGGAAGGAAATAAGATTTTTCCAAGACCATGAACATTTACGGCAGGTGGCCTCTGCACAGAGCTATTCATATATTATTGAATTTCATTCTCGAAACAACCCTAGGAATCTGACACAATGATTAAGTCAGTTTCACAGAGGAGGAATCTGAGACTTAAAGAGGTTAGTTAACTTGTCCAAGATCGAGGTGTTATGTGGGGACATGATTCACACCCACATCTGCCCCATTCCAAACCCATCACCCTGCTGCTATTTCTTAGAAAGCCATGCCGTTATGGTTTTGCTTTGGTTTAAACATTTCAACATTTTGGTAGGCTAAAAGTCGGTTAAGGGACTTCCCTGGTGGCGCAGTGGTTAAGAATCCACCTGCCAATGCAGGGGACACTGGTTCGATCCCTGGTCCGGGAAGATCCCACAAGCTGCGGAGCAACTAAGCCCGTGTGCCACAACGACTAAGCCTGTGCTCTAGAGCCCACGGGCCACAACTACTGAGCCCACGTGCCGCAACTACTGAAGCCCGCGCGCCTGAGCCCATGCTCCACAACAAGAGAAGCCACCACAATGAGAAGCCCGTGCACCGCAACAAAGAGTCGCCCCCTCTCACTGCAACTAGAGAAAGCCCGCGCGCAGCAACGAAGACCCAACACAGCCAAAAATAAATAAATAAATAAATATTTTTTTTTTAAAAAGGTGGTTAAATCCCACCTTCTTTTCCATGCACTGGTGGGGTGCTATGTACTGAAAGGGATCCTATGGTGACTGTTTTTGTAAAATAAAGAACCATTTAGGGAAATAATCTGTCACTCTCTGATTTATCTCTTCACTAAGCTGAGTTACTCACAAACCAGGTTCTTTTGAAGCAAACACACCAGCCCAGCTCTAAGCAGATGTACTCCCCACTGTTCTGCACAGGATATGATGCTTTGAGGCATCATACTCACAGATGCCTGCTTTAGTGAAAAGTAGATGTAGGTGCTTCATCACCCAGAGGGTGCCCTGCTGGGGACTCCGAGACTCCACCATCTTGGCAAAGCTGATGGCACCAGAGCTCCACATCTGAGCAGAGGCAGACAGCCCCAGATTCACGGGTGGGTGGTGGTGTGGCCTGCTGTGAGGATTTGCCTATTAGGACTTTCAATATCGAATGTGACAGATTCTTTCATGGGCTATTTGAATAGGAAACCCAAGAAGATAGAGACAAACAGTGTATATCTCACAAGGAACACAGAGGAGCCAGGAGCAGAAGCTGTGAGGCGGTAAAAGCAAGCAGTGGGCATGCACAGCCTAGGAGATAAAGAGAGGTCATTACCAGATGGAGGCAAATGGGTCGCAGAGAGAGACACCCATTCATGAATTTAGCAGAGCTCAACAATGGCAGAAGCAATGTGCCAATTTTTATTATAGCCTAACAATGGCTCCCTCTCCATGAAGCCCGAGACGGTTTTATATTATCCCTGGACACTGTGTTCTCCAGTAGTAAAGGCAGCAGAGTACTGGTGAGAAATGAGCATTTCAAGGTCATGCAGACCTAGGTACAAATCCTGGCACGTGATCTGGGGCAAATTACCTGAGCTCTCCCAGTCCCAGCTAGCTCATCTGAAAAAGGGGGCAATTAGAGGTACTGACCACACCAAATTTTTTGAGGATGAAATGTATAAATATTTATTGAGTGCTGATCACAGAGCTTGGTCCGTACAGGCTAGCTAATATTACTCCTATTGCAACTAAACATAAACCTGCATTAGCTAAACCGAACAGTCCATTCTTTGAATCCTAAGCAAGCTGAAGAAAACGCTCAATGTCAGCCATGCATTGACTCATTTACTCATTCAATTTATCCATTCATTCGAGAAGTTATTTATTTGTTGTCTGCTCTGTGCCAGGCAATGTTCTAAACAAGTGAACAGCATTGAACAAAACAGACAAAATACCTGGGGGAGGCAGACAACAAACACACAAATATTATGATGGATCAAAGGGTGACAAAGGCTATGAAGAGGAAGTACAGGAGAATAGAGAGTATGGCATGTGTACATGTGATCGTGTATATTGTGCTGTTTCACACAGGGTGGCCAGAGATGGCCTCAATGACAAGGTGAGATATAAGGAAAGATTTGCCTGGAGGTACCTGCAGAATAAACCATGCAGATACCTGGGGGCAGAACTGTTCAGCGATGCAAAGGCCCTGAGGTAGCTCCCTCAAAACAAAACCTTATAGAAGATGATAAAAAAAAATAACAACGCAACAACATTACCACTGCACTATGTGTGTGTAGTGTGTTAGTTTACAAAAAGGATTCACCTTTACAATTGCTTGTTTCTCCAACATTCTTGTGAAATTGGCTTCTCCATTTTACCAATGTGACAACTACAGCTTGGAGCAGGGTTTCTCAATTTTGGCACTCCTGACGTTTTGAGCCGCACAATTCTTTACTGTGAGACGCTTTCCTGTGCATGGCAGGGTGTTTACCAGCATCCCTGGGGTCCAGGACTAGATGCCGGTAGCATTCTCCACCCTTTCCCAGTCATGACAAACCAAAATGTCTCCAGACATTGTCAAATGTCCCCAGTAAGGTGGGGGGGGAGGTGACAAAAATCACCCCTGGTTGAGAACCACTGGGTTAGCAAAATGAAGCGACTGGTCCAAGATATCAAAATTAGTGTGAACAGATAAGGTTAGATTCTGCCCTGCTTTTCAATGTCTCTGTGAGCCAATGTATTCTACCACTGTCTTCCTCATACTGCTCCTTCCTATTCCTGAATGCTCCCAGCATGCTGTGCTCCTAGCACAGGGTCTTTGCACTTGTTACTCCCTCTGCCTGAAAAGCTCTTCCCACAAATATCCAAAGTGCTTACGGCTTCATCTACTACAGATTAGTTCTCAAATATCGCCTCATCAGTGAGACCTTTCCTGAGGGTCCTAATTTCCTTCCTACTTTTGTTCCTTCCCCACCGTAACTGTCATGATTTGATATTATATATGTAATATATATTTTATATACTTACATATTATTTATTCTTACAAAATATACATTTATAAAATATTTATATTTTTATTTATATATTCTATATTTTTTTTCTTGTTCATCTGTTTATGGTCTTTCCACACGCAATAAAAAGCTCAATAGAAATAGGTTTGTATATATTTTATTCACTGCTTTATCCTCACCCTAATTAGTGCCTGACATATAGTAGGTACTTCATTAAAGCTTGTTGAATGAATAAATGAAAATGTAGATGAACAAATGTTTCCCTATTTCAGAAATGTTTACTGAGACTTCCCGACACCAGGGGTGTTGAGCTAAACATATATCAAGAACTTTAAAACATTCAGACCATTTTACCCAGTAATTCTATTCCTGGAAATATACCCTGAGGAAATAAACAAGAATGGTGAAAAACAAATTTAAGTACAAAAATGTTTGTTGCTGATGAAGACAAAATAGCAAGGGGAAAAAAAAAGCAACTGAAATGTTCATCAATAAATCAACTGTGAGTGCCTCCCTGGTGGCGCAGTGGTTGAGAGTCCGCCTGCCGATGCAGGGGACACGGGTTCTTGCCCCGGTCCGGGAAGGTCCCACATGCCGCGGAGCGGCTGGGCCCGTGAGCCATGGCCGCTGAGCCTGCGCTCCGCAACGGGAAAGGCCACAACAGTGAGAGGCCCGCGTACCGCAAAAGAAAAAAAAAAAAAAATCAACTGTGAGATAGTTTTGGAATGGAATGATAAACATATTGAAATATGATATTTAATAAAAGTATAACATGTAAAATAATATAGGTTTTTGCTTTCAATACGTGAAAGAAGAGAAGATGGAAAAAGGAAAAAATGGTAAGAAGTTACGTGGCAATTTACTGAGGTATTCTGAAAAGTGATAATCTATACTTTATGTTTTCTAAATTAAGCATATGTAACTTTTATAACCAGGAAGTATTAGGAAAAATAAGGACGAATCGTAATTGTGGACAAGGATGGCATTTTATTGCATCCCCAAGGTGGACGAGGATACGGAAGCCAGAGGCAGGCTGAGTCCCCGTGGGGACTTGCAGCTGAGCTGCCTGGACTCCCTGTGTGACAGTCAGGCCCCCACTGGGTGATTTCCAGCCATTTCAAGGGAGGCCAGGATGGGAGGTAGAGAGTCCCCTGACTACTGGGAAATTGCTCCAGCTCTGATCAATCAGGGAACAGTCTCTTCAGCCCCTGACATTTATCAAACCTCCTTCACCCTCATCTGTCAGTGTGTGGTGGGGCTGCCTCCCAGGGCACAGTCTAATCAAGTCAGAATGCCCCGAGGGTCCCCGGAGACAAAGAGGAGGGGGGCGGGGTCTGAGGGAGTCTGGAGAGAGGGGAGACAGGGAGGTAGGGAGAGGATCACGGGGCAGGAGGGGGAGAGCAAATGTTCAGAGCACACCCGTTTGTTTTGCTATTGTGGCAGTTAATGCCGGGAAGTGACATTTTAAGGGACTCTGGTGACAGCTTTGGTGACATTCCTGTTTGTGATTCCATGACAAATCTCTGTCTATATCTTCTTTTAGAGAGTGTGGAGACAGCTCAGAGGATGGCTGTCTGGGGATGCTGAGCTCCTGTCTTTTGGAGACACTGCTCCCTCCCGCTTTGCCAGCCTAGGCTTTTAGGCACCAGGGCCAAGGTCCAGGAGGGGGAGGGGCTTAGAAATCAAGTCAAAAAGCTCTGTCGTAGAGTCAGGGTCTGTCTTCCGTAGCCTTGTTAACTCCACTATGTGGTATGATTAACTGGAGCAAAAATGAACTTTCTACCATTCTACAAGTGATCAGTTGCAGTTCGAAGAGAAAGAAAATAAAATGACTCAATTCTGAACACTTTCCAGGCTAACTAGTTTTAAGGAACCTATATTTTCAAACACATCTCAGCCCCCTTTTACAACCTGAGAATTAGAGGGATTACTTAAATTGCGTCTAAATCTCCAACCCTGCTACAACATCCTTGACAAATGGCTACCCCATCCTGTGTGAATACTTCCAAAGACTAGGAGTTTATGATCTTTAAAATTAAGAGTGGGAAGGCAATGTGGATGTAACAGGTTAAGCAACTTGATATTCAGGATACTGCAGGGATAAATACAGTGTGGCAAAATGAAGACAGTAGTGAACCTGAAATTAAGAGATGTAGGTTTAAGTATTGTGGGATGTGATTTAATTTCTCTGAGCCCGAGTAAGGTCCTCTGTCTCTCAAAAGGATTTGGTAACACACAGGGTTTATCATATAATGTTTATGAAGCCATTCTATAAATGTTAAAGGACTATATAAAATAAAGCAGCTATTACTTTTTTATACCCCTCTAAACTGTGAGCTTCTAGGAGAAAACTATTTTCCATTTTTGCTTTGTATCTTCTGCATTAAACACAGTGCCTTGCACATAGTAGGTGCTCAGTAAAGATCTGTTAAATAAATGAATGACTGAGTAGTGAGGGGGAGGTATACCCAAAGAGAAGATGCAGGGACTAAGTTGTCAGCTTTCTTCAGATGGCTGATGAAGGTGCACAGGAAACAGAAGGCACACGAAACAGCCCCTGGAACGGTTTCCAATGCAGACTTCAAAAGGTGTTTTGAATAATGAGAGGGGAAAGGCAGTTTGGTATAAGGACGTCAGGGGAGTTTGGTGGAAGAAAGTCATATCCAAACCTTTTTTCTTTTTATGCTGGATTGCCCATCTTTCAAAAATAATCTTAAGTGGAATCCCAGTGTGTAAACCAGTTTAAAACGATGCTGCCCATTCTGCTTTTCTCTTGTCCCCAGGTAGCCCAGGCAGCACCCTGAAGGCACTGTCAAAATGGGAGTTGCCGTTAGGAAGGAGTTTCCCCAATCTCTTTGAGAAGCTCCTTCTGGGCTCCAGGACAACTGGGAAGAGGGAGCTGTTGAGCTGCACCTTAATGGATGGGTGGAGTTTTCTAAGCAGAGAGCAGAAGGGGAGAACTTCGGGGGTGGGGGGTGACGGTAGAAGAGAAAATATACAAGGAAACAAGATAAAGGTGACACAAAGGATCCTTTGGGAGGGCAGGTTGAGCAGTTTCAAGAGAAAGTATGGAGATGATGGGACCAGCGGGCCAGAGGGTTGGGTGAAAAACCCCAATGGGTTGGCCACAGGGACAGTGGTGTAAGACATAAAGCCATCATGCGGGCCTTGCCTGTCTCAGGCACCATTCCTAGTTCCTCTACCAACCCCTTACCCTGAGTCTAATTATCTTCATCCTTCAGCTCTCCAGGTAAGGAACACCTCCAGGAAGCTATCACAGACCCAGTGATCAGGGATCTGTCCCCCTGTGGATATCCCAGCACAATGCAGCCTCTCTGAGGCTGAAAGGTCTTTGAACTTTAGGTTATGACCTCCTCATAAACTGTGAAATCAATTCAGTGGTTCACACCAGCATCAAAAAGATGACAAAAAAGAGTAGAAAATATCAGATCATGCCACAGGTAACAGGGGAAGGATGCTTTTGCCAAACTTATTTTAGAGACACACAAACACACAGTCACAAGAACACGTGTCTCCAAAGAAGACACACATTCACAAGAACATGTCTCCAAGAAGGCCATCTACAGATGGCCAACAGGCACATGAAAAGATGCTCAATATCACTAATTATTAGAGAAATGCAAATCAAAACTACAATAAGGAATCACCTCCCACTGGTTAGAATGGCCATCATCAAAAAGTCTACAAATAATAAATGCTGGAGGGGGTGTGGAGAAAAGGGAACCCTCTTGCACTGTTGGTGGGAATGTAAATTGGTACAGCCACTATGGAGAACAATATGCAGGTTCCTTAAAAAACTAAAAGTAGAGTTACCCTATGATCCAGCAATCCCACTCCTGGGCATATATCTGGAAAAGATGAAAACTCTAATTTGAAAAGATACGTGCATCCCAATGTTCATAGCAGCACTATTTACAATAGCAGCAATATTTACAAGACATGGAAGCAACCAAAGTGTCCATCGACAGATGAATGGATAAAGAAGATGTGGAGTACACACATATATATAATGGAATATTACTCAGCCATAAAAAAGAATGAAATAATGCCCACTTGCAGCAACATGGATGGACTTAGAGATTATCATATTAAGTGAAGTAAGTGAGAGAAAGACAGATATCAAATAATATCACTTATAGGTGGAATCTAAAAAAAAAGATAGAAATGAACCTACTTACAAAACTCAAAGACACAGAAAACAAACTTATGGTTACCAAAGGGGAAGGATGGGGGGGGGGATAAACTAGGAATTTGGGATTAACAGATACACACTACTATATATAAAAGAGACAAAAAACAAGCACCTACTATATAGCACAGGGAATTATATTCAATAACTTGTAATAACCTATAATGGAAAAGAATGTAAAAAAGAATAGACATATATAGGTATATATAACTGAATCACTTTGCTCTATACTTGAAACATTGTAAATCAACTATAATTTAAAAAAGAATGTGTGTGTGGCCACAGCAAAATATATTTCTCATTGTGGTTGGTATTCAACACTTGAGAAACACAACTCTGAGAGACTTAGCTTGCTAGCATCTAAGCCCATGTTTTATCTCTCCTGATCAAATAAATGGACAGGATTATGCTGTGCAATCTTCAGAACATGCTTGGGTTTGGGAATTAGACAAAGCTGGGTTCAAATTATAATTCCATTACTTTTAACTGTATAACTTTGGGATGATCTCTAAATTTTGATGAGAATAATTTCTCCCTTGTGAGATGGATGGAAAGATTCAGCAAATCATTGATTTGAAAATACTAAACACAGTTCATACAGTTCAGAAAAAGGATAAAGAGTCCATGCAGAGGTTACCAGCTTGTGGAAAGACACTAAGATATCTCCCTATCCATTCATTCACATACCCATTCCTCCACCTATTGACCCAACACATACTTTAACATCTATTACGTACCAGTCACTCTGATAGTTACAGAACAATGCAAATAGACCTGGGACATGATCTCATGGAACCCTGAGTCTAGTAAGAAGTAAAATATTTAATAAATTAATCAAAATAATTTTTAAAAGTGCCGTTACAGAAGACAAAAGGGGAGAACTCATAGGGAAAAGAGCTTTGTCTGATGAAGTAGGATTTAAGCTGAGACCAGAATGAGGAGAAGGAATCAGCCATGACAGATTGGGGAAGGAAAGAGAGGGATTTTTGCAGACAATGATGATCATGGCAAATGCAAACAGCCTGTGGTGGAAGAAGCTTAGCAAGTTTGAAGAACAGAAAGGAGGTCACTGTGGCTACAGCAAAGAGGATGAGGATCAAGAACAGTGAGGACTCTGCAAAACTTTAAGCATGGAACTGTGGTCACAACAGAGTGAAAGCTGTGTAGAGAATGGAAGGGGAGGGTAGGCATGCAGGCAGGAAGGTATGTGAGAATGAGGTGTTTTGGAGACATCAGGAAGACTGATGTGGCTTGAAGAGGGGATGGATGAGTAGAGGTGAAGATGAGGGAGCTGGAAACAGGCTAGAGTCTCTGTGTAAAGAAGTCTGAACACCAAGATAAGGCACTGAATCAGGTGTTGACTATGAAAGAGCTCTGAAATTTTAGAAAGCGCTGCACAAGGGTGACATTTACATGACATTCGCAAGGCATGTCAGAAGGGTGAGTTAATAAACAGCTCCTCAGTTCTCTGTCACCCTAGAGTGCTTTATTGACACCAAACATGAGTTCCCTGCACCCTTGGGGACCACTCAAAACACTCTAAAAAACTGGGATCTTCCTGTTGCAAAGTCCCTTCTGCCGACTTAGTAGCTCAGAATTACTCTGTAGCAGCATCCTGCCTGGAGAACAGATGTTAGGTACCTATTTTTCTTGCCATATTTGTGAGTGATGCAAGTTCATGGGCGCTATGCTTCAGCTATATCCCTGGGACTGCAGGAGCTCAGTGCCTTCCCAAGGATCATGTAATTCAGCGTGGTGTCACGTGTTCACATTCCAGCTCGGCCCTTTAGCATGGTAGCTCTCATGCCAAAGTTTTAACCTGGCTCAGCCACTTTCTCCTGTGTGACTTTGGACATATTATTCAACCCTTCTTAGCTTCAGTCTCCTGCTTTGTAAGGTGGGGCAATATTAGTAAGTAACTCATAGGGTTGATGTGAGGTGTAAATGACATAATTTCTGGAAAGTTCCCAGACACTGATTATCACTAAGTGGAGGTGAGCTGTCATCTTTATCACCAGTAGCAGCAGTACTGGTTTCCTAGCCAACTCTTCCATCTGCCTTCCCCTCAGGGTTAATTACAAATGGCTCACTGAGATAATGTATAGGACAGCAGCTGGGCTCCTATAGGGATTCAGTAAAGTCCTGCCCTCCCCATCCTCTCAACAAAGGTCCCATTCACCCTGAAACTTTCTGGCCTGCCATCTTGAGCAATAGTAAGGTTTAGCCTACTGGTCCATGTCAGAGAGATAGTGACCCGTCCGCATCTATCACTGTGGGCCGCTGCTGGTATTCGATGCCATTTCTCTTTCCTTTTTCCACCCTAAGTCCTGAACTGAAGTGGGACAGCAAAGAAAAGCCTTTATTTGGTATCATTTCACCAAAGAATCATTGCTCAGGGTAACCATGAGGACAGACTTCTGACAAAAAAAAAAAAAAAGAATTTGGACCAAAGTTAATCAGAAAAAAAAAATCAAAAGAGAAAATTGCACATTTAAAATGATGGCAACTATATAAATAAAGACCAGAAGGGTCCATGCTAATATATGAATAGTCAATGTGATGGGGTAGTGGGTGGTTTGTGCAGATCTGTGTGTGTGAGAGGATATACTGGCTCCCAAGAGAGTACAAAACAACTTTTAAAGTGAATAAATATGGCAGTACTTCCCCAAATTGTAAATGTGTAATTTGTAATTACAAGTGTGTAATGTGCACCCTTTAAGGCAGAGATTCTGCCTTTAGGCATCTGTTTTACAGAAACAGTCAAACTTGTCAAAAATATATACGTGTGTGTGTGTGCATGTGTGTGTGTGTGCATGGATGCTTACTGACTCATTGTAAGTGCAGCAAATTGAGGTAATGATCCACAAAACGGGGGAGAAAAGCAAATGTTGGAGTGTTTGGTGTGTTCCCATGATGGGATCCTATAGAGCTTTCAAAAAGAAGATAGGTGTGTAGGGCTGACACGGAAAGATGCTTTTCATACATTGTTTGGTAAACTGTGAAATTGCTGCAGCATGATGAATGTGGCTGAGATGGCCCTATTAGTGTATATCTGGGTGCAAAATGCACATATTTATATCTATACCATACATATATAACACATACACATACATTCCATATATATATATATGTATACTGGAAAAATATTCTAGAAGAATATAAATCAAACTATTATCAAAGACTAGCCTTTGGGTCCCATTAGTGGCATGGGACGTAGAGACAATGGCAGGGCTTTTAGTTCTTGCTCTATACAGCTCAGACGTATTCCTTCCTTGCTCCCTCCCTGTCTTCTTTCTTCCTTTTCTTTCCTTCTCTTTTTCTCTCCTTCTCTCTCCCTTCCCCTCTCTCTCTCCTGTCCCACCCTCTCTCACACCCTTCCATTACAAACAGTATGTATTTCTTTCACGATAATAAAACAAAATTAAGAAAACCCAATATCCATTCAGCCATCCCCTACCCTCTCCCTTGATAAAGTGATAAATTTGTTATTTTAATTTCCTTGAGCTTCCATGCATAATATTCAGGAAAGGGAAACATAAATTTGAGGATGGATAAGGAGAATTGGAATTAAAATGCATCAAGTTTCTGTCATGGACCCAACGCAGTGCTGAGCAGTCACATACTGACATGATTAAATTCCTAGCAACTGGCTAAGGTGATATCAAGGGTGATGCTCGCAATACCTGAGAATGTCTAAGGCACAGGCAGTAACCACCAAGACGGGATGCCAGCCATAATCCTGGGGAAGCAGTCTAAAGCCACCCTGTTCTGGACAGTGGGGGCTTCAGGAGGGTCCCTGGGAGGGGGTGGGATGGCTAGGCAGCAG
Organism: Mesoplodon densirostris; assembly: GCF_025265405.1. Lineage (NCBI taxonomy): Eukaryota > Metazoa > Chordata > Mammalia > Artiodactyla > Ziphiidae > Mesoplodon > Mesoplodon densirostris. The sequence continues at coordinate 17,324,872 of NC_082666.1, read as the reverse complement.
GAGGGCATGGGGAGGGGCACGCAGGGCAGCACGCTTCTTACTGACTGGCACAGAAGAACTGCAGTGTTGAACAAAGGGGATGTATGTCCACATGAGTGTGTATCAGCTGCAAGTCAGCCCCATCAGTACAGTGCCCTTGGGGTCTGGGAACCCAAGCTGTTGTCTCTTGGTAATGAAACTTTCTCCCTCTGCCTCCAGATGGTCCCTCTATTATTTGCAGGTCCAAGCTGCAAAGAAGGCTGATGGTGCTCAAGTATGATGAAGCAGTTTGAACCTACGGGCAAATTCTAAGTGTGAGAGGGGCAGGTGGGACTAGCCCTTGGCAATGTAATTTCAAAGGCCTTTGGTATTACTTTTATAGGGGTCGCCTAGCCTCTGATACCTGCCCACTCTGGACAAAATGCATAGCTGTCCCCAGGTCCCCCCATGAAAGAAAGAGTCTCATGGTTCTCTCTAGGAGCCACCTGAGGCAACAGAAAGCACATGTGGTCTGAGCTGCTGCTGTTATATCTTCCACAATCTGCTGGCAGAATCAGCCCTCTTCTCTCCAGGAAAGGGGGAACAGGAGCTCAGGGGCCACAGTGCTGCAAGCACAGACCCCAGCTACCACCTCCCCATGGTTAGGGTGTCCAGTATCCTGTCTGGACTCAGGAAAAGTGTGTCTTCTACTTTCTTCTCACCCAGGTTTCTTCCTTTCCTACCCTTATTGGATCTAAGGGCAGCTGGGATACAGAATTAAATGAAGTGCTTGGTTTTATTCCAAATCGTACTTCGTTTTAAAACCAGCTCAGAGGAATGTGGAAAAAAATAACGTGGTCAGGTGAAAACAGGTGAGACAAAGGCATGGCTAAGAGGTTTGCCAGGGCCACGCGGCCAGTGCACTCAAGAGCGGGGTGCCAAGCCCATCTGTTCACCCCCACTCCAGCAGGCTGCCTTGCAAGGACTGGGTCTTGTTTCTCATGCATTCATACTCATCCTCTTTAGATTTCTCTTGTATGCTTCTCATCTAAAGTTGAGATTTCAGAAAATAAGAGTCTGCTTTTGTTATTGTTTAGATAGAGTTCTGCTTGAAAGAAAACGCAAGGGACAGCGGCATCTTTAAGCTACGACGCAGTGGTAAGCCTGAGAGTGCGCAGACTCTAGAGGACCCCGTGGGGAGAGGAGGCCAGAGCCCCTCCCCCCGTCTCAGGAGCTAGTCCTCTGTATCCTCTGGATCCAGCACCATCCTGTCCCCTGTGCTGTCTCTGTCGTTCAAGACTCAGGTCTACGCTTTGTGCGCGTGAATAACTGGAATGTCCAGCAGCTAGAATGGCAAGCCTGAGGGTTCTCTTTAAGGAACACAAGACCTGGCAGGCCCCAACCCCAATGAAATGGGCCGTCATCATGATGCCTTGTAGGCCATTCTGAGCACGGCAGCTATCCACAGCAAGGGTGCTCTCTGGCCAGGAGGCTGGAGCTCTTACCTCGACTCTGCCGCCCCCTTGCTGTGTGGCACAGAGAGACCCAGGACTATTGGAGCTTCAGCTTCGGTTTCCAAGGAGGTTTACTGCCATGCTCTTTAAGGGCAAAGGTTCTGCTTTCCTCACCTGTATTCCAGAGTCTATCACGGCCTCTGGCACAGTGGGCCAACTCTGAGGACTGATGGTATGAATAACAATGACAGAAATGTGTACTGAATGTTTACTGTACCAGACCCTCTGCCTGTGTTACCTCATGTACGTTTCCCAATCACCCTGGAGGTAGAATACTAGTATAGTGCCCCTTTGATGGGAGAGGAGGAGGTGACTTATCCAAGGTCACAGAGCTAGTAAGCTGGGTGGTAAACTAAATTTCTGTACTGTTCCGCCTCCTGAGGGCAGAGTGTTTATCTCCACACTGCATCACGTTCCAGCTTGTGGGGGAAAGGAGGGAGAGGGAGGGGAGGGCGGAGGGAGGGGGGAGAGAAGGAAGAGAGGAAGGAAAAGAAGTCAGACAGGATTATGGGCAGTGACCTGCTTCCCCATTCTGAAGATGCTTTCCATTCTCCATACGGAGCTCGGTGGAGGCAGCGGGCGTGGGGATGGGGGCAGGGGGGAAAGACTTTGCCTCTGTTGGCGGCTTCTTGGCTCTGCTCCTTGGGGGCTGCTCACCTGTCATCAGTGACTCTTCCTGGGTTTTCACCCCCAACCAGTGGCTACTCTCTTCTGGGTTCTGGTCATCACTACTGATGGCCTCTGCCAACACTTTGGTTTCCAGGGTCCTCAGATGTGAGGTCAATGAGATAATTCGAGGTCTGGAACTGAGAATTGTGGAGTCTAACCAATGCCTGGATTTATCCGATCGACCATATGATTGAGGGTTGTGTTAATCATCCAGTCAACAAGTATTTTCAGAGCATCTATGAAGTGTTAGCCACTGCGCTGGACGCTAGTGAAACAAAGATAAGGAACACTGCCCTTGCTCTCAAAAATCTCCATGTCTTGGGCTTCCCTGGTGGCGCAGTGGTTGAGAGTCTGCCTGCCAATGCAGGGGACACGGGTTCATGCCCCGGTCCGGGAGGATTCCACATGCCGCGGAGCGGCTGGGCCCGTGAGCCATGGCCGCTGAGCCTGCGCATCCGGAGCCTGTGCTCCACAACGGGAGAGGCCACAACAGTGAGAGGCCCGCGTACCGCCAAAAAAAAAAAAAAAAAAAGAAATCTCCAAGTCTTATAAGTAAATCATGGGGGTGGAATGTGCATCATGGTGACTAGAGTTAATAATACCCTATTGTGTATCTGGAAGTTGCTAAGAGCATAAAGTTCTCATCACAAGAAAAAAATCATCATGATGTAAGGCCACAGATGTTAACTAGACATTGCAGTGATCATTTCTCAATATACACAAATATTGAATCATTACACTGTATACCTGAAACTAATACAACGTTCTATGTTAATTATATCTCAATAAAAATAAATAAATAAAAATCTCCAAGTCTAGTTAGTGTAGAAAACAGAAAGAGAAACGGATTATTATTGAACAGTGATAAGTAAGAAGCTCAAAGTAATCACAACCTGCTCCAGGAACTGAAGGAGACATGGAGCACTCCTCTTGGCTAGGCTGGGAAAGATTCTGGTGTGGAAAACAAATCCCACAACTTTCCTAGAAGTTTTCTGGGAAACGTTCTTCAGCGCTTGCCGTGCATGTATCATTTGATCCCCACAGCAAAGCTATAAGATGGTCAGACTGGCTGCTAATTTACCCATTTCCCACATAAACACAGTGAGGCTCAGTCAATTAGGCTGCAGAAGTCCAAATCTAAGCAAACGGGAAGATGCTGTGTGTCTTACCCAAGCGACTTTCCACGTTAGACAAGAGAGGCACGATGCTCTGGCCTGACAGCATTGCTCCCAAACAACCTCATTCTCTACGGTCATCTTTCTTGTCCAGCACTCACTGGACATTCTTGACACGGGAGGCACTGTGCCAGGCAGGTACTACAAAATGTGAAGATATGAAATAAATGCAGACTGTTCTGTGCCAAGATGAGAAGTCACATGAAAAAAGATAAATAATGCTTGAGAAAGCAAAGATTGAGGAAACTGTCAGTAAACCAACAGTTCAAAGGCACAAGAGATCGTGGCGGAGAAGGGAAATGACGCAGACATTCCAGAGCACTGAGCGGACCGTGGTGGCTGGCACTTAGAGGAAGACTGGCGAAGGATAGGGAGCTGGATTAGGGAGCGTCTTAGAGGCCCAGGAAAGACCAAGGGCCTGAGGTCTACAAACACAGCTCTCAGGGATTCAACACATACCAGATACTAGGCCCTGCATTAGGTACTTTACACATGGTTTATTTTTATATTTAATCCTTCCAAAAATCCGTCAGTGGGGAAGCTGAGACTTGGAGGACTGAATTCCCATTTTTCCAAGGTCACCCAGCAAACAAAGGAGACGAGATTTGAACCCAGGTCCAGACAACTCCAAAACCTGTTCTCTCGCTTGTTTACCACTCTTTTCCCTCCCTGGGTTTCTAAGTTTAACAAAAATTCCTCCTTTTTAAGAAGTCCCCAGTGTTCCTATTTGCCCACTGAGTATCACGGAAACATGGATCTGAGAGGAAACATCTTAGATGCGGAAGAAAAGAATGTCGAGTTCACAGCTCCAGGACTGGGCCAAGCAGTGATGATGGTTCCTCATGGCTCACAAAGAAGAGTAGTTCTAACACTGGGGCCTCAAGGCCAAACCTTTAACCCACCACCAGCATCACAAAGACAATATGGGAAAAAAGCAGAAGAGTACTTTTGTAGTATTTATCTAAAGGAAAAAATAGCCAAATTCCATCTATAAACCAGCTGGAGCCATAACACTTAATAAAGACAAATATAAACACAACCTGCACTTATGTCCAAATAATCAATTGTCCTCCAACAGAACAAAAGGAATGGGTCTTTGCAACAACATACATGAAAAAGAATGAGAGGTTTTAGTCATCAAAAAGCCAACCATGGGCCAGTAAAAACTGCAAAAAAAAAAAAAAAAGTGATCTTCAAATTGCATCAACAGAAGCATAACAGGTAGCAAGAGGGAGGTGAAAATTGCTTTTTTCTCAGCACAGGAGCATTCCCACCTTGAGGAAGAGGAGCGCCTGTCAGTTCTGGTGTTACACTCCAGAACATGACAAATTACAATCTTCATCTAGAGGACAGTGATCAAAAGGGTGAAATGCCTCAAAATATGCCACATCAGAGTAGCTGAAGAAACTGGGATTGTTTATTGAGGTTGATTTCTAAAAGTTACAGGATGCCTTTTATTTTTTTCTTTTCCTTTTGTTACATTTCCCAAGAGCTGCCTTGGAGAAGAAAAATTCAGATTCACTTTCTGACACAGAGGGCCAGGGAAACAGACTGCAACTCAGTATAAGGAAAAACCTTCCAATAGTAGTGTCTGGAAATGATATGAGAGCTTTCCTGAGTAGTGAGAAGGCCATCAAGGGAGGTAATCAAGAGACACTGGAGAGATGTTGGACTACATAACTTCTGATGCTCCTCAAAACTCCAGTTCCAAGCACATTGACACTCTTTTTTTCCTCCCATCAACACTGAAGAATCAGAGAAAACAAACTCTGAAAACCCATTGGAAGTTGGCCATAAATCAAAAATGGCTTAGCGCAGAAGACAGTTCCTGTGTCCCCAACCGCCCAGCTCCTGCACCTCTTCCCAGCTCCCCAAAATGCCCCCTGGAAGGTGAAATGCAAGAAGGAAGACTCACCTTTCTTCTCAAAGTCCCCTTTCTCTTCCCCTGGTCGGCCCAGGCTGTCCAGGGTGTGGGTCACCTGACTGCCAAACTCATCCTCACGGGAGTCGTGGTTGGGCCGCCGGGGTGGGTCCTCATCCTCCTCGTAGTCATAGTCATCCAGGATGGGGGTCTCCCGGATGGGCACGCCGATGACAGAATTGTGGGCCTGCAGCCGGGAGGAGCGGAAGCTTTCCCGGGCCTGGGGACCCAGCAGCACGGAGGGGATGTAGTGGATCTCGTGAGTGGCTTCCGTGCTGGCGCTCTTCTGGGGGATGCGGCGACGCTTCTGCCAGCGCCGCTGGGCATACAGTGCCACAGTGAACACCAGCAGCAGCAGCAGCAGTGCAATGAGGCCACCCTGGAGCGAGAGGGAAGAAGGACAAGCAAATGGGCCACTGTTCTTTGGGCCGGAGTGCCAGAGGAGGTCTTCCGTCCACCACACTCAGCCCAGATCCCTGGCTTTGGCTCTCAGAGCCTCAGAGCGACACCGTTTCCAAACCTGGCTTTCTCACCAACAAGCTGTGTGACCTTGGACAAACTGCTTCACCTCTCTGAACCTTGTTTTTCACTTGTATAAGGGTGAGTAAGAACCCCTGCCCTTCCTTCTTCAGAAGGTCGCCATGAGGAGCAAATGAGATGGATAACCGTCACGCCAGAGTGATGCAGACTGCTAAACACTGGGATGAGTCAGGGCTGTGGCTTCACACACAGAGCGTCTGAGTCCTGAATCTGCCTTCCACCAGCTGAGTGACCCCAGGACATTTGCTCACACCCTGTCAGCCTTGCTTCTTCATGTCTAGAATGAGTCCACTGAGGGCTCAAGAGACAGCAGCCTTTGTTCCATCCTGCTGGGAATATACAATAGTGTTGTCAAGTCAAACAATTTCTGCATAAAGTATATTTTTATTATCAAAAACACTGATTCCCAACAGGGGGCCTGGGACAAACTAGGCGCTTCATAAGTATTTGTTGAATGAATGAATGAACAAATGCACTGTTCTAGGGCTCCCTTAATCAGAAATTTAAGGCATACTGAAGTTTATTTTCCTTTAACACATCCAACCAGTAAATATTTGGTTGATGGACTTCCCTGGTGGCGCAGTGGTTGAGAGTCCGCCTGCCGATGCCGGGGACACGGGTTCGTGCCCCGGTCCGGGAAGATCCCACATGCCACGGAGCGGCTGGGCCCGTGAGCCGTGGCCGCTGAGCCTGCGCGTCCAGAGCCTGTGCTCCGCAACGGGAGAGGCCACAACAGTGAGAGGCCCGCGTACCGCAAAAAAAAAAAAAAAAAAATTTGGTTGAGTCTGCACACCATACATTAAATTGAAACAGGCTAAAGTGTTTACCAATGGATCTTGCATGATTCATGAGACTCATGAAATATCCTGCTCTGTGAACTCCTCAAGGGCAGGGGTATTTCCAAAGCACATCTGTGTTCCCCACAGAACCTGTCAAGGGCTGGAGGTGGAAGGTTTATATTCTCCTCACCTCCCTTCATTCACCCTGTGCCAGAGCATCTCCAAGGAACAGGGGTAGCCCCTTCAGTTATCTTGCTTCACTTCATTATACTTTGTGCTTTCTGCCTGGGAGATTCGGGGCCACTTCGTTGAGTCCCTGATGTGTAATCCCTGCACTTGGGGAGGATCATGCTTGTGGTTTAGGGGGAGAGAGGCAAATAAACCAAGAGACTCTAGAACTCGGATGGTGCACAGCAGAGCAAGCTCTGAGCCTCACTGCGTGTGTGTGTGTTTGGTTTGGTGTTTTAGCTCTAAAGCCTGTAGTCTTTCAACCACACCCATGTGGCTGATTGTTCTTCCTTAATTATGATCACATTGAAGGCGAGGACAATTTCTGAAAACTACTTGTATAACATCTAGCAAAGATGACAGATGTTAACTAACCCTGAATAGATTATCTTGGGTGGGGGTGTAACTGCTGTAAAGGATACCTGTTTAGGCCAAGAAGAACATTATTTACTAAAATGATTCAGCTGTCCTGCTGACTACTTTAAAAAAGGATGATTTTCTTTTTCAAGTCCTTCAACTCACTAAGCTAGAATGCATCACCTCCACGGGGGATGGGCAGTGGGTGGTAAGTGGGCTAAGAGGTGACCAGGGTTGCAGGTATGGCTGACAGCCCCATCTTGACTCTGGCGGTGAGTTACTGTGGGATCCCCAGGAAGGTTTCTCTGGATGTCAGAACTCAAAAATAAATATACTAAAAAAAAAAAAAAAAAAAAAAAAAAAAAAGCTATAAGTATGCATATTTATGTATATGTGTGTGTGTGTGGGTACGATCTGTCAAGTGTATGTAAAATGTGTGTGTGTGATTGGGCTTGACATATATACACTAATATGTATAAAATGGATAACTAATAACCTGCTGCACAGAAAAATAAATAAAATTCTAAAATTAAAAAAAAAAATGTGTGTGTGTGTGTGCATAGTTTAGTACCTCTGGAGCCCTAGAAAAACAAGAACAAACCCTTTTTTCCCTCCACAGAACGTACAATAGAGATTGCTCTACGTCTAGAAATCATGTGTGATGTGGTATTATTTGTCAGTTTTTTACACCAGAGATAAGAAAGGAAAGAGACAGAAGGGGGAGTGTGGACAGAAGAGATAATAAGAAAGATAAGTGAAGAGAAAAAGGAGGCAGGAAGAACACTGTCACTCAATAAAACAGTAGCAGGCCCTCTCCTTACTACTTTTACTTAATGTTATTTTATTTAATCTTTAAGGCAATCCTCTGTAATAGTTTCTGTTCCATAAAGGAAATGAGGGGAAGGTGGTTCAGAGAGGTTAAGTAACTTGCTTAAAGTCACACAGGTTTTGATCCTAGGTCCAACTGGGAATAAAAGGCCAGTATGTGGTAAGGCAGGGATTTGAACCCAGTTCTTCACTGCATAGCCAGTGGCTATTTGACAGCATAGTGATTCTACAGAGCAAAGGAAGGGAAAGGAAAAGTGGGAAGGATGGTGAGAGCGTACAAAGTAAAAGGGAATCCCGAGAAGGAAAAGGAAAACATTGTTTTCAAATCCAGGATTCAGGGGGCACATCTCGAGGCAAACTCTTCAGAGAAGCTTTTAATTTGGGTCCATGGATACCCTTTGGGAAATTGCCCTGCCTGACTCAGCCCTCTATCTTCTCCCCTTTGGTTGTTTCACTCGCTGTGAGGGGCAGACCTTGCCTGGTTCCAGAGTCCTTCATCCCCGGCCCCTTCTGCTCACCCTGATTATGGGTGTTTGACCCTGTGGTCAGACCCAGGACCAAAACTGACCTGGGAAAGATGAGGCTTAACCTATCTGTCCACAGGTAACCACCACCACTCCTCCCTCCCCACCACTGTATCCCGACAAGCCTCCCTGGATTCCCATGCAGTCCTGGATCAGCTCATAAAGCAACCCCAGGGAGCTCCTGGAAGGCAGAAAGCCCCTTCCTTTGCTTCCAGAGCCCTCTAGCTATATTTGGCATAGAGGCTAAGAGCTGACCTCAGACTGACACAGTTTTAGTCCAGGTTCTACTGCTTAAGAGGCTGTGTGACCTTGACTAGGTCACTACTTTTCAAAGCCTTGGTTTCTTCATTGGTTAAATAAGGGTAGTATTCAGGGTCACCTCAGTGGATCATTGTGAGGCTAAGTGAGATGCCTGCAGAATATTTAGTGCCATGTGGGACACATGTAACTGCTCACAGACTGTTCGCTATTGCTGTTGCCAAGGGCATTCAACAAGTGTATATTTAATGTTGAATGAATAAATAATGAATGAATGAATGATTGACCTTCCGCCCCTGAATGTTCATTCTGCAAACCTTGTCTTGGGTCCCTAAATCCTTCTCAGTCTGGACCAAACACTTACATATGCTCTGTCATTTACCTTTACACCTGTGCACATAAGGCATCGTTAACCTATGTTACGTGAGGAAAGAGGCCCAGAGACAGGAGGCTGTTTACCCAGGTAGTGCTGCTGAGATTCAGACTCACTGCATCCTGGCTTCACAGTTTTGCTTGTGGTGGGAAGGGACAGGCACACCCCAGGTGTAATCAGCCCCTGTCCAGCCTCACCTCTGCCTCCTCAAATTACCTCGGCAACTTCAGGCACAGATTTCCCAGCCTAGGGAGCTTCCAGAAGGAGGCGGCAGAGGAAGACCACCCACCTCCCTCACCCCACTTTGATGGAAGCTGAGCCTGGGACTCCCTTTAGCTCAATGATCTGCTGATTCATTTGACAGGACCCCAGGCCAGTGGCTCCAGCCCTCCTACTGGGGCACATGCTCCCTTCCCTCACTCCCCAGCCTGCCCTGACCTCTGCTCCCACCAGCTCAGCTAAGCCAATGACCACACAGCTTCCATTACAGATCAGGGTTTCATTGTGAAAACTGGGCCAAAAGAGAATTCCAGTAATCAAGGTCTCACTGTGCCACTGACCAACGGAAACAGACATCCCCAGGCTGGGCTCCTAAAGGGCTCAGGGGGCCTCACCCAAGACACAGTAGCAGCTCGGGTGATGTTTCAAGCACCACTGACCAGCCCTACCTTAAGAGGTAGGCTCAGAGCATGCAGGAAAAGGTTCTGAATTCAAGTTGACTCACTATGTGATCTCGAATTTCCCAGAGGCCCTAGAGACCCTCAGTTCACTCATCTGTAAAATCAACTTGGTAATACTTGGAATAGTATAGCACATAGTTAGGAGTAAAGGCTGGGGGTCAGAAAGACATCTTTAAAATCTCATGCTATCACATAAAAATGGGGCAATCACGGACAAAGGGCTGAACCGCGCTGAATCACAATTTTTTCATTCACGAAACCGTATAAAAAGCGTCCTTATAGAGGGAGGTTAGATGTGAGTTCCTGGACACGGAGTGCTGTGCTCAGTGCCTGGCACGTGGTAAACCCACGATGCTCATGATACTCATTCATGGTATCCGAAAGGTTGTTGTGCAAATGAAATCTAAACACCGATGTGACGGTCCTTGCAAACTGAAGGGTACTGTGCACAAGCAAAGGAGCTCAAGAGAACCACACAGCCACCTCTGTCCTAGCGGAACATTTCACCCAAAGAAAGCAGACGAGTCACTCAAAATCAAGAAGAAACTATGATCTGCGTCCACCTGGGTCGGTCCAGGCTGCTGTGCTGCTCCACTCCTGCAGAGCTGAGCGCCCCCTTCTCTGCAGTCTTCCTTCACCAGGGCAAGCAAACAGAAAAGCAGGTCTGTCTCTGGAAAGGTGAGCAGGGCAGAGTGTCCAGCCACTGAGGCTACCCGCCAGGGGCAAACACAGACCCCAGCGGAGGAGAAAATGCTGCAGGGCACGCAGGGAGCCCAGGAGAGAAAAGAGGATGTAAGGAGAAGGCTGTGAATGTTTAGAAAGCAAGTTAAGAAGAGGCCAAGGCTCAAGGGGTGGCAAGCTGAGGTCCTGCTGGCCTCAGGGACAACCCAAAGCCAAATCTGATGTGGACTGTGTTTCCTCTAGGCAGCCCAAGACAAACAAGGTTGGAGATGTGGCCATGAGTTGCAGAAATAAAAATCTCAGTCTGTTGATTAGGGGTAGGTTTCTGTGAGACTGCAAGCAGCACAAGCCTCGGGTGATTAGTTTTACCTTCTTATGGGTCTGAGGATTTCACCGAGCTGTCAGGCAGGAAGTGGGAAAGAGACAGGAGAAGGAATACGTGTTCCCATCCGTCCTGGAAACTTCCCTACTAGAAGCCTCTCTAATAATAGAAGCTCACTCCTTCTATTACTGGTCTCAGATCCCTCCGTGGAGCCAGGCAAGGGTGAGCGTGGGCGATGTCAAGGGCAGAGTGATGTGATGGGGTAAAGCAGGTATCCTGGGGGCACATAGGCCAGCGTGGGAGCCCCTGTCCCTGCTTGCTGTTGGCCATGACAAGTTGGCTGCAACATTCTACCTCCTTGTGCTACAACAGACTCACCTATAAAATGTGCTGATTGGTCCCAATGTGAAGCGTTAAGCTAAGGATTAAACAAGACAATGAAAGATCTAGATAAAAGTCTGGCTCCACAAATGTCAACACCACCAGCCTCAGTCCTTCAGCCTCTCTATTCCTCTACCTCAAATCAAATCCTTTCATACCCTTCCCCCACCCTCAGAATAATGCCCAGATCCCTAGCCTGGCACCTAAGCCCCTTCATGCCTAGGTCTCTGCTTCCTTCTCATGCCTCCCTTCCCTACAAGTCCTACCTCATACCCTGTCCTGGAGTCGCACTGTGTGATTAGCATCTTCCCAAAGTGTGATGCTCTGAGCACTTCCCCAGTGGCTTCCTCCTCAGCCCAGAGCACTCAATCATTCCCTTCCCGTAGTGGTTCGAATAATACCCACCCCCCAAATCATGTCCAACCAGAACCTCAGAAGGTGATCTTACTTGGAAATAGGGTCTTTGCAGTTGTAATTGATTAAGATGAGGTCATACTGGATTGGGTGGGCCCAAAATCCAAGGACTGGTGTCCTTAAAAGAATAGAGGGGACTTCCCTGGTGGTCCAGTGGTTAAGACTCTGTGCTTCCAACGCAAGGGGCGCGGGTTCTATCCCTGGTCGGGGAACTAAGATTCCACATGTCCCACAGCAAGAAAAGATACTAAAAACAAAACAAAACAAAAACTTTAAAGAAAAGGAATAGAGGACACACACGTGCACACACACACAATCACGTGAAGACAGAGACTAGACTGATGCATTTACAAGCTAAGGAAAACCAAGGATTGCTGGCAACCATCAAAAGCTATTGGGAGGCATGGGACAGATTCTCCCTCAGAGCCTCCAAATGAGCAAACCCCGCTGACATCTTGATCTGGGGCTTCTGGCCTCCTGAACTGTGAGAGAATAAACTCCTGTTGTTTTAAGCCCCCCCAGTTTGTGATAATTTGCTGTGACAGCCCTAGGAAGCTAATATACTCCTCTTCATGTGCTCACCTCAACTCACCCAGCCATCTCGGCTTGGACATCGCCTCCTCAGGGAGCACCTTTGCCTCTGCATGTTGGGATGAGGCTGTGCTCTCTTCCCTCACAAACCCCATGGTTGTCAGTCTTCTGGCTACACTGCTACCACGTAACCATCTGGTTGACCATTTTCCCACTCTAGTTTCTGAGCCTTCATTTATCCAGCCTAAAACATAGTGCTTGGTCCAGGAAGGTGCTTAGTAAACATCCAGAAGCCTAAAATCTTGCCCAGACTTTGCCAGAGGAATGTAAATCTGACCCTAGCATCCAGAGGGCACCTGATCAGACCCTGTATGGCCCCTCTTTGCTGCTCTGCCTTTATCGCAATGCTCGTGCCTCCAGCTGGTTTGCTTAAACACACAATATCAAACGCTGAAAACCACACAGAGGTGAAAAATAGAAAGCACCTCCAAAACCACCACGCCGAGAGAGCCTTCTGAAAAGTCAAGGTTAGAACTCCATTCAGCCTGGCCCCATTTTAATCTATTTTTCCGGTTAAAATATCCAGGCACAGGAGAAGGAGCCAGAGAAAGGAAAGAAAGGGATAATGTGAGAAATGCTTTATGTGACAACGTGTCATTCGGAAACTGATTATTTCTGTCTTTGGCCTTTTTAATATTCCCTCACAACAGCCAAGCCACAAAAGGATTTGGTATTCTAAGAATGGATTTATAATACTCTGTTAGGCAGTGATAAGAACATGGGCCTTTAATCCTCAGAGCTGTGAACATGCATATTCTCCCAAGTAATGTCCTTCCCTTCTCGTCACTTGAGTCTGGCCCCAGGACAGCTGAGGCCTGATGACCCACTGGGTGTTCTCCTGGCCGTTTGCTGAGTGACAGCTAGCAGGGAAAGGGGCTGGGTCTCCAAGTTCTCTGGGACATCTTCTTTCAGGCCTCAGACTATGTGTAAGCTGGAGGGATTATTAGAAAATAGTCCAAACCCATGGTGCTACAGGTAAGGAAACAGGCACAGAGAGTAGAAGTGACTTGACCAAGATCACAGAACATCCTGAAATGGTTTTGGAGGCAGACTATGTAGCCAACACTCCCCAAAGTTGCTGAGAAATCATGAATCCTGACAGTTGGATCTACAAAATAGTTTCTTTCCCCAACCTTTCTTTCTCTCTATCCTATGTCCCAGTCACAACTACCTTTCACCATGATAAGTTGAATACACTCTGAACCATCTCCCAGGCTTTATTCCATCTCCTTCACTGTACTCAGCCCATCTTCTATCATAAATAATGCACAGCGGGAAACAAAGCCCCTCCCCACTGAGTAAGCTGGAAAGTCCTGCAGCTTGACAGTTCATGTTCATCAATTGCTTAACTTATATCTCAAAATGTATGCCTCTGAGATAATCTTCTCAAAATGTATGCTTCCCCCATCCATGCCACCAACCCTACTGTGCACCTACGATAGGGCACCATGCCAAGTATTCAACCACATGGGAACTCACTGTTCCTATTTAATGTTCTGAGATTTCCTCTGCCTGCAACACTGCCCTCCTTGTTATTCCTCAACCCCACATCTGTAAGCTGAAACATCAGGCAGACTTCATGGCTATCTTCACTGCCATCTCCTTGGTGAACTCCTCTGGGATCTCCCCGTCTGCAGCCTCAGCCAGAAGGAATCGTTTTACCCTCTGAATTCCCAGAATACTTCATCTCAACCCTTACTTCAGGAGCTTTAGCATTTTCTACCTTGTATTAGAGTTACTGATCCTCAAGCTCCCCAATTGGTTAGATGATTATACCCACGGCTCAGATGAAAAAGTGGAGGCTCGGAAGATAAACTTGCTTGAGAATACACAACACAGTGGCAAATATATGGGATAAGACCTCCCACCTGGGGCTATTTCCAGTAAAACTGCAGGCCCACTCTCTCACAGACTGGGAATGGCCACTGGAACTGCAGGAAAATAAGATGATAACATAGGTCAGAACCATAGTGCAAATGGCATGACTATTCTTTAGGCATTAAGGATCCAAGACTTTTTTTTTTAAGCAGTAGAGTGGTGAGATCACATTGGATGTATGTGGTGAGGAGACTGGAAACTGGGAGACCAGTGAGATAGCTATTCACAGTCATCCAGGACAGCACTTCTCGACTGGGGGCAATTTTGCCCCGCAGGAGACATTTGATAATGGAGACATTTTTGGTTGTCACAACTAGGGAAAAGGTGTTACTGGCATTTAATGGGTAGAGGCCAGGAAATCTGTAAGCATCCTACATGCACAGGATAGCCAGGAACAACAAAGAATTATTTCTTTCAATAGTGCAGAGGTTGAGGAAGCCCTGGTCTAAGAGAGAGAAGATGAGATCTGAGATTAGGGCAGTTGAAGTGAGTAGTTAGCTAATGGGGTAGAAATAAGACACACCACAGGGTGGAAAGAATTGGTGTTTGATTGGCAGGAAGGGGACAGAAAGAAAGTGCCAACGTGACAGTGAGGTGTGGATTCTGTCACTGGATTAGAGATGAATCTGTCTATGTGGTAATTTTTTTCCTAGGTAAGCTCCCAGAAGGTTATGAAAGATCCCAGCACAGAATCAAATGAAGAGATAAGTTTACACGTATGAACAATTAGGAGCGGATAAATGCACAACAACAAAGATGTGCATGTATATAATATATATATTATATACATGTATGTATGTATTCATGTGTATAAAAATATATTCTCAACTATCTTTATATATAGATATAGATATAGATATATATGGCTGGCTATATTTATCTATAGTTATCTCTTTGTCACTAGACAGATGTCGGGTGACCTATTTAAGGAGGTCCCATTATAGAAAATGAAACTTTTTTTCTTTTAAAGTAATCATCTACTTATAATGTATCTTTTAGCGACCCTATTTTATTTCCCAAGATGATGTCAAGGGAATAAAGTAAAAATGCAGAAATTTGTTGAGACATACTCACTCCCCATCCAGCTCAAACTTTCTTAACCATCTTTAGATCAGATCAGAATGGGGGCCAAATCCTGGGTGATCATTCTGAATGCTATAGCAGTTCATCAAGAGGAAAGCTAATGAACATTGAGTCAGGCAGACATGGATTTGAGTCATGGCTGTACTATCCTTCCTTTGGGTGTCACTGGTATATCACTGGTGCTTCTTTAGTTTTCTCCTCTATAAATTGGGTCACTAACACCTAACTGAGAGGGTCTGGGGAGGATTCAATGAGATTGCATTATAGAACACTGAGCGTAATGGCTTGCAAGTAGTAGATCTCAGGAAATGTTAGCATCCTTGTTATTGATGCAAGGCCTTGTTTCCTGAAAAGTTAGATACAAGGTAATGGTGAAGCCACCAAACTGCCTCTATTAAAGTATGAGATATTCTCTGTACAGTCTCCCAAAACATTCCCCTGATCACCCTGCTCTCCTCCTACTCCTGCTCTCCAAGCTGTGTGACCTTGACCATGGCCCTTCCCCTCTTCAGGGCAAGTAGATAAAATTGGCTGTTTTCTAACAGTCCTTCCAGCTCCAATATTCCAGATCAGAAAAGCAAAGGCAAACGTGAAAGCATTTTTGAACAGATGAAATATATATATTTTCATGACACCCGCCTCGCATTTCAGTTGTATAAGCATGAACTCACAACCCCAGTGAAACATCCTGTATCCCTCGCACCGTCTCACACAGCTGTGTTTTCGCTCATGCCACCCGCTCTGCCTGAAATGTGCTTCCCCCACTTCTTTGTCTAGTCCTTTAAACCTCAGCTCTTGGGTCATGAGTTCTCAGCAAGCCTTTGTGAAACCTGCTGTCTCTGGCTGGTTAAGTACTCACCTGTTAGGACCCCCAGTGACTCATGCTTCTGTCTTCCAACTACCCTCTCATCACCCTGAGTGCCCCTGGAGGACATCCTTAATCAACTCCACGTACCCAAGACCAAGCCCAGGGTCCAATAATGAGTAGATCTCATTAGGCACTGATTGTATTTCTACAGTGAGAGGCAGTGAAGGGAAGGGCAGGGTTTCATTTATTTCTGAATAAATTTGAATGGTACATAGTAGATCCTCAATTACTTCTTGGAAGAATTAACGAATGAATCCATTATAAATGCCTCCTTGAGGGTAGGTGACTGATGTATACCTACACCTGTTTGGCAGTTCTCCATGTGTGTGGGAGAGAGAACTGAAAACAATTCACAGGAGGCGCTTAGCACAAATCAGTATCCTTCTCCACATCCTCAGGTGGCCTCTCAAGTTCTGTCAGAAATCCCACTCTGAAGATGGATGGTGGGGGAGCACCTCTGAGAGGATTGATTTTTCTCCTATTCTTTGAGTCATGAAGATAAACAGATGAACCCAAGTGACTGTGGAGGAGACTTGCACTCATTCACTGATTCACTCATTCACCAGATTAAGGGCATGCCTGGAACCAGGCAGGCCCTAGTTCAAGTTCTTGCTCTACCACTTTCCAGGGGTGTGGCCTTCTCTCTGTGAAGCCCAGTTTTTGCAGTCCCA
Source organism: Mesoplodon densirostris (assembly GCF_025265405.1). Lineage (NCBI taxonomy): Eukaryota > Metazoa > Chordata > Mammalia > Artiodactyla > Ziphiidae > Mesoplodon > Mesoplodon densirostris. The sequence goes on along the minus strand of NC_082666.1, from coordinate 17,308,179 downwards.
ACATGGAATAAAGCCATTCACCAAAATGGGCTGCTGTGAGGATTAGATAAGATGATGTATGTAAAATATGTCCTACAGCCCTTGACCTACAAAAAAACATTCAATACATGGACGTTACTGGCTTGACTGTTACTGCTATTACTGTCGTGCCCCGCCCCTGTGCCAAACCTTCTGCCCAGATTTAGGAAAACCCAGATAAAGCCTCAAGAACTTGCAGTCAGTCTGGGGAAATAGATAAGCAAGCAGATAATGACTGTACTGCCCAGTTTGATAAGCTCTATGCCAGAAGGAAACACAGTAAGAAGCAAAGGTTCTGATAGCTTCTAAGTGCAAAACATAGAAGAAGTGGGAATAAAAAGGACTTCCCTGTCATTCCAATTACAGTTAAGTTCAAAGGTAGCGGAGTAGGCTGGCCCATCTTACCAAGTATACTCATACCTAAAATGTGACAGAAAGGCTGGATAACCAACTAAGCAGCCTGGCTAACCATGCAGGAGGTGATGGCCCCAAGTTCCGGTACCTGAGCTATCGTGTACCAGCTGTGCAGCTCTGGGTGGGTCATTGCCCTTCTCTAAGCCTCAGTTTTCTCATCGGGACATTGAGGAGAGCAGTCTTCACAGAATGGGGTTATTGTGAGAATTAAACAAGTAAATGCACAAAGCATTCAAGATGAGGTTTAGAACAAAGCCAGTGGTCAGTAAATGGCGGTTTAAAAAATTCTGACAGAGGAAAACTGCCTTGAGAAAGAAACCAGAACACTTATGTCCTAGCCCTGGCCCTACCCCCTTATAAACTGAAGAAGTTTGCAGAAAGTTCACTGGTCCTCATGTGTAATTTTTTAACGAGGTGGCCGTAGCAGCCCTGTAAGTGAAGTGTTCTTCATTTACCAGACAAGGAAAGACAGCCTCCTAGAAGTGACTTTGCCCAAGGTTGCAGAGTCAGTTAGAGGCAGGGCACACATTTGGTTCCAGAATCCAAAGTGTGTGATAATCCTGAAGCTCTCGTTTGTCCCTAGAGTCGGTGGTATCTGGACCCTGTGGCCTTTGCTCAGGGCATCATCCTCAGGGAATGTGTTGCAGACACACACGGTCCATGGAGAGATCCCTAGTACGGTGCCAACCTTACACCACTGTGCCAACAACCCAGCCTTCTGAGACAGAAAAGAGAGCTCAGACTCTCAAGGAAGCCGGAGGCTACGGAGAAGCTGGTCAACACTTAATACACTCAAAATAACTTTCATACAGGCAGGGAGCTTCACACGTGAGCTGGCTTCTTGAGAACTCTTGGGTGGGGAAAGGAGGTTTGGTGGAGGTGCTGGTCTGCAAACAACACACAGCCTCCCTCGTCAGTGAAGACCTCCGTTTGCATCCCTGGTGAATGGTGCCCCTCACTCTTGTGTCCATCACGGCACCTCTATCTCTTTTCCTTGATTTAACTGTTTTCAAAGGGGACTTACCTCTCCCTGCTGTTATATTATACATTCATGTGTTAACTTTGTTTATGGTTGAATAGAACTTCCATAAGATAGGACCTCCATTTTGTTCATTACTTTATTGTCAGTGCTGAAAGTAGCACTCAGTGCTTTGTGGGTGCTTACTAAATATCTTTTGGATGGATGGATGGATGGATGGATGGATGGATGGATGGATGGATGGATGAATGGATGGATGGATGGATGGATGGATGGATAAGTGGATAAATGAGTGGGTAGATAGATGTCTCTACAAATGGCCTGGAAGTCCCAAAAGGGAAAGGGCTGAGTCTGAAGCATCCTTGAGTCCTGTCCTAGGGCTAGAAGACTGGAAGATACTTAGTGAATTCACACACACACACACACACACACACACTGCTGTGCATTCCCTCCTAGGGCCAGGGAAGGGGCACTGTGGGTAATTAAAAGGCAAACAGGACAACAGTCAGGCTACTTCTCCTTGCTTTGGGGGCAAAGAGGAGAAGTTGGTCTGCATTCCAAGCCTGTTTAATCATTTGCTTGCTTGTAAATGCTCAGGAGACAATGAACCAGAAAGCAAAGAGGTGAGGTGATGTCCAACCCAATTATTCATGCACAATCACCTTCCACAGAAAGCAAACTGATAGCTATATCTATTTGCTATTCCTAGTCCTATGCCTGGATGGAAATAATAGGACTTTAAGTGAAAGGGGACATCCACGATGTAGCATCAAGTCCTGGCTGTCACTGATCAGCCGTACAGCCCTGGGCCAGCCACTTCAACTTTCTGAGCCTCAGTTTCCCCATCTTTAAAAAGACCATGATAACAGGTACCTTCTCCTCTTTATGTAAGGACCCATCTTGAGACTCATGTTTATAAGAGAACTTTCTCTGTTGCAAAGTGATTTACGCAGAGCAATGTTTAGTAAAATAAGTGTTGAAAAAGAAAGAAGAAACACAATACCAGCAGTAACTCGGGCAGAGTGTCACTGAAGTCACAGAAAGCAAAGCTGCAAACCCAGAGGCTTTCCAATATTTCCAATGCCTTCATAATCTACCCATCAAGTTTCTTCAAAACGTATCACAAGTCACACGCTAGGGGTCTTTTGGAGGCACTGTTTTGCTGCCATTTCCCAGCACCGGTGATGGAGCTGTCAATTGTCTGGAAGGCATGTTGTGACAGCCTGGAGGGTCTCCCCTACTGGGCCTGATCAGGAAAACCCTGGGAATGGTAGTTACTAAGGGCAGAGGGTCAAGCACAAGATGACAACCAATGAGAACGGAGAAGAGAGGGGACTCAAGGGGAGGCAGATGTGAGCAATGACAGAGGCGGGAAGCAAAAATCGCTCAGTGCCCTCCTTGCAACCATCAGGGCTGACCTGGTACGATTCAGCCTTTCCTCTTTACCTTCCTGCTCCTTGTCTCCTGAGTTTTCAAAAACACAGAATTCAGCATTTCCTGAGTACCCCAAGTTAGCGGAGAGAACTGCCAGCCACCTACTGCCTTACTCTTAGTAACTCTTCTTACCTCGGTGATGCCCTCCACCCTGGGGAACACCTCTGGCAACCCAGGGCACAGGCTGCAGGGGGCGCTGGTAGGTGATGCTTTCCCTCCTTCTTCAGGGAACATCCCATCTGAAACACGGTTAAGCCCCTACCCCCGCCATGAGTGCTAAGCACCTCAGACCCTGTTCCCTGAGGCCTTGCTGTCACCAGCTGGGCTGCTCCAAGGCAGCTCTCCGAGTTCTGCTTCCCCATTCCATCCCTAAGATTCTGCATCTATATCCTTCCAGGGACCTCCCTCAGATCCAGATCCAGCCCCAGCTGGGCTTCCAAGACTGTACACTGTCCTTAGCTCAAGTCCAGGGTGAAGTACAGGAACCCCAAACCTCAGCACTTCATAGCCTAAAGGGGTCAGTGATAGCTCCCCCAAACCAGCCACCCAAGAAGACGTATCATTCAGGGGCCACTAGAGCCTGAGGCTGGAAGGATGAGGTGTGGGACAGCCTAGGAACTGTGTCAATTAAAGAGAAATTAGATGCAGCTCAACTAAATGACCATGTCATAGAGTCACCTCCTTCCCATGTTGGTGACGGGTTTGAGCTCAATCCAGAACAACTAGCTTGGGTTCCTGGCCCCTCCAGAGCCCTGTGGATTTTGAGCCAACCAGAACACCCTGGAGGAACAAACAGGTGGAGGTGGGATAGGACTGCCCCAGAGAAAGTCCCTGTTTCTGAATCTCACCTTTTTTTGTTTTTTTTACATCTTTATTGGAGCATAATTGCTTTACAATGGTGTGCTAGTTTCTGCTTTGTAACAAAGTGAATCAGTTATACATATACATATGTTCCTATATCCCCTCCCTCTTGCGTCTCCCTCCCTCCCACCCTCCCTATCCCACCCCTCTAGGTGGTCCCAAAGCACCGAGCTGATCTCCCTGTGCTATGCGGCTGCTTCCCACTAGCTATCTAGTTTACGTTTGGTAGTGTATATATAAGTCCATGCCACTCTCTCACTTTGCCCCAGATTACCCTTCCCCCTCCCCATATCCTCATCTTAATCCTGAGCCCCCAAGGAAGCTGGGGATATTCATTTCCAAGGCTGCCATAAAAGTCACCACAAACTGGGTGGCTCAATACCCACTACTTGGTCCATAGATGTTCTCAGCAAATTTTTCTGTTACTATTATCATATTCACGCACAACTGCATTGTCTCTCTTTCCTTTATAGGGAACTTTTTTTTTTTTTTTTTTTTTTGCATTTCTCTCTCTCTTTCTCTCTTTCTGAAAGCTTTTACATCCCCCTGCCTTTTATCCATACTGTTCTGAAATTGCACCACAATGCAACTAGGTGTGGGATTTCCTCCCCTTTTTGTTCTCAGTGGACACTTTCAATTTGAATACTTGTTTCTTTTTTCTGCACAGGGAGGAATGTTGACATGATTCCCTCCCTCCCATTGTCTGTGCCTGGTTTCTGGGGCTCCTCCCGCTTTGCTGTCAACAAGCGAGTTTTCTAGGGGCTTAGCCAGGGTCTCCGGTTCATGAAGGCTCCCTGGATGCAGGGCCGCATGCCCTTCCAGGAGGCAGAGAGCAGGCTGGCAGTGGAACTCCTGAGGAAATCAGGGAGGGGCCGGATTCTGGAGGGATGCCCTGTCTCCAGTTTCCCTCAAGCAATCGGTCCTCACTCAAAAGGAGGATATCATGGAAAATTGCTGGACCTAAATCAGTATCAGGCTCAGTGGAAGTCAGGAGTTCAGAACTTAATTCTCTTAATGAGATTTTTGGGCAAGTCACTCAAGTTTCTTTCCTCACCAGTCAAGTGGCAATGATGATTTACCTTCCCTGATTCCCAGGGTGGTTGGGAGAAGCAAATGAGAGGATGCAGGTGAAGAGGCTTTGAAAATCACTAAGTGCTATTTACATACACGTGTATGTATGTAAGCAATACACATGCATGAAATTAAAATATACTCTCAAAACTCTTACTGCATTATAAATACTGAAACCTACATTTCTGCTCACCCTTCAAGATCCAGTTGAAATGACCCTGTTACTATTTATTTGACTCAGCACCTGAAATAATTGGCTTGAATTTAGAACCACACTTTTAAAAAAAAGCAAGAGAGAAAAGGATATATTTAAACAAGAGAACTGCACACAGGGCACAGCAGCACCAACTGTGAGTAGTGGACATTCAGACTGACCAAGGAAGACAGTAGTTTCATGTTTCCCATCCCATCTTCCCTCTGGATTATAAATGCTCACTGAGTGTAGCAGTGAGAAAATGACCCAACTTCTTAAATTTCTGTCTCTGTATCTCTTGTCATAAGACATATATAGGTTAATTCATGCAAATTAAATGTGCATATGATAGGACTCCACTGTTATAAAACGCTTCTTGTATCTGTCTTATGGACTGGAGATCCCCCCCCTGTAAGATTCCATTTGGACCAATGACTCCCCAGTAAAATGTTGATGGACTCTCGCTGTAGCAGAAGGGCATCTTTGCAATGCTGTGTACGAGGGCTGGGCAGCAGGAAGGGAGTTACAGGAGAAGTAATTGGCAGAGGGCTAGAGGCAGAGCCAACCCTCTCTCCCCAGATCAGAGAAGGCAACAGTGGTACCCAGCTGCCCGCAACCAGCCTGCAAAGGAAGCTGTGGGCAGGGATAGATGGTGTCTGGGATGCAGAGTGAGACGAGTTAAACTCAGCAGAGGCCATACAGACGTGCCTGGCATCCAGACCACTGCCCCCTGACCCCGCTTCCTCTTTCTCTTCCCGGTCCTCCAGTGCCAGCTAAGCTCTCCTGATCAGTCCACGTGTCTCATACCATGCTCATGCCATGCTAGGCAGGGGCTGGAGAGAAACCTGGCGGGAGCAGACAGACACACTCATCTTTCTAAACTAAAATCTCCCTTTCCAACTGTCAGAAGAGAAAGGAACTCAGAGTTCTTCAGGTTGTTATGATTATTAGTTTGTGAACGTTTTCCTTTTTAAAAAATCTTAATTGGGTACCCATTTCTGGAAAAAAAAAAACATAAAAAATTTCCAGTTCAAGTGAAGATTGGGAGCCTGAAATTTCTAGGGTTCCATGGAACAGAACTAGAAAAAAGTACTCTTTCATTTTGCCAAGGGGAATATCAAGACCTTCATCGCACTGACAAATTAATTGCGCTAACTGAATCAATCTTCACAGGGAATCTGAGGTTGGTGCTAATATACGCATTTTGCAGGTAAGAAAACTCAAAGAAGTTATGTCATTTGCTCCAGGTCCCAAAATGAGTCTGTATCAGACCCATGATCAGAACCCAGACCTGTAAGATCAGTAGAAAATCTGGAAGGGTTTCTTCTCCCCTCCGGGAAAAATCTCCTCCCATCTAAAAGTGTATTACTGTAACTACAAGCAAACAATATAAACAACCACCACTGCAACAAAACAGCATCATTTGCACAGCACTTAGGTTTAAAAGCTTTTCCCTGCAGTACTCCCTCATTTGAGCAGCTAGCTTTGCGTTACACGGCTGGGACCAGGGCGAGGCGAGGGAGGTGCTCGTCTTGCATGCAAAACGTAAAGGGATGCCAAAAACTTAGTAATCAAGATAAATAATATGTTAATACACTACTTTAAAAAATCAAAATGAATGCATTCCTGAGTGTTTTGACAACTCTTTCAATTCCGTGCCCAAGATGAGTGAAGCATCCATTCCCCTACTCTAGTCCCAGCCCTACAGTCTGAAGATCTCTGAAATGGGGAGGAAATGTATTATTGTACTATTTTACTCTAAGGGAGGTGATTAAATAACATTTCCAGGGAACTAAAGGCAGGTCCTTCTGACTCCAGGCCTTAAGCTCCTCTTCGGCCAGCTGTGGGCCTCTCAGCCCTGGGAATCCGGTGATGTCGGTGTGATGGGGCTAGGGTAGTGCTGAGTCCCATTACACATACCCCGAAACCAAGGCACACAGTAGCCGAATGAGTTGTGCAAGATCCCAGGGTTACGGTGTGGCAGAGCTCAGCAATAAACTCAGTTCTGATAGGATCCCGCAGTCCACACAGCCTTCCATCATTACCAAAACATGAGGATTATTCTGAATAAGATGCAGAAACGTGGAGGCTCTGAGAGAGCCCGCAGATGGCCACCATCCTGAAGCAGTGGTAACTGGGCTCTGGGCTTCCTACCATCCTGGGGAAGTGCCAAGGAGGCTGCCCTCGGCTGTAGGTAGTGAGCTGGAGACAATGGGGCAGTGGGCAAGCAGTGGAAGAAACACCAGCCTGTTGGTTGGTTGGAGACTTGTCCAAAGAATGTCATGAGCAAAGGAGAGGGTACTCAGGGCAGGATGTGGGATCCCGGGGGCTGGCTCTGACATTTGAGTCTCGCTCTGTATTGCGCTGTAAGCTCTGTGAGAGCAGGGGTGTTACCTGTTCAATGCTTGGTATCTTGGGTGCCTGAAACAATGCCTAACACATAGCAGGGGCTTGATAATAGACAAGATAATGGACGAATCTCAGTCTTTGAGATTCAGTTGGGTACAATGAGCCCTAGACACTGAGTTCTTCCACTGCCCCCACGTAAGGGGCAGCCTCTCTCTGCCTCAGTGTCCTCACCTGTAAAATAAATACAATGTACCTCATGGGTATGTTGGAAGAGAAAGGTGAGTTAATATAGGTCAAGCTCTAGGTGCAGTGTCTGGCACCTCATAAGTGCTACATAAAGTAGGCAAAAGGATAATAAGAGGGCTTCCCTGGTGGCGCAGTGGTTGAGAGTCCGCCTGCCGATGCAGGGGACCCAGGTTCGTGCCCCGGTCTGGCAAGGTCCCACATGCCACGGAGCGGCTGGGCCCGTGAGCCATGGCTGCTGAGCCTGCGTGTCCGGAGCCTGCGCTCCGCAACGGGAGAGGCCACAACAGTGAGAGGCCCGCGTACCACCAAAAAAAAAAAGAAAAAAAAGAATAATAAGAAAAGTTAGCCCCCAAAAGCAAACAGAATAGAGGTAGCTGATATTTTCTTTTTGTGTCTGACACTGGTTCAGCCTCCACTGCTGGCCTCAGATGAGAGAATGCAGAGCAAGGCCTAAACCATGGAGGGAGGGAGACAACCACTTCCTGGCACCTTCTACCCACCAGTCCCTGCCTTCCCCACTTTACCAACATTATTTTACTTAATCCTTACAAGTTTGTGAAGTAGGTTCTATTGGTATCCCCTTTTCCCAGATTGAGCCTGAGAGAGAGGAGGTAGTTTGTTCAAGGTTGTTAGAAGGGCTGGTCAATGAGGCCAAGTAGCTCTGAAGGTCAAGTTCCAATGGCCGCTGTGCCACACTCTGGCACACCTCACTCTTCCTCTCTGTGCACCCATCTGCAAGCAGGGAGTCAGAGAGGAGATGCTGGTGCGAGGCCTCCTGCCTCCAACACTTGGTGGATACAGGCTAGCCAGTCTCCTTGGAGACATGCAGTCGTGTTTCCCAAGGAGCCCAGGGTGAGGGCTGCCACTGGCCATGGTTTTGGGAAGGTGGCAAAGTGAAACCCCACCGTCTTACAGAGCTGCAATTACCACCCCACTCCCTGGAAGGAGGAAAGAGGTGTTTAATAAAGACACTCCCACCCCCATCCAGTGCAGGAAGGAAGGGAAGAGGTGTATCCCCAGAGGCTCTGGGCAAGAGGACCCACTGGTTTGCAGGTATTCCCTCAGGGCCCTTGGCCCAGCCTTGTGTATCCATGGCCGGGGAACAGAGGCTGGGCTCCCTTTGTAGGCTCTCACTGAGGGACAGTGGGATGTCAGGGATGTAGCTGGCAGAGTTCAAACCCAGACTGGCCTGACTCTGGGAGGCTGGTGAGCGATGCTGGTCAAGTCCTTGCTCCTCTCAGAGGCTCATTTATGAAAAGAGATTGCACCACGTGGTCTGCAAGGGTCCTACCAGCACGGAACTTCTTATGAGTGTATGAATTGAAGAGGCCACAACCAGCATCTCTGGCTCTGGCCCAGCCCGTGACTGAATTTCTTCCACAACACCCTTCAGTGATGAGAGACTCATTACTTCTTTTTTTTTTTTTTTTTTTTTTTTTGTGGTACGCGGGCCTCTCATTGCTGTGGCCTCTCCTGCTGCGGAGCACAGGCTCCAGACGCGCAGGCTCAGCGGCCATGGCTCATGAGCCCAGGTGCTCCGCGGCATGTGGGATCTTCCCGGACCGGGGCACGAACCCGTGTCCCCCGCATCGGCAGGCGGACCCTCAACCACTGCGCCACCAGGGAAGACCGAGACTCATTACTTCTTGGAAAGCATAGCACCCTAGAAGAAATTTTGAATGTCTCTTTCTCTGATGAGCTGTGTGATATAAGAGAATGAGTTCTCTTCTCTGAGTCTCAGTTTAATCAGTAGAGAAACAAGGATGCTGGTGCCCACCTGGAAGGATCGCTGTAAGGATTAAATGAGCTAATGTGAGTGAAGTTCCTGGTACCCAGTAGCACTGGCTATTATTCTCCAAGTTGCCAAGCTGCCACTCTCCCAAGTAGAAACAAACAAAAAGGGGAAAAATGGTCTATTCACATGCGGATACTAAAGTTCCAGTCTTTCCCTGCTGGAAGACAGTCCACAATACTCAAGGATCCATCAGGTAGGGAATGCTTCTTCGTAGAACCTGAGGTGCATCACTTTATCAGTGTGAAAACTGAGGCCCAGAGGGTGTATCTGCCCTGCCCAAGGTCACACAGCAAGACAGCAGCAGACTCAAGATTCCTGAATCCCAAAGTCATCATATACTCTACTGGGGTAACCAACAGGCCCTGTCATCCTTGGCTAACAGCATCCCCCCAGAGACAAAAGGCAGCACTGAGTCCCCACAATCAAGTCAGCCGGTGTTTCCTAAGCCAGACACTGGGCAGGACACTTGGAGCCCAGAGAGGAATGGGAAGTGGCCCCTCCTCCCAAGGGGCTACAAGTGCGGGAGGGACAGCAGAGGAGTTAGGGAAACCTGTCCACAGTTTCCAGAATATGATCCTCCCTCACTCCTTTTTTCCTCCTCTCTCCGTAAAAGGCCCAGCAAAGCAGACAGATGTTGACAACATCTGGGCCACTGTTGTCAGGCAGCAAGTAGCTCTCAGCTCCCACTGGAGAAAAGACGCCGTCGGTGTGAGGAATGATAATCAAGAGCTCACGTTTGCAGAGTGTTCTCTCCGGTTTCAAGAGACATTCCCAATCCTTCTCGCTCCCGTTCATTAGCCCCGGTGAGTGCTGCAGACAGCAGCTGTCTGAAAGCCAGACAGGGCCATTTCCACTGCTTAGAAGGCAAAACCGAGGCTCACAGAAGTTAAGCTTCCTGCCCCAAATCACAGAGCTAATAAGGCAGCGGGGGCCCAAACATAAGGTCCCATGACTCCTAGAATAGTGCTCCTTCTCTGTGCTAGGCTCAGGCATGGGCTGCAAGTGAGCATAAAAATGTATGCAGCCCTCTCTCTATATTTAAAGAAAGTGAGTGTGTACCAGGCACAGGATCACGTGGTTAGTATGCTTACGCATTAATTCTCTCAACATTATGAGATAAATGTTATTATTATTATTTTTTTTTTTTGCGGTACGCGGGCCTCTCACTGTTGTGGCCTCTCCCGTTGCGGAGCACAGGCTCCGGACACGCAGGCTCAGCAGCCATGGCTCACGGGCCCAGCCGCTCCGCGGCATGTGGGATCTTCCCAGACCGGGGCACGAACCCGTGTCCCCTGCGTCGGCAGGCGGACTCTCAACCACTGCGCCACCAGGGAAGCCCGAGATAAATGTTATTTTTATCCTTCCTTTTTGGATGCAGAAGTTGAGACACAGTGAGGTCAAGTAACCTACGTGTGGTCATGGTGGCAACTAAGATGAGTCACTGGTCAAGTAGAAGGCCCAGGGACTTGGTGGGGAGAACTGGGGACGCTGGGTTCCCGGCCCTGCCATCCTTGCAAACTGGGTGACACTCTTGGCAAGAGGCAGAGGCGGACTTTGAATCCCAAAGCCAGTCGACTTTGGGCGTGACTGTGTGTGTGATAGTGGAAGGGGACTGGGAAGGTTTCAAGGAGGAGGGACTGAGTCTTGAACAGCAGGATTCTGCCAGAATAAAGAAAAGGGTGTTACAGGCTGAAGCAATGTCCTCCACGGCTTGTGCTTGGCATGCTCCCAGAACACGAGGTTGCTATAGCTGGAGCAGAGTGAGGAGGGGGAGAGGAGGAGATGAGGTGGGACACACCATGAAGCCAGAGGGCAGAGGACCAAGAGACCAGGCAGTGACAACAATCCAGGGCAGTCGTCGTAAATTCGGAGCAGACGCTCGAGCTGCCCTCAGATGGTCCTTCTTACAGACTTGCCCTTCTGTAACAGGTGTCAGGTCTTTCTCCAGGATAACAATCTTTGAAAGGGTTTCTAGAACTTATCTAGTCCAATCCCAGTTTTGCAAATGGGGGTCCAAAGTCCAGAGACGGAAGGGTTTTGTACACACTCACTCAGCACATCAGGGATGTAACTCAGGATGGAACCCAGGCTTTCTGCTTCCCTGGTAGACACTCTCCAGCCCTCGACACCATACTCTCGGCCTCATTTTCTGCATATCATGAGGCTGTAGCACAAGGCTCACATCCACACCCTGACTACCTGAGTCCTGGTTAAATTTGTCCTTAGGATGCTTTTCAGAGTTGACACTGCAGCTCCTCTGAGCCTGCATGACTCACGAGTTCTCTCTAATGGATTCGTTTGGGTACATTTTCAGCTAGAAGAATCTTTGACAGCTGCACTCCTACAAGCCAGGAGTACCTTCTAAAGGATCCATCTGGTTTCGTTCACGCTAGAGGTCATTTTGACTTTTGTATCACTTCAAGCAGTGAGTATCTTGTGAGGAAGGGGCCTAAACACAAATACCTACAGAGAACGTGCATAGCGAAGGGAAGAGGATACAATAAAAGAGACAACAAACAGGGAGTGGTGGGGACAATGGCAAACGACAGCCCGTGTGATCTTTCCACAGGGGTATCTGCTACTGAAATCCAGCCAATCGTTGCCACCCAAGAATGTGGATCCACTGTACATGGAGCATGCAGTTTTGCATGCACACACACACATAATCTATACTTTCGTTTGAAATCTGATTTTCAAATTTGGGCAACCAATTTTTTTTTTTTTTTAACTGTGAACAAAATGAGACTCATCTGTGGCTTAGAGATGATCTTGGGCTCCCAGTTTACAAACTGTTCTACAGGGTCCAATTAGTTTCACTGAACTTGGAGCTAACTTTGACATTTGCGTTACTATAGATCCTCTTAGAGAGTGCTTCCTACCTGGAATGGTTTCCCTGGACTCAGTTGACATCCTCCTGAGCATTCCTATAGACGGCTGGACTGAAAACTGGCAAGTTTCCACCTAGAGGCTGTAACCTATAAATATATCTCAAACCTCCATTCCCTTTACACTCTGCTGGTGGATATAATTGAGTTTCTCTCTGTACCAAATGAGCTCCGTGTTCTTAGTACTTGACGTACTTAATGGAGGAAAGTCAGGAGGAGTCTGAAAAAGCAGGAATAACGTGGAAGTGTAACAGGGATATGTGGGCTGCAGGTATCACAAAGGTTTTATCGCCTCTTGTTAGAAGACAAAAGCATAAGTAATGTTATCATTTCACTCTCTGCAAAACCAAGGCTTTATGCTACCCTGCCCAGCTACATATATACAGGTGGCCTAGAGACATGGATGAGGGCTCGGCCGCTGCCAGGAGTTGATTCTCAGTAGGGTGCAGGTGGGCCCAAGAATGACTGGAGGTGATGTTTGGCTGGGAAACCTGCTCTCCCAGGAACATGATAAGAAGACGTCCCTAGGGGGGTTCCTCAACACACGTCATGTGGGCCCTGTCGGCGCATGGAACCCACCATGCAAGGCCGAGGCTGCCCAGAGCAAAACCTGGTGCCAGAATGCCACAGGGATTTTTGTGTGTCCCCTCTCTGTGGCCCTGCAGATGGAGGACACCAACTCCAAGCTTCTAGTTTGCCTGCTGACTCATTCATTCTTTCACTTATTCATTCATTCCATAAATATTGAGTGATTCATCACCATCACTGTCACCATGATCATCAGAAACATCCATGTCATCTATTTAGAGTCTTCTATTTTTCAGGCACTTTGCATCTGCATAGATCATTCTCTTCAATTCTATAAGAAATCTGCAAGGAAAGTATTGCTATTCCATTTTACTAGGAAGGAAACCAAGGGCCAGCCAGGTCATGTGATATGCCAAAGTCACATATCTATGAAGTAAGTGACAGAGCTGGGGTGTGACACTAAGTTGTCTGACGCCCCACCCCGCTAAAATTGTGGTTTTCTTATCGCAAAACACTACCTTTGTTAACAGTATAACATTTTATAGTGCGTTGGAAAGAAATTCTTTGATTCTCATAACTGGGAGTGGATCGAATTATATTCATTTTCCAGAAATGAGAATGAGACTCAGACAAGTTAAATGACTTGCCAGAGCCACACAGCCATTGTGCGGGTCTGAAACATAGGTCTTCTCCCTCCAAGCCCAGAATTCTTTAAAACAGGATATAATCCCCACCTATACGGTGGTAATGACAATCATTCATAACCCTGGAAGCTATCAATCGTCGATGCTTCCCTGTGTCCCAGAAGCCCTACTAAGCACTTGAATAGAATAGACTCATTTAATCCTCATGACCACCCTATAAAGTCAGTGTGACTATTACCATAATAAAGAAACTGGGCTCAGAAAAGTAAACAATGCTTGCCTAAGCTACACAGCTAGTAAAGAGCAGAGCCAGTATTGATACCAAGGTTTTTCTGACCTGAATTCTTCATCAGACACAGACACTTTGTCAAAGGCTTCAAGGTGCCTGTCCAATATGTACTCTCCCTTTCTCCCTTAGTGACAGACCCTGATTTTACTTAAATGGGTACACTTCCAGCTAACAACTGCATCTGTCAGGTGAATAAGTTCTGGTCAATGAGATATTAAATATAAGTTTCGTGAGGGATTTCCAAAAGCTCCTGAAAGGGAGCTGCTTCAGCTAGGTGTGCCTCATTTTCCCTTTCCTTTTTCCTCTTCCTGCTGCTTGAGGCTCACATATGATGGCTGACTTTCCTGCAGCCATCTTGGACCGTGAGGATGTAGCTACACCTTAGGATGATGGGCAAATAAGGAAGGAAAGAGGGAAGGATGAAGGAAGAAAGGGGAGGGAGGGAGGGAAGGAGGAAGGAAGGAAGGGAGGGAGGGAGGAAGGAAGGGAGGAAGGGAGGGAGGGAGGGAGGAAGGGAGGGAGGGAGGGAGGAAGGGAGGGAGGGAGGAAGGAAGGGAGGGAGGGAGGGAGGGAGGGAGGGAGGAAGGAAGGGAGGAAGGGAGGGCTAAGTCCTTGAAGACATCACAGAGCTGCTCTGTCAGCCCTGACTATCTTCTCATCAGACTTGTTCTGTATGAGAAAAAAAATAAATTTCACCTAGTTTAAGGCACTATTATTATGGCTTTCTTGTTATATGTAGTCAGACCTGATGTTAATTGATACAGATCTGCCCTCAAGTAGCTCCCAGTCCTGTAGGGAAGATGGATATGCAGCAAACTGATCACCATGATACAAGAAGGGGGCTCCAGCCCCAAACAAAGGTGAGAAAAGGGTTCCATTCATCCCCCGTGGGCTCTGCTGTCATGGCCCTCATAGCAAAACCCATGGGCTAGGGCGTGCTCTGTGTAATGGCAATGGATAAGCTGTCCATTCTGAAAGGCAAATGCATCCATTTCAATTAGATGTGCCCAGTGCTAGGATTGTAACCAATTAATCCTGCCCATCTGAAGACTGATTAGTGGGAATATTTGGGTGAATGGATACTAACAGGCTAATGAGCCTGCTGTATGAATGTTGCCTCACGCCTTTTTCTGACACAATGTTGTGGATGTGTTTGCAGCATCTGTGACTAATCTTTGAGTGGCGGGAGGCCCAGTCTGCAGGGCAGCAGAGGGCTGGGGCTCAGGGCACCAAGGTCTCAGCAGCTGGCGCCGGCTCCGGCTAGTCCTCGGCATCTGTGTTTGAATCCACGTGGCCCAGGCTCTCCCCCTCACTGCCCTTCTGCCTCCTGAAAAGCAGAGGCCGGCAAAGGCGTCCAAGGAGTCTGGACACAGGCCAGGAAGAGGGCGGTCTCTGCCATGGCTTCCGATCCTCCCTGAATCCACTGGGCAACTCAAGCAAGTCCCTTCCTCTCTATGGCTTTCAATTTACTCATTTGAATGACTCACAATCATGTTTTTAAATCAAAGTAATAACACTTAACCTGACATCTACCCTCTTAAACTTTTAAGTGTACAATGCAGTACTGTTAATGAGATCCGTGCAGCTGATTTCTAGAACTTATTCATCTTGCATGACTAAAAATATATACCTGTTGAATAGTAATGCCTCACTTCCCCTCCCCGCCAGCCACTGGTAACCACCATTCTACTCTCTGCGTCTATGTGTTGGACAATTTTAGAGACTGCATGTAAGTGGAATCATGCAATATTTGTCCTTCTGTGTCTGGCTTATTTCACTTATAGCATAAGGTTCTCAAGGGTCATCCATGTTGTTGCCTATGGTAGGATTTCCTTCTTTTTCAAGGCTGAATAATATTCCATTACACACACACACACACACACACACACACACACACGTATATTCCATTCTATATCTATATATCACATTTTTTTATCCATTCATCTGTCAGTGGAAATTTAGGTTGTTTTTACATCTCGGCTATCATGATGATGAACAGGGCTGCAATAATCTTGAACCAGACTTACTTTGCCTTCTGGAATCTGCACATGCTCTCCCTGCCTGGTACATCCTTTCCCACCACTGTCTGCCTAGTTAGCTTCTTCCGATCCTTTCCCACCACTGTCTGCCTAGTTAGCTTCTTCCTATCCTTTAGATCGCTGCTTCCTTCTGGAAAACCTTCTCCAGCCACCACTTACCTAGGGCTCTCTATACTACATAGCATCCTGTGTTCCTGGCATCCTCACAACTGCGTGTTTACGAGCTCCCTGAGGGCAGGAGGCAACGTCTGATGGCCCGCAGTTATGTCCTTGGTGCCTGGCACAGTGCATGGCACAGAGATAAGACAAAAATGTGTGTGTTAAAGCTCTGTTCTGCCCATGTCGCTGAATAGAGTAAGAGGCAAGCAAATGGAATGTAGGATTGAGGGAAAAAAGAAAAAAAAAAAACACTTTGCAAACCTCCAAATTGATATACAAATGTTAAGGAATTAGGAGTAATGAAAAAGTCCTTGAAGGTACAGAAAGAAAGCATTTCAATTCTTTAAGAGCTTCACACTTGCTCAATGTGTCACCAATAATTACCCTGGCTTTTCCTTCCCTCACTCGTTGTAATTAAGACATAGTGTCTTTGTTAGTGGAGAAACCAAAGTCCACAGCAGCAAGAGATCATGCAGGGTGCAAATTCTGGCACGTGGCACAACGACTGCATGGCCCTGGACAAGTCCTGCAGCCGCTTTGGGTCTTGCTGTCTTCTCCTGCGTGTCGGAATGAAAATCTCCACCCTCCAGCTCATGGGTTGTCGTGAAAATCAAACAGTTAATCTGTATACAATGGCTTGTAGTCTGCAAAATGCTATGGAAGTGTCACTTTAATAGCTTCCTGCTGGTGTCTCTAGCAAACAGACAGTGGATATTGGAATTTGGATTTCCGATCTCTAAATCCTGGGGAAGAGGACAGAGGTAAAGGAGAGTGTGGGGTGTCTGATGCATTTCTTTACTAAGTTCACTGAGCATCTACTATGTGCTGAGCAAAGTGCTATTCTAGAGGCTGGGGTATTAGAGGTGAGCAAAGCATGCCCTTCCCTCAAGGACCTTCCACCCTGGTGGGTGGGGGTGAGGTGCACAGGTGGGTGAAGAAATGGTTACTATATGGCAGGTGTCTCTGCAGAGCTGTGAGCTGCAGGAACAGAGGGATGGTAGGCATTGACATTGACACAACTGTTCGGACCTGATCCTGAAGGAACTTTTGGAATAGGTGAAGGTGCCTGGATTCTATCTTGTGAGGGATTTTGAACATGAAAATGACCAGGTCAGATTTAGCAGTCGAAAGAACATTCTGGAAACAGGCAAAGAGGCAAAAGCACCAATAAAGGAAACCATGACAGGAGTCTTCTCAAAACTTCGGAGAGAAAAATGGAGAAAGAAAAACTGTAGCAGAATGGGAGAGAAAAATAAGAGAGAATCAGAAAGGAATGTTAATTGAAAATGTGAGGAGAGAATGTCTAATAAGAAACTTGTAAAGACAAAGACATAAAAAGCAAGGATTAATGGCTTGCCTCCTTATCTTAAGGCTTTCCGAGGCCATCCACTGCCTACGCTGTTCATCACTCAGGCTGCACTCCTGGCTATAGGACAGAAACCTACCCAAATGG
The DNA here is from genome assembly GCF_025265405.1 of Mesoplodon densirostris. Lineage (NCBI taxonomy): Eukaryota > Metazoa > Chordata > Mammalia > Artiodactyla > Ziphiidae > Mesoplodon > Mesoplodon densirostris. The sequence goes on along the minus strand of NC_082666.1, from coordinate 17,290,822 downwards.
ACTCTCTATCACTGAAGGAGATGCAAGAAACAGAGGGAAAACAGAGGCACGGATTCTGATCCCAGTTCTGGTCCACCTGCATTGAGTGAGGTAGGGAAGTTACTTAACCTCTCTGATCTGCAGTCCCTTCATCTGCAGCACCTACATCACAGAGTGATGAGAGGGTCAAAGGAAAGGATACATGAAAGACACCCAATATAGTTCCTAGAACAAAGGAGTGCTTTCATGTCCTTCCCCTTCATCCAACCTTTGCCTCACTCCAGACCCACGATCACTAAACAACACTGAGCGCCCACTATGTACCAGGCATGGAGGAAGACGATGCCTTGCCTGGGGTCTTGCTCAAGGAAATGTACCATGTCTCACTGGGCACTCAGAATTGCTGTGAAGTAGATAGGTAAGCATCATCCTTACTGTGCAGACATAGGACCTGAAGCCAAACGAATGGAAGAGACCACCCCTGCCCAGAGCTTGGATCCTTGAACGAACCCAAACCTCTTTTATCCCAGTTACAAACATGATACTTTTGGCAAGACTACTTTTAACCAGAAACACAAAAAAATTTTGTTCTCTTAAACAGACTTGTGGTTGCTAAGGGGGAGAGGGGGGTGGGGGAGGGAATGGACTGGGAGCTCAGGGTCAGTAGATGCGAACTATTACATACAGAATGAATAAACAACAAGGTCCTACTATATAGCACAGGGAACTATATCCAATATCCTGGGATAAACAGTAATGAAAAAGAATAAAAGAATGCATATATGTGTATAACTGAGTCACTTTGCTGTACAGCAAAAATTAATACAACATTGTAAATCAACTATACTTCAAATAAAATAAAATAAATATTGTTCTCTTGACTGTCAAGGTTTTTAAGAGCATCTTAGTTTTCTTTGGATCTAAAATGCCTGCTGGAGTCTGCCAGAGCTTAAGCCTCATGACAGCAGAGACTCCAACTTGAATAAGGTGCCTAATATTTAGTAGATAATCAATAAGATATGAATGAATGAACTGAATTAAGTATGGATAGATTAATGGATGGATGGATGGTGAATGAAGAGGGACATATTTTAACTTCAAAACACTATTATATCGTGAAATGAAGTGTATACAGTATATGTGTGTGGAGTCATCCCTTCATAACTGCAGGTTCCACATCTACAGATACAGAGGACCAACTATATTATACCATTTTATATAAAGAACTCAAGCATCTGGGGATTTTGGTATTCACAGTGGTCCTGTAACCAGTCCCCTGTGGATACCAAGGGACGACTATATACAGACACACACCTCCCGGCTGGAAAGAATCTCAGAGAGAAGGTAAATAGACTCCATAGTTTGTAGAAAGGGAACATGAGGTAAAGGGATGGGAAGAGGCACTGGTCCGGGGGTAACAGTGAATAAGCGGCCAAGCAGTAAAACCCTTGTGGCTCAGGGAAATGCACCCTGGGCTGGAGGGTCCCAGGCACTGGTCCTTCCTCTGATCCTACATTCATGCATGATTTTGAGAAAAACCCTTATACTCTGTCCCTCAGGCTTTTGTTTTGTTTTGTTTTCATTTATGAAAGTATACTGGCCAAAGAGTGAGAGGATGTCTCTAATGAAATAACTTTCCCTCTCTGTAGTGCATGTTCTCCTTCCTTGGGGAGTTTTGAGTGTAGGTGAAATGGTGAGCTAGCTTCTTCTCCCTTAAACTCCCTGAATTCTTATTTCCTTTTTCAATTTAATTTTATTTTTCATTGAAGTATAGTTGATTTACAATGCTTTCCTTTCTTTAAAGCCTGTTTGGATGAAAAGGTAAATAGACAAGTTTCAAGGCAAGAAAGCAATGTGTGAGGGTCTCGGGTATGGAACAGTTTGTCCTGTCACGGTCCTGGAGCTAGTCTGGGTTTCTGATGTATGCAGAGCAAGGAAGTCAGTGCGCGTACCCAGGGCAGAAGCTCCATCCTCACAGCGGAGGCAGGGCTGCAGTTACAGGCCAGCAGCTGCCCACACCTCTAAAGGACTGGCCTCAAGACCTAGCTGAGCTGCCCTTCTAGAAAGAAAGCCTCATTTCTGAAGGACGAGGAGAGGTAGAAGGCTGTGGCATCCTCTTTTCCTAGATATCTCAGGGGCCTGGCACAAGGCTCTGGGTGCAGCAGGAGATCCTGAGACACAATCCAGGTGTGTGACTGTTAAGGCGACAACTCGCTTATCCATATGAGGCATGGCTTATGAAGCCCTTTATATATATATATATATATATATATATATATATATATATATAAACACACACAGTCTGTTTTTTCCTCTCACAGACCGCTGTCCAATAGCCTTACTCTCTGAATCCCTCAGACAAAGAAAGTTAAATTCAAAGGGGCTCAGGTGTATTCAGGTAAACAGACACATGCAGATCTATTTACCTAACATTTAACCGGAGAATTGGATGGAGGCTCTGATCTCACAATGTCCCCTGTCCTGCAGGACTTCAGACAGGAGGAGGGGCCCTTGACCATAATCAATGAAGTGTTATGGTCGAAGTGAGCTTAAGATGATCTGCCCACACTTAGGACAGTTAAACACTTCAGACAGTGAGGATGAAAGCCAGGCTGGTCTCGTGGAGAAGCTGAGACTTGAACTGACTTATAAACGAGGAATATTGCCTCTGACTTAAGTAGAATGAAATAAAAAGAGGAGTCAGTATTCCAGGTGGAGGGAATCGTAGGAGCAAAGGCCTTCTGGTTAAAACATCATGGAGCGTTTTAGATGCTATAAGAACTTCACAATGTCTAGTCCAGACATAAATGTGAGGTTGGGAGTGGCAGGGGATGCCCTAGTTGCCTTAGATACAAGGCCAGGGAGCTAGGACTTAATCCTGAAGGGAATGAGAGCAAGGGAACATCGCAAGCAGGGGGAAAGATGTGTGTCCAGTGACAGGGTTGGGCCCTCGGCCCTTGTCCCACGATCTTGAACATCAACAAAATAAGATCTATGTTGTCTGTACCTTTCTAGAGACGGGAGCAGAGTACGTGTAGTTCCTGCATTATTACACAATCGTGTATTTGATCAAAAAGCAGAAAGGTAGCATGTAGTACAGACCCCAAACCGACCCCAAAGATATAATGTCAATAATCTGCATTTAAATTCAAGGTCAGGGACTTCTCTGGTGGCACAATGGTTAAGAATCCGCCTGCCAATGCAGGGGACAAGGGTTCGATCCCTGATCTGGGAAGATCCCACATGCCGTGGAGCAGCTAAGCCTGTGCGCCACAACTACTGAGCCTGCGCTCTAGAGCCCGTGAGCCACAGCTACTGGGCCCACGCGCCACAACTACTGAGGCCCGCAAGCCCTAGAGCCCGTGCTCCGCAACAAGAGAAGTCACCACAAGGAGAAGCCTGCACACCACAACGAAGAGTAGCCCCCGCTCGCCGCAACTGGAGAAAGCCCGTGCACAGCAAAGAAGACCCAATGCAGCCAAAAAATAAAATTTAAATAAAGAAATAAAGAAATAAATTCAAGCTCAGCAATTCCCAGTGCCTTTGAACAACTCTGTGTGTTGTGTCCTTCCATCAGTGACTGCACCCCTTAATTTTTTTATTGAAATATAGTTGATTTACAATGTTGTGTTAGTTTCTGATGTATAGCAAAGTGATTCAGGTATATATATATACACACATACATATATATTTTTTACATATTCTTTTCCCATTATGGTTTATTACAGGATATTAAATATAATTCCCTGTGCAATACAGTAGGACCTTGTTTATTTTATATAGAGTAGTTTGTTTTTGCTAATCCCAAACTCATAATTTATCCCTTCCCTAGCCCCTTTCTCCTTTCATTACCATAAGTTTGTTTTCTATATCTGTGAGTCTGTTTCTGGTTTGTAAATTGGTTCATTTGTATCATATTTTAGATTCCACACATAACTGCTATCATATGGTATTTGTCTTTCTCTGGCTTACTTCACTTAGCATGATAATCTATATGTCCATCCATGTTGCTGCAAGTGGCATTACTTCAGTCCTTTTTTTGTTTTTTGTAAGCACCATATATGTATTTGTTATTTTCTTAACATCTTTACTGGAGTATAATTGTTTTACCTTGTTGTGTTAGTTGCTGCTGTATAACAAAGTGAATCAGCTATATGTATACGTATATCCCCATATCCCCTCCCTCTTGCGTCTCCCTGCCACCCTCCCTATCCCACCCCTCTAGGTGGTCACAAAGCACCGAGCTGATCTCCCTGTGCTATGTGGCTGCTTCCCACTAGCTATCTATTTTACATTTGGTAGTGAATATACGTCCATGCCACTCTCTCACTTCTTCTCAGCTTACCCTTCCCCCTCCTTGTGTCCTCAAGTCCATTCTCTACATCTGCATCTTTATTCCTGTCCAGCCCCTAGGTTCTTCAAAAAAAAAAATTTTTTTTTAGATTCCATATATATGTGTTAGCATACGGTATTTGTTTTTCTCTTTCTGACTTACTTCACTCTGTATGACAGACTCTAGGTCTATCCACCTCATTACAAATACCTCAATTTCATTTCTTTTTATGGCTGAGCAATATTCCATTGTATATAAGTGCCACATCTTCTTTATCCATTCATCTGTCGATGGACACTCAGGTTGCTTCCATGTCCTGGCTATTGTAAATAGTGCTGCAGTGAACATTGTGGTACATGACTCTTTTTGAATTATGGTTTTCTCAGGGTATATGCCCAGTAGTGGGATTGCTGGGTCATATGGGAGCTCTATTTTTAGTTGTTTTTTTTGTTTGTTTGTTTGTTTTTAGCGGTACGCAGGCCTCTCACTGTTGTGGCCTCTCCCGTTGCGGAGCACAGGCTCAGTGGCCATGGCTCACGGACCCAGCCGCTCTGTGGCATGTGGGATCTTCCCGGACCGGGGCACGAACCCATGTCCCCTGCATCGGCAGGCGGACTCTCAACCACTGCACCACCAGGGAAGCCCTATTTTTAGTTTTTTAGGGAGCCTCCATACTGTTCTCCATAGTGGCTGTATCAATTTACATTCCCACCAAAAGTGCAAGAGGGTTCTCTTTTCTCCACATCCTGTCCAGCATTTATTGTTTGTAGATATTTTGATGATGGCCATTCTGACTGGTGTGAGGTGATATCTCATTGTAGTTTTGATCTGCATTTCTCTAATGATTAGTGTTGTTGAGCATCCTTTCATGTATTTGTTGGCAATCTGGATATCTTCTTTGGAGAAATGTCTATTTAGGTTTTCTGCCTGTTTTTGGATTAGGTTTTTTTATTTTTTTGATATTGAGCTGCACGAGCTGCTTGTAAATTTTGGAGATTAATCCTTTGAATGGACTCTTTTTTTAAAAGACCTTTCTAATCATTATTTAAGAGTTTTAAAAAACTCTTTTTTAAAAAGACCTTTCTAATCTAATTAGATTATTTCTAATCAAGACCTTTCTAATCCAGACTTCTACCCAAACAGTTCATTCATTCATTCATTCATTCATTCAACAAACACTCAGGAGCACCTACTATGTAGCAAACACTGGCTCTGTCGGCCTTACAAAGCTCACAGTCTCATGAGGGGCACCAACACTAGTGATCCTGTGGGCAGAGGTGGAATGGAGGAAACAGAGTGATGGAAGCACTTAGGGGCACATACCCCAGCCTTGGGGTGGGAGAGTCACCAAAGGCATCCAGGAAGAAGTGATGTCTAAGCTGATATCTGAAGGTGGACTTGCAGTAATCCAGGAAAAGGGAATGGGATGAAGATGAGAGAGGGAAGCAAAGGACCACCCAGATGGAGAGAAGAGCAGGTGGAAGGAGGCTCTAGGCGTTCAGTGTGGCTGCACCAGGCAGGGAGGCATAAGGGATGAGGCTGGGTCAGGAATAGGCACAGGTCAAAGCCTGAATGGTGCTATAAGTAAAACTAAGAAATCAGAACTAGCCCAGAGAAATTATCTTAGAGAAGAAAGTGAGAACAATAGAGATGAAATGATCTGTCCAAGGTCACAAACAGGAAGCAACTGGAGGTAGACTGTCAACCCAGGTCTGTCCCTCTGCCTGAAACTCGACTCCCGCAGATGCCTGAGCGGCTTGTTTACTCTCTTGCCTCATTCACAGAACCAAGCGAATGAAATCTTCTCAGAGAACGGCCTCCTGGTCACCTTACGTAAAACAGAACCACTTGTCATTGTCTAGCCCATGACCCCGCTTCATCTTTCCTCATGACACTTATTACAGTCTGATATTATAATATAAATATATGTGTTTGTGCATTACCTTCTTCTCACAAAAATGTAAGCTCCATGAGGATAAGGACTTGTTTCTATTCATGCTATATACCTAGTCATAACAGTACCATAGTAGTAGTCATAATAGTACCCGGCACACAGAAGGAATGCAATAAATGTTGAACGCATGAAATTCACTCATTCATTCATTCAATTTAAAATCCTTGCTCTGATACTCGATGCTATATTACACTCCCATGACTGATAGGGAGCCTGTGACCTTTTAGTTACTATTGGCAGGAAAACAACACGACAGGATGTGGCTTTAGAAAGTCCATGCTGGTAGCAATGTAGAGGATGAATTCGACAAAGACATACTTGGGGGCCAGGAGAACAGAGAAGAGGCAGTGCACTACTGTTTGCCAGGGAAGATGATGGTCTAGACCTGGGAGTAGTAAGAGGGATGAACAGGGAAGACGCCCCCCGCAAAGGACCTGAAGCCTCAGGCAGACCATCAGCCCAAGACTTGCCACCCACTAATAAAAGAGGCCAGAGAAGGAAGGTCACAACTCCAGGAAGGCAGAGCTATTCCCATTTCTGGAGATTAAACATAAAAGTGGCAAGGGGCTTCCCTGGTGGCCCAGTGGTTGAGAATCTGCCTGCTAATGCAGGGGACACGGGTTCAAGCCCTGGTCTGGGAGGATCCCACATGCCGCGGAGCAACTGGGCCCGGGAGGCACAACTACTGAGCCTGCGCATCTGGAGCCTGTGGTCCGCAACAAGAGAGACCACAATAGTGAGAGGCCCGCGCACCGCGATGAAGAGTGACCCCTGCTTGCCACAACTAGAGAAAGCCCTCGCACAGAAACGAAAACCCAACACAGCAAAAATAAATAAAATTAATTAATAAAACAAAAAAGGACTAATCTAAAAAAAAAAAAAGTGGCAAGAACAGTCTCTCAAATTAAATATTTCCAGAACAGCCTCTGATAAAATTACACTGTCTATGGGTTGGAGGAGAGGTGTCTTTGGAAAAGGAAAAAAAAAATTTTTTTGTTCTGCCTAATGATGATGGGGATGAATGTCTAAATAGTGTGGAAGTCAAGGCCAGGCTCACCTAATAGTCAGTGAGGTAGATAGCTAAGGCAGAGCCTGATACCTGAAGGGTAGCAGGCTGACCCCCTGGACAGCACTTCCAGCCTCCCTACTCTCTGCATACACCTGGTCATCTGCGGCCAACAATGGACAGGCAGAACTAAAAGGTGGTGGTTTTCATTCCAACAAAACCTGGGAAGAAATCAAGAAGATGCTGTACATATCTAAGTCAACTGCATTCATTTACTTGTTCATTCATTCATTTAGTCCATGATCAACGAACGCTTCTCATACCCTCAAAGACACAGCACTGCCATGGAGAACAAAACAAGCAGCAGGACAGAGCTAGTCTGTGTCCACTTGGTGTGAATAGCCCAGTGTTTCCTGACTACATTCTTTGCACAAGGCCATTACAAAAATCAAATCATCGCTACCTCGTTAGAGTGTTTTATATTTGTCAGGGCCTAGACATGTCTTGTACCATTTAATCAGCAACTCTGTAAGGCCATTAGCATCACTCTCATCTGTCAAACAAGGAAGCGGAAGCTCAGAGAGGTTTAGGAATGTGCCAGAGAGCAGGCAGCCTGGGATGTGGGAGCACAGATTTAAACCCATGTCAGGTTTTTGGCCAAAGCCCTTCCACGGTCCCGGGCAGCCTCATGCCTTTGCAGAAGTCGGGCTCTGAAGTCAGACAGCCCTGGAGGTGCTTAGAACAGCACCTGCCTCTCGGTGAGTGCTATATGAGGGTATCTGATGTCTATGTTATCATTACTAATAGGCAAGTTACTTCACCTCTGAGTCACAGCGTCCTCCTCTGTGAAATGGGAACACTACTGCATCACAGAGTTTAATGAGAATTACAAACATTTAAAGAGGTGGTGTATACTGTGTCCTCTCTGCTGCCTGGCCCATCGGGTGGTTATCAATAGCAGACTCAGAGCCAGGAAGGGGGATTCAGGGCACAGTGGGGGAGCGAGTGGGTCTGTAATGATCCCGACTCCCCCTGCCAGCCTCCTGTCCTAGAATAAGGCTGAACTCACCTCGGGGACAACTGGCCTGGAAAACCCAGTTGCCTGATCCCCTCCTGTGCCTTCTTTTTGGCAGTCTCGCCAGCCACATACCCAGAGGTTTTTTATCTGCATGGGTGGCCAGCTTCAGGAAGCCTTGCCAAGTCTGAACTGTTGTGGCCGGTCTACTTCACCTACCTTGAGCGGCCTCTCAAGTGCTTAGAGAGCACGGAACTCTTGAACCTGACAGAGAGGGTGGGGTAGGGGTTCTCATGCCAGCTCTGCTTCTATCGGGATTTACCTCCTTTGGCAAATCGCTCTGTCTCTTCGAGCCTCAAATGTTTTCGTCTGTCAAATGGGGACATTAATAGCTACCTCCAAAGGATGGTGTGAGGAATATAGGACAAGAGGCATCGAAGCGCCTAGTAAGCATTAGATAAATGGTGGTAGTTGAGGAGGAGGGGTGATACTGAAGATAATGCTCGTTCACTGAGCATTTACTATGTGCCAGACCCTGTTCTAAACATGTGAGCAGGGACTGATATCCCAAAGTAGAACTTATCGTTATTATTGATATATTTCCTTAAACCCACTATACACTTCAGCTTCCATGTTTTTGGAGGGATGACTGCCACAAAGCTCAATGTTTTCTTGGCCATTTAATTTGACCAATAGATCTCGAGCTGCTATAAATGGCCAGGCCCAGGTTTAGAGGACGGGGAGACCCAGATGGGGATTAGTTACAGTTCCTGGTTAGGGAGCTTATCATTAACTTAAGCAGTAAAACAAGGGCATAGCTGACTACCAAACCATAAAGTAGTGAACTTAACTTATTTTCCATTAAAGCTTGCAATAAGACATACATAGTTTTACATATGTGTATGTATGTATGTAACTGACCTAAAAAAAGTTTCACACACTAAAAACTACTCGCCTTTAATATAATGGATGAATGCCAAAATGTCTGTCCTGTTCTGTTCTATTCCATTCTACTCTATTGTATTCCATTCTGTTCTATTCCATTCCACTCTATCCTTTTATATTCTGGTCTGTCATTTTCTATCCTTTTCTGTTCTATTTCATTCTATTCTGATCTGTATAATTCCTTTCCATTGCATTCTGTTCTATTATTTTCTATTTTGTTCCATTCTATGCTTTTATATTCTCTTTGATATCTCTTAAAAATGTTTGTTGCAAGCCACTCAAAATTTTATGACCCATTAAATCGTTCTGACCTATCCTTCAAAAATCACTAATATAAAGAAGCTGTTTGTCCCAGTTATTTATATCTGAGATACTCTCTTGAAATTAAATCCTAGCTAATACGAATATCTTAATAATTATTAAACAAATAATTGGAGTTACTCTGGCTGAAAGGGTGAGGGCCCAGAATTAACTGGCCACTTCCACTTTCTAGACCCCTAATAATTGGTGAGGATGACTTAGGGCTGACATTGATTATAAAGAGCCCCCTCCTAGGCTGTCAGAGAAAGGATGGGAGGGAGATGACTTAAATTGTTGATTAATTCAGTTCATTTGTATATACTTATCAGATGCTTATGTGTGCCATGCCAAGTGCTAGAGCTGGGCTTGAATAAGATGATTCTTACCCTTATGAGGATTTATCAAATGCCCACCAAGTACTAAAGTACTTTACACACAGCCTCACATTAAACCCCCACTGTTCCCTTGAGAGACTCTTGGCATTGTACCCATTTTACAGATGAAGAAACAGGCTCAGAAGTAGCCCATGGTCATACAGTGATACATATTAGAGCTGGGATTTAAACCCAGGTTGTTTAAATCTCAGATTCTTTAGTTCTAGCTAGAGCAATCTAAGAAAGGGTCTCAGAGGAGGTGCTTTCTGAGATGACTCTATCTTTAGAGGCACAGGAAAGCCTTTCCTCTGCCTCTCAAAAAAAAAAAAAAAAAAAAGAATAGTGTGAGCAAAATACAGGAAGAAGGCTGGAGCTACAAAGCATGTTGGGAGAACATGGAGAAGCCAAATTTGGCTGCGGTACAGATTGCATGAGAGAGAGAGAGGATTTCAGTGGTGCTTGGAAGCTACACAGAGTGGGGGGGCGGGGGAAAGCAAGGTGGCTGGGCTGTCTGGTGGGGGCCCTCCAGGGCAAGTCCCAGGCTGAAGGGCAGGGTTGACAGGCCTCTGGCAGAGGTTAAGCTTCAGCCCTGATGTGGGAAGGGCACAGCTCATGGCAGGAACAAATTAATTCTTTAGAAGCACATGTCCAGAGCTGGCCACCTCTCCAGGGGAAAAAACAGACTTGGTCTGAATTAAAATTATGTAGACAAAAATAAAATTCTCCCATTTGGATCACTAAAAACCACTGCCTCGTTTTCAATTTCATTTGATGCTTACACCCAGCCTGTGAGGTCGGTAGGCAGAGATGATCATTTTCTCTGCGTGATGATGGGGAAATGGAGACTCGGGTGTCAAGACTCAGGGCCCGGTGTAGCCTCACCTAGGACTCCTGTTATAGCTCTATGCTTCCTCTTCCCATGCTTTCCAGGGAACCCCATCTCCTTTCCTTTTGCAGAGGCTGCTACCAAAGTGAGGAAGCACAAACTCTGATTCCGGGAATCCTGAGGCATCTGCTTCTGGCACAAGCCTCAGAAACGCCACTATTTCCAGAAGGTTATTAGAGAGCAACTTCATCGCCAAGAAACCTCTTGGAGAGATTCATACACGTCTCCCTTCCCTGTGAGTGGATCTGGGCTCACCCCAATCCTGGGTGAAGAGACTGACTTCAACCTATGAGAATATGAGTCTTTCTGAGGGTGGGGATTTGGGAGTGGGTGGGACAGGAGAAAGGAGCCTATTATTTGTTGAGTTCTATGATGTGTCGTGCACATTGGATAACTTGTTCCATCATAAAACCTTATCGTTTTTACAGGCTGGGATTCCCTCCTTGAAGGTAAAGCAACTGAGGCTTAGAGAGGTTAGAAGACTTGTCAAGATCATACAACCATGCAAAAGGCTGGGCTGGAGCTTGGGTCTGTGTGTTCACAAAGCCTAAGTTCATCTCACCATATCATGATGTCTCTTGATTAAAGAAACAATAATGGGGGCTTCCCTGGTGGCGCAGTGGTTGAGAGTCTGCCTGCCGATTCAGGGGACACGGGTTCGTGCCCCGGTCCGGGAGGATCCCACATGCTGCGGAGCGGCTGGGCCCGTGAGCCATGGCTGCTGAGCCTACGCGTCCGGAGCCTGTGCTCCACAACGGGAGAGGCCACAACAGTGAGAGGCCCGCGTACTGCAAAAAAAAAAAAAAAAAAAAAAAAAGAAAAAGAAAAAGAAACAATAATGGGAAATCTAGACTGTGCTAAGCTAGCATTAAAGAGGAGAAAGCATAAAAGGAAGAGGAGGAGGGGGAAAAAAAGAAGGAATCAGAGAAATTATCACTACTCTTTCTCCCATGAGTACTACCATTCCACCACTACTATTATAACTCAGACCCTCTCACTTTCTAAGTTAGTTTCACGTTCAACTCCATATTTGATCCTCACAAAAATGATGAGAGGAAAGATGCACGCCACTTTCTCTGCATCTAAGAGATGGTGAGACTGGGGTTCAGAAAGGTTAAATAATTGTTGAAAGATAGTCAGTTACAAAGCTGGAATTATACCCAACTCAAAAAAGTTTAGCCTAAAAAAGGGAAGACTGAGCAATATTCCTTGCAATGTTTTTATAGCACTACTCATGGTAAGAAAAAATTTTTTCTCCAGCTTTAGTGAGATATAATTGAGAAGCAATATTGTATAAACTTAAGAACCCTTATACCCTGTTGGTGGGAATGAAAATTGGTACAGCCATTATGGAAAGCAGTATGGAAATTTCTCAAAGAAATTACAAACATAACTACCATATGATCCATCAATCCCCCTTCTAAGTATACATCTGAAGGAAATGAGATCACTAAGCTGAAGAAGTATCTGCACTCCCATATTCATTGCAGCATTATTCACAATAGCCAAGACATGGAAGAAGACATTTTTCAAGGGGACCCACTCAACATATTCACACGTACACACACACACATGCAAACAACAGAATTTCAGAAACAAGACTGGTCCTTACTTTCTACAATCAATCCTGATATTCTCCATTGTGTTCTATTCTATTCCATTCTATTTTGTTGCAGACAGTGATGGTCCTGACTCATTAAATGGACTGAAAAGCTTACTAATGAGTCAAACACAGGTGTCTGAGAATGAACCATGGACTTTCAGAGCATGAAAGCATGAACCAGCTCAAAGGATCCAAAGGACTCCCACATGGAAGAAAAAATAGATTCACGCTTCACTGCTAGAGATGGCAGAACTACGACCAAAGAGTGGAAAATGAACACAAATTTTAGGTCAACATAAAGACGTCTTTCTAAATAGGTAACACTGTCCAGAAAAGAAGGATCACCTTGGGAAGTAGTGAGCTCCCTGGCACTAGAGCCATACAAGCTGAAGCTTGAAGATCACTTGGCAGGGATGCTGTAGATAGAAAGGAAGGGGACCCCCAAGTTTCTTTCTAGGCTAAAAATACAATTTAGTGTCTGTTTTTCTCATTTTTCTCCCTATGGCAGCAGCCACCACAGAAAAGTTGGCTTTGATGTCAGAGAGGACACAGAGCAAAAACAGAGATGCTGAATTTTGGTTCCACTGGCAAAATGGGAAATGTTAACACACCTCTCTCCATTCTCAGAAAATAGGGGGAATGAGGAATAAAATAGCAGTCTAGGGGGCAAGTCAAGGTATAAAAGACTACAGGAAATCAAAGAACAGGAGAGATTTGTTTTAGTCCCTCTTCTGTTCTTTTCTCATTGTGGGACACAGCCTCATCCTTCCCAGCTACGCAGTGGGGACCCAGTTGAACTACATCTCCAAGGACTATTTCTGGCCTCAGGTTCTAGGTATTCCTGTTGCCTTCTTCCTGGGTTCCCTGTCACCACTCATGAGGCCAGCTCAGCAGCTAAAGAAGGTGAAGGGAAGAGTAGGGTGTAGCTTAGCCTCTCCTTTGGAGGAAAGAAGTAACGAACAATTGTGGTCCATCCCCACGGCCTTGTGCTGACTTGGAGAGTCTCATCCCATCAAACGTGTGGGTCATGGAGTTCAATTCATTAATTCTGGTGGTGGAGGGAGGCTGACAGGCCTGGTGCTGACATGAATAATGATGAATCATCAGGAGAGGGCCCAGCCAAATCTGCAGCTTAATCAGACCCAGAGAGTCCCCCCGGGCATTAATGTAGGCCAAGTGCTTTCCAGCCAATCAGACCCAATTTCAATTTAATGTTGCAAATTGTTACCACGCAGCTCAGGCTCTCAACAGCTCAACTCAGACTCAAACTGGGTTACTCATTTGTTCCCTTTCCCTGCTCCTTTGGAAGCACCTGCCTGGTCATGGTCTACCCTACGGCTTGCAGCAGGGGAGGTGGCTAGACTGCAGTGGCAGGAATTCACACAGGGCCATGCCAAGCCCCAAGCCAACACCCCCGCTCCACCACTCTGTACTCTCATTTCTGAAGTCTATGCTGTGCTCGCTTATGAAGACCTGCTGTTTCTCCACAGCCTGCAGGACAAAACTCAAGTGTCTACCATCAGACTGCTCTAGCCTTACCACCCACCATGCTTCCCCCAGCAACCTGTGCCTCAGTCACAACAAATCACTTCCGCTCCTGAAAAAGTGCCGTGCTCTCACATCCTGAAGCCTCTGTGTGTCTGCATGTGCTATGCCCTCTGCATGGAATGCCTTTATTTTCTCCTCTCCGTTCGCCACCTCACCTCCATCTACCTTCCTTTAATCCAGAGGACCCTGGCCACAGAAAAAGCCACACACCAAACTAACAGAGCCTTAAGGGGCAGGGACTGTCTATTTCACCCTTTGTCCAGAGTAGGTGGCTCAAAACAAATAGAATCTATGAATGAATGAGAGTGTAACTTTGGACAAGACATTGCAAGTTTCCAGTCTTCTTGTTTTCTCAGATATAAATAAAACGACATCCTTCGCAGATATTAGTGTGACTGCTCGTAAGGATGCTTGCCTTTTCAGCCCTCCCACCTTCCCAGTGCCTTTCAGAGCTGTCCTTGGGTGAAAGTATCAGCGTAGATTCTTGTTCTCCAAAACCCTTCTCTTAGCTGCCCTGCGCTTCACTTCTCTGCAACTCAGTTTCTTCATAGGTGAAGTGTATGCACTAAATTCCAGAGGGCTGGGGAGATTAAACACATTCATTCATTCACCCCTGCTTTCAGTATGTAGGTCAGAGGCAAATCATTGACATGATGAATGCTAAAGTGACTTTCGTAGGATGAGGTACAGAGTGGAAGGTCAATAAAAGCTTTCTAGCTCATGCTCTCATATCCTCTTCTACTTTTACCCTTCCCTCTCTTCCTGCCTTCCTTCACTTCTTCTCTTACTAGCCCCTCACACCTTCCTTTTTCCCCGAAGTATGATTTGGGGATTCTCGTGGCCTTGGGTGAAGGGGTTAGGCACAGCCCAGCTTTATCCCTGAGGACCGTGATACAACTTCAAAGCTCTCTACCACTTCAGCGGGACACACATGAAGGCAGAGCAGTGAGATGGCAGTGGTTCTGCCCCCTGCTCTGCGCTGTGAGCTCCACTGAGCAAGCTACCATGTGAACAGAGGCTGAGAGGGTTATTATTAATTAAAGGAATGGAGAATTCCTGCTATTCTACTGAGGACCCATCTTTAGATGCAAACCTCATCATTCCAGTCTACTTCCTAGTAAACAAGTGCCAACATTGAGGGAAGATCTGAAGCAATGTGATTTCAGTTCCAAAACTTACATCTTGGTAACACACTTCATAACTTTTACACATAAATTCCCCCCCAAACCTGCTGTATATTTATATATATGTGTGTGTGTCTGTGTGTGTGTGTATATATATATGCACATATATATAAATAAAAGTGTGTGTGTGTATAAATGACAGGGATCCACACCATACCTGGTGTTAGGAAAACATGAATATTTTTGAGAGAATTAAAAGGTCAGGAATCATGATTTAAAGGTGGTGATTTAAATTTAAAGGTGGTCTTTAAATTTAGTCACCAAAGTGGGGGAACTGAAAGGTCTGGAGAGTGACACTGTGTAGGAGGAGGTAAGGGAAATGTCACTGTTCTCCATTTACTGTATGACCTTGGGACATTCATTTCTCTCTGAACTTTAGTGGGTTTTTTTTTGTGGTGTGTGGGCCTCTCACTGTTGTGGCCTCTCCCGTTGTGGAGCACAGGCTCCGGACACGCAGGCTCAGCGGCCATGGCTCACGGGCCCAGCCACTCCGTGGCATGTGGGATCCTCCCAGACCAGGGCACGAACCCATGTCCCCTGCATTGGCAGGCGGACTCTCAACCACTGCACCACCAGGGAAGCCCTGAACTTTAGTTTTTTAGTCTGTAAAATTAACCTAGTTCAGTTCAACAAAAATACTGCATACCTACCATGTGCCTTCCAGACATGGAGCTAGACACAGATACAGAGGCAAATAACATAGAGCTTAAATTGATTAGGAAGACTGAATTTGGAAGTATTCCATACATGATGAATTCCATACATTATAAGGTGTGCTACAGGAAGACTGTAGCTCTTTTGATTGTGTGTTTGTGTATGCATGTACATATGTAGGTATGCATTATTCCAGTGAGTGAGTGGAAAGTGAGGACAACATGATTAGTAAATCCCTCTGACCCAGACTTAGCAAGTGTTTTGTATGAATGAGATTTGAGACCCTGCAGACAGAACAGTGAATATAATCATTCTCTGCTTTCATAAAGCTTACATTCTAGGGATGAAAATGTCACATCTGTGGGGGAAAAGGAGGAGCCCTGGGCTTTTTCACCCAGTTATGGAGGTATAATTAGAGGTGGGGTTTTGGTCACAAATAGAAGCCAAGACAAGTTGAGGCTGTGTCCAGCAGAAATCAGACCAAGCAGTAGTTTGGACATGTGCTTATTCAGCACCCAGGACAGCATCCTGTCTAGTAGCTATGCCTTGGGCATTGCTGGGGCAGCTGATCTGTTCAATCTGATTTTGGCTTAGAAGACCTTACAGATCCTCAAAGTGCATGTGTTTTGTATGCAGGACCTGATTCCACTTCCATAGCTATGCCTGAGTTGTCTATATCACTAAAGGTTTCCCCCAATAAGTGCCCCAGCCAAGCTTCCTGCTTAAACACTGCAGATTTGAAAGTCAGAAAAAAATTTAATAGCACATCACTTCTCCTAAAACACCTCTGATGACTCTCTTCTCATTCTTACCTCTGCTTTCTATATTTCCCACCATCTGTAGCCCTAAAGTGTGCATATGACTGGAAATGTATCACTCAGGCACCTGCGGTAGAGTGAAACTGGTTAGGACTTCATGGTCCCATCCTACTTCAGCCAGCATCAGGCATGGAGGGGAAAATGCTCAGTTATGGGCAGAGCCATACTTTTTGCTTTTCTTAAGGCAAAGTTTGGAAAGAAAGGTTTTTGTTGTTGCTGTTGTCCCTTTGGAATTATTTTGCTGAAAACTTGCATGGAATCTTTTAGAATATGTCCTTAAAAATATCCTTCTCGGGGCCTCCCTGGTGGCGCAGTGGTTGAGAGTCTGCCTGCCGATGCAGGGGACGCGAGTTCGTGCCCTGATCCCGGAGGATCCCACATGCCGCGGAGCGGCTGGGCCCGCGAGCCATGGCCGCGGGGCCTGTGTGTCCGGAGCCTGTGCTCCGCAACGGGAGAGGCCACAGCAGTGAGAGGCCCGCGTACAGCAAAAAAAAAAAAAAAAAAAAAAAAATATCCTTCTCGGGCAAGCAAGAAATGTATGATACCAAAACGTTTTTGATTAGCATTATTCCAGTGGTCAAGAATCCTGCTTGACCATTTGGGACTCTAAAATATGAAAAAAATTAATTAATACCACTCCATTTCTCCTAAACTGTCTCCCATGACTCTCACTAGTTGTTTCTCTCATCTAGGAACCAGGAAATCATATAAACAAGAGGGTAAGTCTGGGCTTAGGAATCCCCAGGGCCTTATCTAGGAATAGAGAATAGAATTCTCATCCATTGAAAGAAATAAGCTATTTCCCTTTCTCTGTGGTTAAGCACAGCCATCAGATATGGTATTCAAACATCAGAATATGAAAAAAAAATCTTTGAAATCACTAATTTCATCCCCTACCTAATACTGAATATCCCACCCCACACTGTGGTTCATTTTTGTAACCCCCTTAGCATCTCTTTCCTCTTCTTTTGTAACAAGGACCCAGTTTTTCCTTGAGAGACTACATGATACCCCTTCAAAACTCTCAATCGACATGGTCTGGCTCTGGCTTACTGGAATCTAAGTCTAGGAGTGGCCACCTGACCCAGAGTTGATCAGTAGAGCATCACAGGAACTTATTTAGGGTTTGTGGTAGTCAGAATAATGTCCCCAATCGGCCTACGTCTTTATCCCTGTAACCTGTGAACATGTTAGGTTACACGGCAAGGGAGAATTAAGGTTGCAGATGGAATTCAGGCTGCCAATCAGCTGGCTTTTTGAAGGGTAGAGTGTCCTTGATGATACAAACAGGCCCAATATGATCACAAGGGTCCTAATAAATGGAAGAGGGAAGCAAAAGAGGAGGTCAGAGTGATGTGGTGTGAGAAGAACTCGACTCAATTTTGTTAGCTTTGTAGATAGAAGAATTGGGGTGCAAGTCAAAGACTGTGTGCAGCCTCTACAAGCTGGAAGGCGAAGGAAACAGATTCTCCCCTAGAGCCTTCAGAAGGAACACAGTTCTGCCAACAACAGCATGAAAGTAACTCAGCGAGGACCATTTCAAATTTATGAACTGCAGAACTATAAGGTAATAAAGAACTATAAGGTAATAAAGGTGTATTTTTAAATTAATTTTTATTGGAGTATGGTTGCTTTACAATGTTGTGTTAGCCTCCACTGTACAACAAAATGAATCAGCCATACACATACCTATATCCCCTCCCTTTTGGCCTTCCCTCCCATTCAGGTTACCACAGTGCATTAGGTAGAGTTCCCTGTGCTGTACAGTATGTTTCCATCAGTTGTCTATTTTACACATAGTATAATGTATTTGTGTCAATCCCAGTCTCCCAATTCCTCCCACCCCACCCCTTTCCCCCTTGGTATCCATACATTTGTTCTCTAAAGGTGTATTGTTTTAAGCCACTAAATGTGTGGTAATTTGTTACAGCATCCATAGGAAACTAACACAGGGATACACACATAAGCAAATGATAGTTTGTCCAGGCACTTAACTTAAAAATAAGAAGCACTTTCTTTCCTTCCTGCTGGTGCTAAGTATAAAGTAATCTTATATCATGACCTGGGGAGAGTTGGCCCAAGAATGAAACCTACCCAAAGGAAACCAGAGTGAAGGAACAGAGACATATTCCTAAAGACTCTATATGGACATTTTGATCTAACAATCCCTGCACTAAAGCTAGCCTTAGATACTTCAGTTCCTTGAGGAAGCAAAGACCTTATTTATCCTTTCGTCAGTTTGAGTTGGATTTATATCACTTGCAGAAAAAAAAAAAATCCTAACACAGGCATGGTGGAGTGAATACCACCTCTTGAAATATCCTATTCCAATTTTGGATACTTTTGTTACTGTTTCTGTTTAAAATAGATCTGGAATCGGCTGCCGTGTGGCTTCCCCCCACTGCTTCTTATGTCTGAAGGCCACACAGGACAAATTTAACTCCCACCTCCCCTTGAGAGATATTTAGGATTTAAAATAGTAATCCCTACCAAGATCCCCTAGTCTTCTCTTCTCCAGGCTAAATCCTCCCAGGCATCTTCAGAACTTTGGTAATATGGTTTTGAATGCTTTCACTACCCTGTGGTTAATCTTCCTCAGACACACTCGATTCTGATTATGCTTTTTTTTTTCTTAAAGATAATACCGCAACTATGCACAATATTCCAAGAAATGACTAAGCAGATCAGAACATCCCTGTTCTAGGTAAGAACTTATATTGATGAAATCTAAATTGAAAAAAAATATTTGGGGGCTTCCCTGTTGGCGCAGTGGTTGGGAGTCCGCCTGCCGATGCAGGGGACACGGGTTCGTGCCCCGGTCCGGGAAGATCCCACATGCCACAAAGCGGCTGGGCCCGTGAGACACGGCTGCTGAGCCTGCGCGTCCGGAGCCTGTGCTCCGCAACGGGAGTGGCCACAACAGTGAGAGGCCCGCGTACCGCCAAAAAAAAAAAAGCAAAAAAAAATTTGTTGTTGAACACTATTACTTCACTCAGCTTACTGTCCAATAAAACCTACCTATGTTTTTCCAAGGTGCTGCTGGGTCATTTCTCTGCTCCTCCCTCTACATTTACCCAGTTCTTATGATTAACGTTCTGAAGTACACAGAGGTCTTTAGAGTTATACCTATCGAATTTCATCATGTAGAGAAGCAGGGAATAAGTAAAATACAGGATTTCAATTAAGATGAGCCTGGATTCAAACCCTGGCTTTACCACTAACAGTCATATGACCTTGAACAACTGTATAATCTCTCCCAAACTTGGCTTCCTAATGATAAAATAATAATAGTACCTTCCTTATAGGGCCATTGTAGAAATAAA
The DNA here is from genome assembly GCF_025265405.1 of Mesoplodon densirostris. Classification (NCBI taxonomy): domain Eukaryota; kingdom Metazoa; phylum Chordata; class Mammalia; order Artiodactyla; family Ziphiidae; genus Mesoplodon; species Mesoplodon densirostris. Next base: position 17,270,900 of record NC_082666.1, on the reverse strand, counting down.
CAAGATAATGTATGGGAAGTGCTTGGCATAGTGCCTGGCATGTAATAAGCTCTTAAAAAACGGTACCTACTATTATATTCAATCAGGAAAAAAAAAAAAAAAAAAGGTCAGAGTTTTCAAGCTCAGGATTGTCTTCTTCCATGTGTGCAAATGGAAAAGTTAGTGCAGGTAGAGGGACGGAGAAAGAGGAGGAGGGGAAGAGGAAATACAACTATCCTTCCCCATATTCTGGGTTTACATCCAAAGTCAAGACAAGTACTCCTAGAAGACAGGATAGCCAAACTTCCCTGTCCCTGAAAGTGTTAACGAGTTTGTTTTGAAAAATGGGACTTGGTAGGCAGGAAGCATACAAATTTCCTTAAAGCAAATCAAATAAATTCCTGGAAATTACACACATAGGGGGAAATGAAAGTGTCTGGAAGTTGAAACCTCAGAACAAAAACTGCAGGAAGGGCTTTGGCAACACCTGAGCCAATTTCTCCCCTTACAAGTAAGGAATGTAGCCTCAGAGAGTGACAGTGTTTGGCTCTATTTCAACGAGCAAATCAGTTTCAGAGTCACTGGAAGTCAAGGTCATCTTTTTTTTTTTTTCCTCTTCTGGGCCCAAACATCCTGGTCAAAGAGGCCACAAAGGAAGCCCACTGAAGTCTGTCTGTCTCCAGAAGAAATTCAGAAAAGGATCTGAGTGCATGTGGTTATTTGGAAAGTGATTCCAGGAAACGCTTATAGAGTAGTGGGGAAATGAGGCGGGGAAGGGAAGGAGTCCAGTAAAGGATGGTTTATTAAGCCAGATCCATAGTGGACCACACGAGGTCTATCCTGCTGGGGTGACAGGGGCAGGGGTGTATGTATTAACCACCCTCCAGCAATCATCAGTTAAGGGCTGCCACAGAAGAGCTGATGGCTCCCTGGCACTCCAGCCTGCCTCAAACCTGGGCAGAGGGATACCGAGCTGCCAGAGAGCCTCTAGCCAGGGGCACATGTGCTGGCAACTGGAAGTCAAGCCAGCGTGCATGGAAAGGGTTAGTGCTGAGGGGGTCTGAGCTGGACACCAATAGTGTCTGCTCCAAAGTTCAAATGGTAATGAGGCAGAGTCTCTGAATGAGCCTAAAGCTACCAACCAGCAGGCCGACCAACCCACTAATCAATTAAGAAACAATCATTAATACTGTGTTACTACTGCAAGATGTTAGAGAGAGAACATTCAAGTGTTGATCACTCTACTGATGTGAGTAGCCACACCCCTACACAACAGTTCCTCAGAATCAGAGATAATTCCAGGCAAAATGAGTAGGAAGCCCCCCAGTATTTTCATGGGTAGGGAATTCCCTAAGATCCTTAAGCTCTTGCATGCTATTTTCTGTTTGGAATAATTCCTGCCACCCTCATCCCTTCAAGGACCATCTCAAAGGTCACCTCTTCCATTAGATTTGCTCCAAGGGCTAAACAAGATGATCTGACATACTTAACTCAGTGACCTGCACCAGATACACCCAAGATGTGCCAGGCATGGGCAGTTTATATACATTCCTGTGCTTTCCCATCCTTGGGCTTCCAGTCAGCTGTATTTTATCATCTAGATCTTATGGAACCTCGCCAAGGATTCAAGCTGCTCTAAGTGACTGCTCAAAGCTAAGATACGGGCAAAGGAAGGATCTGTTGTTCCCTTCCTCTCTAAATTCCAGGGAACCCAGAAGTAAACACACGTACAGAGAAAACAAGAAGCACACATACAACACACACATACACGTTAAAAGCATAGAAACTGTCTGATGCTTTCTCATAATTAGACTGGGATTATAGACTTGGAGGAAGAACGCCAGAAAGACCAAGTGGGCATCTCATCATATCATATCAGCAGGTACGTGACATCAACAGGATTTATTACTTACGATGTTAAACTTGAACACTCATGGGAGGGGGTGTCCGCCAGGTTCCTGCTTCCTCAACCAAGTGTTTTTTTTGTTTTTTTTGTTTTTTTTGTTTTTTGTGGTACGTGGGCCTCTCACTGTTGTGGCCTCTCCCGTTGCGGAGCACAGGCTCCGGACACGCAGGCTCAGCAGCCATGGCTCACGGGCCCAGCCGCTCCGCGGCATGTGGGATCTTCCCAGACCAGGGCACGAACCCGTGTCCCCTGCATCGGCAGGTGGACTCTCAACCACTGCGCCACCAGGGAGGCCCCAACCAGGTGTATTTTAAAATGAAATCTGGAGAAAGAAATAGGCAAGTTAGGTGCTATTATATTGCTCCACGCTGGCCTTTTCCTAACAGAGTTAAAAGAGCCTCCCTCAGCCTCAGAGTGTGATGGTTACTGACAGTGCCATGGTGATGCCAATTAGAACACTCCTTGTTGAGAAGAGGTCGGCAAAGCCAGTGAGGACACCGCAGCTCCTTTCTCCATGACACCTGCCCTGACCCAGGTCTACCACCTAGGAAACAGGTTGGCGTTAGTAAGTGTGCACCCTTTTTCTTCTTCCTTTCTTGTCTCCTTTTTTTCCCCTTACATTTTTGTTTTTATTTTGCTTTAAAATTCCTTTCTTCCACTGCAGTAATAAATCACTGCAGGCAAGATCCACTGATGAACGTTAACATTAGTGGGAAAAAACCTTATGGAGAAACAGGATATTTGTAGAGTCTCAAGGTATCTATCCCAAATATTTATTAATTACGGCGGTGGTTTTAACAAATACCCACACATTCTTTGACACCTCTATCTCCAGGAGGTGGCCCTTAATCTCCCTCTCCTTGTGTGTGCTGGACTTTGTAAACTTGCTTCAAATAATTGAGTATGGAAAGAGAAAGATATAAACTTTACAGTGGAGGAACCTGGTAGACACCCCCTGACATAAATATGTTCAAGGTAACATCATCAGTAATAAATCCTGTTGATGTCACGTACCTGCTGATATGATGTGATGAGAAGGCCACTTGGTCTTTCTGGCGTTCTTCCTCCAAGTCTATAATCCCAGTCTAATTATGAGAAAGCGTCAGACAGACCCAAATGCAGGGACATCCTGCAAAATACCTGACCCAATACTCTTCAAAAAGGTCAAGGTTATAAGCAAGAAAGACTGAGGAGAAGGAGACTCAGGAGACAGAACAACTAAATGTAAGATGGTACCTGGGATTGGGTCCTGGAACAGAACAAGGACATCAGTGGAAAAACGGGGGAAATAAAGTCTTTAGCTAACAATGTGGCATCAATGTTAACTTCTCGGTTTTGACAAATATACTATGGTCATGAAAGATGTTGACATCAGGGGAAGCTGGCTTAAAGGTATATGGGAATTATCTGTGCTTTCTTTGCAACTCTTCTGTAAATCTAAAGTTATTTCAAAATAAGAAGTGAAAAAACACCACCACCACCCCCCAAAAACCAAAAGCATCCCTTCTCTCAATGGTGTTGTAGAAAGCCTTGGGGTAGGACACTAGAGAGTTTGCACCTGGTGCTGGCTTGCTCACTGACTCCGGCCTCGAGTAAGTTCCCCTCTCAGGGCAGCTCCTCCGTCTATTACATGATGGGGAGTGGAGGGTGCTTTAGTCATACTCAAGTCATGTTCACAGGGCACAGCCTTAGTGGTGTGTGGCTCTGCCACACAAGTCCTGTCCACCCTCACCTACCACTAACTCTTCCAAATTTCCAGCCAAAATAGATCCATTTTTGTCTGTTATATATTAGGTATCTACATAACATTTCATTTAGATGGAAGGTTTCTCGTGTAAAATGTTGAAAAGTACTGGAATCGATCACTGATACGGTTCTTTTCTAAACTTACGTTCACCTTCCCCTGCCAAGACTTCTCTGAATTAACTAAAAAGGACTTAAACACCCCCTTCCTTCTCTAGTCTGTGAGTTTTTCATAGGAGAAGCCATGTCTGTTTACCTAGGTTGATCAGTCCCCTGCCCTTGTCTTGGGACAGACTAGTCAATACCATGTGAATCTGTGCTGAATAGGAAGCTAAGAATCTAATAACCTCTGGGAAAGAGAATGAGTGTGGAACACATGCCTGATCCCAAAGTCTTGCTATTATCAGCTACTGCAAAGAGATCTTGACAAAGAGGCAGAAGTTGTCAATTACTGACTGATGTCCAAATCCATGCCACAGTTTAAGACCTGGATGAATTTTCCCTTTCCCCAGGAAGTTTCCCTTGATCCCTTCAGCTAGAAGTTACCTCTTCCTCCTCTGTTTTCCCACTGTCTTTGATCTAGCCCCTGACATGGTACAACCCTGTCTTCCTTGAATACTTGACTCAACACCCCTTCCCAAAGATATGAAACCTTCATCTCAGAACCCAGTGCCATGCTTAACACAGTGCCTTGTGCATATGAGATGCTTCATGAAAGTTGAAGAAGTGAAGGAACAAGGTCCAGGCCTCCTGGTTCACAGGAATCTAAACAAGACTCCAGGAGACCTAGGTTTGAATTCCAGCTCTGCCAATTCCTAGACTGTGACCTTAGAAAAGTCGCTTAATGTCCTTGGGGGCCTCAATCTCAAGTCAGCCTCTGGTTAGTGCTGTTAATAAACGCTATATATATATATATATATATAAATATATATATATATAAATATATAAATATTTATTTATTTTATTTATTTTTTAACATCTTTATTGGATGTTTACAATGGTGTGTTAGTTTCTGCTTTACAACAAACTGAGTGAGCTATACATATACATATATCCCCATATCTCTTCCCTCTTGCATCTCCCTCCCTCCCACCCCTCTAAGTGGTCACAAAGCACCCAGCTGATCTCCCTGTGCTATGCGGCTGCTTCCCACTAGCTATCTAGTTTACGTTTGGTAGTGTATACATGTCCATGCCACTCTCTCACTTTTTCCCAGGTTACCCTTCCCCCTCCCCGTGTCCTAAACCCTATAGACCAGATCACACAAGCCCAGGGGTCTGACACAGTACTTGACATCCAGTGGGTGGTTGTTCAAGAAATATTAGTTGTATACATACTAAATTGTAGCCTCTTTGACTTTCTGTTTCTTTATCTGTAAAGTAACGATACAAATACCTACCTGGAATCTCTGTGGTGAGATTAAATAGCAGAGAATGGTCGTACATTCAGCACAAAGCCTGGTGCATGGCAATTGTGCAATACATGTTTGTTTCTCTTCTAGTCTTTTCCCATCAGGCATTCTCTCCAATGCGAGAAACTCACTTAAGCACTTCTCCCAGCCATGTGCTTCGTTATGGAGGCCAAATTAAGAATCCAAGGTGCTTACATTTGAGAAAAAGCAAAACATGCTAGACCATGGAGCGCAGCATGGGGTGTAATGTATGCACAGTAGCTCTGCTAAGAAAGCATCCAGGCCCCCAGTTGAGAGACTAGCGCAGCACCATTAGCATAACAGGTGCCTTTGCAAAAAGAATGACACTTTGAAGACAAATCCCCCCAATGCATTCCCCAAATGCAAGAGTGCATATTTAATTACACTTAATGCTATCTTTTTCCTCTAGCTCTGTGCATGGAGGGGACACATCACTCCACAAATTTGGGAAGATTTTTATAGAAATGGCTGGAATCCAAAACTGCTTCCCAGCTCCAGTGTCCAAAGGAAGAATATCGACAGTGGTGCTTCAGGGAAGGAGCCATGGGCTTTCTTTGTTTACCTGAGGAGCATGGAGCTGAGAAAGAAAATCGTGGGATGGGAAGAGCAGAACACACTGGGACCCAGGAGAGTTCAAGTTCACTGTGGGCAAAGCCCTGGGCTGATCTTTGTCATAAATTAGTTTTAACACACACAGCAAACAAAATGGTGTAGGTATAGCCACCATTCTAATTTTTCTAGAAGAAAACTGAGGTTTAGAGGATTGGAGTGATTCCAAGGTCACAGAGCTGATGATGGAGGATCTTAGAGTTGCACTCAGCCCTAACTGGTCCCCAGCCCATGTGTTTTCTTCCTCATCGACCATCCCAGAGACTTTCACTCAGTGGGCATATGCTCTGTGGACATGCATCGTACCACCCATTTCACATACATCATCTCACTGAATCCTTATCCTGTTTGCTAGTATTTTTTCTCCATTTTACAGAAGAGAAAACTAAGGCTCAAATAAATTAACTTGTCCAAAGTCATAAGTAGAGGGGATAGAAAGTTTGGGGTTTAAACTCAGATGTGTCCATCTTTTATCCTCGATGTCACACTAACTTACTGTGTGAGTTTGAAGAAGTGAATTTCTTTCACTGGCCATTGGTTTACTTCCTTTTAAAAATGAAATGCTTATAAGCAGAGATTTAAAGGTTCCTTGGGCCTCTAATATGTCATAATTGTATGTGCTTCTCCAACACAAGTTCTTCCCTATTTGCCTCTCCAGGGCAACCCTATCCTTCCAATTATCCCCAGGGGATGCTGAGATAGTTGGTAAAAGGAGATTTGTCTTTACCGTGGAGTCACTGTGTGATGTTCGACATGATGAACCCTTCTAAGCTTCAAGCAGAGCTAATAATAATAATAATAATAGCTACAATATCAATGTCTAAATACCCAAGGATGGTTTTTGAAGATAAAATGCAATAGTAGATGCTGTGAACATTGCCTTGAAACTGCCAAAAGCACTGTACAAATATTAGTTAGCATGAACAGTATTATTATTGCTAGGGTAAAATGCATTCTTTGAGGATAATTAACTTCCAAATCCAAATAGAGTTGATGCATGAAAGACATGGCCCTCACTGGCCCTCACATGAGAATCCCTGTGTTTTACGAGATCTGTTCTTCAAAATTCCTCACTCAGCTTTTAACAGATACTAGGATATCTGTTACAAACAGATACTCAGAGCATTTCATGGAGAAGGTGAGGAGCTTCTACTATAGTGCAGCAGCTAAAGGCATCGACCTTGGACTTCTACAAGCCTGGGTTCAAGCCTGAGCTCCGTCACTTCTAAGAAAAGAATGTGCTGCTCTTAGCCTCGGATTTCTCACATGTAAAAGGCAGCAACCAAAAGCCTCCTCACTGGACTCTCATGGAGATTAGAAAAGAGTGTGGAAAGCATCTAGCAGTGTTCCCGGCACATAAAAAGACTCATCAGGGCTTCCCTGGCGGCGCAGTGGTTGAGAGTCTGCCTGCCGATGCAGGGGACACGGGTTCGTGCCCCGGTCCGGGAAGATCCTGCATGCCGCAGAGCAGCTGGGCACGTGAGCCATGGCCGCTGAGCCTGTGCGTCCGGAGCCTGTGCTCCGCAACGGGAGAGGCCACGACAGTGAGAGGCCCGCGTACCGCAAAGCAACAACAACAACAACAAAAGACTCAGCAGACTCTGCTATTATTAATACCAAAGTGGTATCAATGCACAAACTGCAGTAGCCAAAAGAACGGGGCCATGCGCGTGGGCACACAGAAGTGGATTAGGAAGAAGGCTCAGGTGTTCTCTTCAATGCCTGTTTCCCGGGTGCCCCTACTCTAATATGTACCCTTTCACCTGATGTTAAAGGGTGAAAACTGGATTTGCTTAAAATCCATCTGCTTTTTATAACTTCCAGAGACCAAAATCTGCATGGGCAGCAGTTCTTCGCTTCTCCTAATTAATTCCTAAACAAAGACTGCTCCAGCAACAACACGGTTTATGGAGCCAGTTGACCTCCTGGTGCAGAAATGATGACACAGATGTTGTTGCTGCTTCACAACCTCATTTGTCACTCTACGCCACTTGGGCAGGCCAGCCATGTCTCCACCTCCCAAGGAGCAGGAGGTGGTCCCCAGGGTGGGTCCGAGACCCCAGCTGTCACCTCCCATGGCTGCTGGCCTTCCTCCATTCAGGGGCCTCCCACTAGCAACCTAAGGTGGAACAGGCCAGAAAAACATCATCTTTGTCTTTGCTTTATCTAGGAGATTCCCAAGGTGAGGACTCCCTAATCTGCATGCGGTCTGGGAGACTACAGGTAATCATAATCACAGTCACCATGAACTGAGCATCTTTTTTTTTTTTTTTTGCAGTACGCGGGCCTCTCACTGTTGTGGCCTCTCTCGCTGCGGGGCACAGGCTCCGGAGGTGCAGGCTCAGCAGCCATGGCTCACGGGCCCAGCCGTTCCACGGCACGTGGGATCTTCCCGGACCGGGGCACGAACCCGCATCCCCTGCATCAGCAGGCGGACTCTCAACCGCTGCGCCACCAGGGAAGCCCGAACTGAGCATCTTTTACGTGCCAGGCACTATCCTGGAATTCTACCTGGGTTATCTCATTTCATTCAACACAATCTTTTAAGGTATGAGTTGCTGTTCTTGATTTAAGGTCCAGGAAACAGGATACTGGAGATAAGAAGGAAGGTTTGCACAACTGCAGAGCTGCCCGTCACAGAGCACTTCCTACCGACAAGGCACCGAGCACTTCACTGTGCTCCCTCGTTGAAGCCTCCAAGGCTCCAGCACTGTGAGGATCTCTGTCATGTTAGACGACTTTTTCTAGGTCACACAGGTAGTAACTGGGTAAAGAGAAACCTAACAATGTGTGGGTCTCTCCTCTGAGTGAACTGTTCTTCCAGTTTCACTGGCCTCAACGTGCCAACAGGGAGAGCATGGGCTTGAGACTAAGAGTCCAGGTCTCTGGCTGTGTGTGACCTTGGGCAATCTCAGTTTCCTCATCCATCAAATGGGCATAGTCTTACACATCTCACCTATGAATAATCACTAACAGGCAGTTTTGTAAATGTTAATGAAGCAGTGTGTGAGGAAGACCATGCAAGCATATAAAAGGCACTCTCAAATAAGTGTTGCAATAACTAAGTGGAAGCTGTCACCATCAGCCCCTCTCCCTGAAACCTGGGAATCTGCACCCAGTATTACAATGTTGCAAAAAGCTAACTGTAACACATGACAGGATCCAATCATCTATCTCCCATTCCATTCATCTAGCAGTTTACCTAGCTGCTAGTATATGCCAGACACTCTAAAAACCTCTTTCCCCTCTCCTCTCCCCTTTCCATCCTGTCCCCTTTCTGCTTTGTGATCATTTCCTCCCCTCTTTCTTTTTCCCTTTGTCCCAGGAATAAGAGCCGAGGAAAAGGAAAATATGTATTCCAGCTCCTGTCATCCCTCAGCCATTGTCGGCTAGGGAGGCACTAACCACAATTCTCTTCTGTATTAGTTTGCTCAAGCTGCCATAGCAGCATTCCACAGACAGGGTGGATTGAACAACAGAAGTGTACTGTCCTACAGCTCTGAGGCTGGAGATCGGAGATAAGGTGCTGACTGACAGGGGTGGTTTCTGCTAAGGGTTCCTTGTAGACGGCCACCTTCTCACTGTGTCCTCACATGGTCTTTCCACTATGTTCTGGCATCCTCTCCTTATAAGGACACCAGTCCTATTAAGTTAGGGCCTCACTCTTATGACTTCATTTAACCTTAATTAGCCTCTTAAGGGCCCTATCTCCAAATACAGTCACATTGGAGGTTAGGACTTCAGCATACGATTTTTTGGGGGGAGGAGGACGCGATTCAGTTCATAACACCTGCCACTCAATCTCAGAAATGAAGTGCAGGTAGAGTATCCAGCCCAGATTTTACAGTGGACCTTAAATTACCTGCTACAGGACTTCAGGCAACCATCCACCAACGGCCCCACCTACCCAGTTCTGTCAGGGATCCAGAGACTTCTCGTTCTGGTTCTGACCAACTGTGTGACCCTAAGCAAGCCCCTTCTCTGAGGCTTGGCCTGACCTGCTATAAAAGGGTGTTAAAATGGACACCTACTTAATAGATTGTCAAGCTTTCAGGAGATGTTAAATGACAGCATGTTCTATTAACATTAATGGGTCAACAGTGTTAGAGCTTTAAGAACCGCTACAAAGGACTGAGAAATGTCTGTGTATCATATACCAAGCTTGCACTTACCATGGATGCTTCCATATCTGGCAGTGTTTTTATTAGAGGAGGTACTATTGTTATGCCTATTTTCCATTGGAGGAAATCAAGGTTCAGAAAGGGCAAGTAGCTAGCCCAAGATCACAAAGTCAGCAAAAGGTTGTCAGATCCAGGTCCAGCCGATCAGCCTCCTCTCTCAGCCATGCTTCTATAATTACTGTAATGGCACAGACCTGCCCTACATGAGTTTCCTTTACCTGAGATCATCTGCAATGAGGGGAAGGGGGTCTCAACTCCCCCATCTCCTCCTGGGGGCTCTTGAACCAACTCAACAAAGCCCCTGGCACAGGCACCAACATATTTCACTCCCTATTAAGGGAGGCGGAGACAGGGCCGGCCTCTAGACGCTTCATTAGGGGAACATCAGGACACATAAGGACTTTAATAAAACAGGAGCTGAAGAGAGTGTCCATGGGGAAAGCACAGAGAGCCACTCTTGCTGGTGCCCCTGCAGAATTGAGAGAAGGGAGGGAGGGCTGGGGACATAGAGGGTCAAGGGCAGGAGAGGGTGAGATGGGGATGCTGTTTAAGACCTTTACAGCCAGTGAGGCAAATGCAGGGTCTAGACCCCAGCTTGGCCTCTCCCTAGCTGTGTGACCTTGAACAAACCCACTTAACTTGATGTACTTCAACATTTCAATCTGTAAGATGGTGATACCAATGCCTGCATGGCAGGGTTTCGTGAGAACTAAATAATAATTTTAAAAATTAGTGGGCTGAGGCTGTGGTTTTCCCACTGCTGGTCTCAATGAGCTGCAGGTGAGTGATTCTCCACCTTTGCTATCAGCAAACATTAGGGGCAGAGCCTGCCATGATGCAGATTCCCCAGAACCCCACACCAGGTGTTCAGCTCTGGCAGACCTGGGGCACGGCCCAGGAAATTGCCTTTGAAACAAACACCTGAGGTAATTCTTATGTATAGAAAAGAGATCTGGCTCCACATCTAGTGAAATACCAGAAGTAAACAGTAGAACTTAATAATATTAGGCAATTTAAAAAAATCCTAATGCACAGAGTGGTAATGCAAGGGCTTTAGAATCAAGACACTTGGTTTCCAATCTTATGTTGCTTATATTGGATGAAATGCTTATCATCTATGGATTTCAACCTCTTCCCAGGTAATAAAGACAAGCTACCCTACAGAATTATTTTAAGAATTAAGTAAAATAATGCACATAAAGCTCCCAGCACAATCCCTGGCATACAGTAAGCACTCAGTATTATTCCTCTACAAACACATTTTCACCTTGAGCTTGAAAGGAACTTGCGATAACCACATAACTGTGGAAACCCAGGGGTGGGAACAGAGGCACACAAATTTCTTTCTACCTTAATTCCAACCTCACGTTTGTTTAATCAAGCAATTTACGGGGGGGGCAAAAATAATCTGTGGTTTTAAATGCTTTGATACAAGCAGGCACTGCAATCATGATAATCATCTCCGACATATGCCCAGCTCCTCCAAGTGACAGATGACAAACAAAAGCAGGACAAGGTCCTCCATCACAGGCAGAATCATTGAGTTAATGGAAGAATTATTGCCTCTGAAATCCACTCCAGTCCTATTGAGGGGAACGTACCAATTTATCAAAGCCAAATGAACATTAATTGCAGCAGTCTGCTAAGTTTTCCAGCCGCTATGACCTTCATTGAATTTTAATCCAAAACAGATAAGATTTCCTTCCACACAAGAGGAAACAACACAATTAGCTCAAAATGACAGCTAGATTACAAAGCAGGCACACACAAACAATGCATACACATTCACATTCACGCACCACCCACTCCCCAGTGAAAATATTGATCCTGCTTGTCTTAAAATTCAGCACCAAGGAGGTAGCAGAGAAAAGGTAAATACAGACAATCACACATCTGCATAAGCCCCCCTCCCTTCATTCAGGAGAGAAATTTTGGAGGCAGGAGTCAAGATGCAAAAGGTGGCAGGCAGTAATGGAGACAGAATTTCTGTTAACTGCTGTAATTAATGTTATGTCTCATCCAGGAGAGATTAGGAAAAAAACAGAGAGGGAAGGAAGAAAAAACAAGTATTATTTTGCTATTAAAGACACCCTTGAGCTGGGGAACATTAGCAGCAGAAGTTTGAATTGGGTGATTGTTTGACTGTATTGGTAGATGTGCAGACAGCATGATTACCACAATGAAGTGAAATGTTGTGCTGAACCTGTATGTTTACGGCTCCCACAGCACAGAGTGAGGGGCCATCTACTGAGTGCAGATCACAGCTGGGGGAGGTTTAGAAAGTGTGGTGCAGTGGGGGCCACACACACACACACACACACAGAGTCATGAGATCTAGATGGGAAGGCCAGCTCTGTCATTGACCTGCCACATGACACTGACCACGTCACTCTTTGAGACCTACAGGCTTAGTTTCTGTATTTGTTTTCACTCTAAAATGAAGGAGTTGGACTAGAGGAGTTTCAAAGTAGCTGTTTTTGTTTTTTGGGGGGAATCTAAGTCAGAAATGTCTGCTCTCATCACTTCTAAAGAGGATACGCTACCTCCTTCCACAGTCCAAGGGCAGACCTGCACTAACAACACACAGAGTCAAGTATTAACTAGATGATTATGAAGATGGGTCCCTAAAAGGTCTTTACCCATCCTTGCCCCTGCAAGAGAAGAAATACTATAGAGGAGAGAGATCACTTGGAATCAGAAACTTAACTTTAATTCTGGGCTCAGGCACTGGCTGTGTGATCTTAGAAAAGAGTAGTTTTAACTGTCGAGGCCTTGGTTTTATCACTGGTGAAAGAGGAACAATGACAGTAGCAATATTAATGAAATTGATGATACAACATTTGTGTAGAGTTTACATGTGTGACTTCATTTTAATTCCAGGAGGTAGAAACTATTATTATCACATTTTACAGTGGAGGAAACTGAGGCACGAGGGAGTAACTTAACCATGTCACACTGAGAGGTCAGCCATGAGTCCAGGATCTAACCCAAACTGTCCTGCTGCAGACGCAATACTCTTTCTGTTTTTAACTCTTTTATATTGAAATAATTATAGACTCACCAGAAGTTGCAGCGTTACTACAGAGAGTTCTTGCATAGTCTTCACTCACTTCCCCCTAAAGGTAACATTTCTCATAACAAAATACTGCAGGTTCTGTATCCATGGGTTCAACCGATCCTCTGTTAGTTGAATCTACATATGCAGAACGCATGGATATGGAGGACCAACTGCACTACATTATTTTATCTAAAGAACTTGAGCATCTATGAATTTTTGTCACTGTGGGGGTCCTATAACCAATCTGCCATGGATACTGAGGGACAACTGTAGAATAATCAAAACCTGGAAGTTAACAATACAATCCCATCAGCTAAACTACAGACCTATTTGGATTTCACTAGGTTTCCCACTAGGTTTTTTTTTTGCGGGGGGGAGGTGGGGGCCGGGTCTAACCCAGGATCCTATGTGGCATTTAATTTTCAAGTCTCCCTTGTCTTCTCTTATTTGTGACAATTTCTCAGTCTTCCCTGTCTTTCATGATCTTAACACCTTTGAAGAACGCTGGTCAGCTATTCTGTAGCATGTCCTTCACTTTGAGTTTATCTCTAATGTTTTCTCATGGTTAGAATCAAGTTACGCCATTTTTTGGCAAGAAAACCAGAGAAACGGCATTGTGCTCTTCTCACTGCATCCTATCAGGAGATTCAGGCTGTCCATATGTCTTGTTCCTGGTGTTGCTAACTTGGATCACTTGGTTAAGGTGATGTAGTGGGTTGAACGGTGGACCCCCCAAAAGATATATCCATAACCCAGTGCCCAGAACCTGTGAATATGACCTTATTTTGCAGATGTAAGTAAGCTAGGGATCTTGCAAGGGGGAGATCATCTTGAATTATCCAGGTGGATCCTCGATCCACTGACACATGTCCTTACGAGAGACATAGAAGAAAGGACACAGAGGAGAAGGTGAGATGCAGATGAAAGCAGAAATTGGAGTCAAGTAGCCACAAGCCAAGGAAGCATGGAGCCACCATAAACTAGAAGAGGCAAGGAATGGATTATCCCCTAGAGCCCCGGAGAGCATGCAGCCCTGCTGACACCTTGATTTTGGGCTTCTGGTCTCCAAAACTGTAAAAGCATCAACATCAATTTCTGTTGTTTGAAGCCCCTCAGTGTTTGGTAATTTGTTATAGCAGCCCTAGGAAGTTAATGCAAGTGGTATCTGCCAGATTGTTCCACTGTAAAGTCACCATTTTCTTTTTGTAATTAATATATATCCGAGGGGGTGGGTGGTGGTGTAATTCTTTGAGACTGCAAATATCCTGATGCTTCTTGAAGTTTCACCCATTAATTTTAGTATACATGGATGGATCTTGTTGGTAGTAATTATTACAGTGGTGACCGTCTAATGGTGACTTTCTAGTTCCCTCTTTCCTCTACATTTATTAATTGGAATTCCACTGTAAGGAAGAGCTCTCTCTTCTATCCCATTTATTTATTAGTCAATTATTTATATCAGTATTTTAGAGTCAATATTCTTAATAACTCCTGCCCAACTTAGCTCTAAGGATGTTTTCCAAGGCCAAGCCCAACAGTGAATTAGAAAGGAGTTTTTAGGAGGCAAGAGGAAAAGAAAGGGATCTTCTCTGAGCACTGTTCTAAGACACTTCATGTGTCTTTTATCATTTATTTCTCCCCTGAGCCCCATGAATGAGAGATTCACAGCCTCACTGGAAATTCAGGAGAAAGTAAGAATCAGAGAAGTTCAGGTATATATCTAAGGTCAAACAGCAATATGGGAAAGAGTACGATTTGAATGCACACCTGTCTGTCTCCAAACACACATTACTTCCACCAAACCAAGCTGCCTCCTGAAGATGGGGAGAGGGGACAAAGGGGAGTTAAGTGAAGCAGGAAGTGGAAGCCCACTAATGAACCCAAAGGAAGCCCACCTCGATCTTCACTGCGGATAGACTCAGAACATGCGGGAAGGGAAGTAAACGGTGGGAACATGGCACCCCACTTGTACACACACCCCATTCATTCACTCCCTGTTGCTAGAACACCATACGAAAGCCCTGGGTTCTTGAAAGATGAAATGTGGACAAGAGGCTGGAGGAAAGCAGGTGGGGCGTGGCCATGGAGAGGACATTCTCCTTGACTTTTCTGCCAACCCATCTGGCCCCTCCCCGTGTTGCCCCTCTGCAGTCTCTGGATCCCCCCCACCCTCCAGGACTCGACACTGTAGCGTCACCCACCTCAACCTCCGCTGCCTCTTCTCAGATCCGCTGGTCCCGAAGCCCCACCTCAGACCCTCTTCGTCTCTGCTGGATGTTGCCCCATCTTCCGGACTTCCTCCTCAGCCTCCTCCTCACTCCTAGCACCCCACCCTTCACCCCGTCAGTCCACCCTCCAAGGCTCTTTCTGGGGATCCCAATCTATCTGGTCCCTCTCACTCTGCTGTTTCTCTTTCCCTGTTTACTTGTCTCTGTGTGGTTTCCTCCATGTCTTTTATTCTCTGTTTCCTCTTTGCCCACCTCTGCTTCTATTGCTAAGTCCTTTTCTGTCTGTTCCTGCCAATTTCCCTTTATTTTTCCACATCTCTCTCATTGTCCTTGGCTCCCTTTTTCTGTTTCCTTTTACTTCTCTCTGCCGCTGGTAGTTTCGACACATCTAGTTTACAACAGTTGCTCAATAAATACTGGTGGATGTCTGTTTCTCCTGTCTATCTCTTTGCTCCCCCCCATTATGCAGATTTTTTCTTATATACATTCCCATCTTGCATTTCTTTTTGACCAGAAGGCTCAAAGGAACTGCCTCCAGGCCCCCTTCCTGAGATGGATATCCAGGATGCCTTTGTCAGCCTTCTCCAGCTGGGCTTGATTGTTGGCCCAGAAGAATGGAGTAGGAATGGAGAAGGTCCATTTTCTGGCCTCATTTTTCTCCATTTGTAAAATGAGGCGTGGTCTCATCTAACTGCTATCTGCAGTTGTTCACATGCCCATTCTCCATATAGGACCGTACACCCCTGCCACTGGCTTGGCCACACGATATGCCCTGGCCCACAGAATGTGAGAGAACCCATGTCTAAGCATTTGCTTTAAGAGCCATCCTAGATTTCTGCCTTCTGTCTTGCTCACTGCCATGAAAACCAAATGTCTCAGACTGGGGCCCCCCTTCAGCCACAGTCCCAGCACGAGAAGACAAGCAGATCTGGGCCACCGTGACTGCAGCTGCTGACACGTAAGGTGCATGAGAAATAAAGCATTGTTTGGTCAGTCACTGAGGTTCAGAGTGATCTGTTCACAGAAGAAGCAAGCAAAAGCTGACATCTCAAGAATTGGATTCTGCAAGGTCTAAGGTGTTTTCAGCTCCAATGTTCCAACCAAACTGTATAGTTCTACTGCTTTGGAGGGAAACCTAGCCAAATGCTTTCATGTGCATTATCTCTGTTCAATGTTATGATTCTAATTTTATTTCCATTTGGAAGATGACCAATCAAGAAGCTCAGAGAAGTAAAGCTTTGTCCAAATCTCTGCAGCTGGTACAAGGTACAGTCTTTAACTTGAAACCAGGCCTCCTGACAGTGCCTCGGCCTCATTCCATCAATACTTCCCTAAGCTGCATCCCTAAATGTTGTGGGAGATAAGCCATATTTCCTTTAGGACAGAAGCCATGGCTTATTCTCCTAATCTTCCCATTAGCCTAGCTAGAGACCCTGTGGGATTTTAGTTAATCCTTGTTGTTGAGGCAAGCCATGGCCAAGCTTCAAGGTACATATGATTTACATTTTTAAAAACTAAAAAAATGCATTTGTGATTTTAAAAATTTCAAAAAATTTTTTCACTTTCTGGGGGAAAAAAGAAGTAAATGGGATTCACGAGGTATGGCACACATATAAAAATGTACTTGGGATATTTGTACGTCCAAACTTCATCATGTCTTGGCAACAGATATAAGCTTGAGGATCTCAACTTACAGATGGGGATACTAAGGCTAAGAAGGGAATGTGACCTGCTCAAGGTCATAGAGCACATGAGGGGCAGGGCTGGGACAGCTGAGTCCCAGGCCAGAGTTCTTTGTGCTATGTGTATCACATGATTTTCCTACCACTGGATTTTTGCTGCCAGCTTTTTAAAAATATTCCTCTTAGTCCAGATGTGTCCCCTTCTACTCTGCCTTCACTCTGAAAGGCTTTGGGTTCTCCCACCTTGGTTGCCCTGGGCACCCTTCATTAATATCACTTATAAATAACACAGCAATAGCACTTATTGTTATTTCTTGAATTGTGCCCCCCCAAAAAAGATATGTTGGACTCCAAATCCCCAGTACGTCAGAATGTGACCTTACATGGAGACTGGATCTTTACATATAGAGGTAATCAAGTTATGATGGTCTCATTATGGTGGGCCTCAATCCAATGTAACCAGTGTCCTATAAAAAGGAGAAAATTTGGACACAGAGATAGACATCCACACAGGGAGAATGCCAGGAAGAACAGAGTTATCGTGCCACAAGCCCAGGTGCTATAAGAAGCTAGGGGAGAGGTCTGGAACAGATCCACATCTTGGCCTGCCCACAGCTTGATCTCAGATTTCTAGCCTACAGGACAGTGAGCCAGTACATTTCTGTTGTTTAAGTCACTCGGTTTATGGTACATTGTGATGGCAGCCCTAAGAAACATACACTTGTAAATAGCAGAGTCTTAACACTTAGGACGACCTGACTCTGTGTCAGGCTCTAGCATATGTGCTTTATGTGTATCATCTTAGGTGATCCTCACAACAGCATTCTTTGGCAGGTATTTCCAACCTCACTCCATTGTAGGTGAGGAAATGGAGGAAGCAGAGGGGAGGAACATGCCCAAGTCACATGGCCGGTAAGTCAGTTACGAACCTTGGGATACCAGGTCCACAGTTCTTGCACGGTAGTTACATTCTCTACGCCTACACGTTCTCAAAAGTAGAACAGGAGTAATAATGACATCTATTGATTTAGGATTATCGTAAGGATTAAATGAGTTAACAATCTGTCAGTGACTATAACACTAACTCAGCATTGTAACAGTGCTTGTTAGCATTATTATTTTAAGACTCTTCGCTGTCTTGATTATTTTCTCATACATTTTCTAGTCAGTTATTGTTTACCTTAACATATGATCCCCAAAAGTAAACACAATATTTCAAGTCTCACCTAGAACCTTCAAAAACTAGTTGCTCAGAAAACTGGTTTTTCATGAATACAACTTAAAATGTAGGACCCCTTTTAATGGTGAAATCCCACAGAGTTGGCTTGTTCTGAGCCTGTGGTTGATTTTTTAGAGACTTTTATTTTTTTCTTTTTTCTACCAGATAGGATGTTCATTGTTGGGTTTAGTGGGCAAGTAAAGCATTGCATGATTGAGTGATTAAATCAATCAACTAATGAATGCATGATATGCTGTGAATGAATAAATGCAATGACTGGGGAAATGATGTAAAGCCATTTTTCACAGGAAGCTTTAAAATGTACTATCCCCATATCACACAGATCCTTTAAACAAAGCTACTGATTGAGAATGGTAATAATAATTTCTTAGATTTATGGGGCAGTTTATAATCCTCAAAGTGTTTTTCTATATATTATGCCACAGAATCATAGATCTTCAAGTTTGAAGGAACTACAACAGTCATCTAATTTAACTATTATTCCTCTCAAAATCCTGACAAATATGGTTTCTAGCCTTTGCTTGCATATCCCCAAAGACAAGGACCTCACTACCCTCTGACTCAGTCCCCTCCATTTCTGGAGAGCTCAAACACTTTGGAAGCTTGGTCCTTTGTAAGCCCTCCTCACTGGGGCCCACCAGTACAAATCTGTGGCATTTTCTGTGGGATGGTCCCTTTGAAAGAAACACGTCCTCAAAGGTCTTCTCTTCTCCCACATCAAATCAAACATTTCCTTTCATCCCTTTGCTCAAAACATTGTGGCAACAATATTCGTCACTGTTGTCACTACAGCTAACATTTTAATGACAGCTACCACCTTGTGAGCACTTACTGAATTTCAGGCACTGCATCATGCAGAATCATGCCCAAGATCAAAGATTCTTATTAATTTGTGCAGACTGGAGTTGGAATCCCAGCTTTGGTACTCACTGGAGATGTGAACTTCAGCAGGTTATAAAATCTCACTAACTCCCAGGTTCCTCATCTGTAAATGAGGGACAGGAGCAGTATCTATCTTATAGAGGAACCAGAACAATTAAATGGAATGCTGCATGTACCACACCTAGACTGTGCCTGGCATACAGAAAGTCCTCAGTGAGGGTAGCCATTGTTTTTATTATGCGTGTGTGACCTCATTCAGTACTTAGAAAAAAATCTGAGAATTAGGAAACATTATTCCTGTTTTACGGATGATGAGGTTGACTTGGCCAAGGTCATAAAGCCAGCAACAGAGATACTGTTTAACCTTGGAGTTGACTCCCAAGTCATAACCCCCCTTAACACACCCATAGATTCTACATAAGGCGGGAGTCTTTGTATTAATTTGTCCATAACATCTTATAATTTAAGTCAGCAACTAATTCAGGGAGAAGAGAAATGATGGGTCTGCTTTACAGATTAAGGGCAGAGGATCTGGAGTCTGCCTCTATAGAACTAAATATTGGTTTTACCATTTAACCTTGACCAACTCACACCAATAGCTATTGATATTATTAACATCTCAGGTTCCACATCTATGAAATAAACATAACAAGAGTATCTACCTTAAGATCTGTTGTAAGGATTAAATTTAATAATGCATGTAAAACAAAATTTGGAACACTAGCTGGAATGTAGTGAATACTCAGTAAATGTCAGCTACTGTGAATATTTCTCTAGATCAGAGAGCAAGATAGCAGCAAAAAGAAGACTCGATCCAATGTCTCCTTACTCCTACATCAGAGTCCTTTAAAATTGCTGCACCGGTAGTAATAATAGCCACCTTTATCGTATACCCACAGTGTGCCAGACTAGACATTAGGAACGATTTATATATTTCTTCCACTCTTCTCAATAACCCTGTGAGACTGGTATGATCAGTTGTTTCATAGATAAACTGAGACTCAAAGAGGTGATGGAACTCCCAAGAGTGAAACCATCAGGAAGCAGGAAGCAAGAAAGACTATGCCTTCCGAACCTCTGCTCTGTTCTCTGCATCCACTGTGCCCCCTGCATGGCTGAGGCAGGCATGGGACTGCTCTGAGTAGCTGAAGTTGGGACTGCAGACTAGATGAATGACCCTCTACTTTCTTCCTCTACCCAGGGTTTCACCGAGTACCTCTTTGTTGCCTGACTCTTGGGATATTAATAGTCAGATGATGCAACCTTCTGGGATAAAGTAGATGCTCAACTCAGGGCTTAACAAGCTCAAAAGGGCATGCTGGTTCCACGCCAGTAGGCATGGATTGTAGCAGGTTCCAGTGACTGAGCTGGAACTGGTTGCCCTGCATGGGTGGGCAGGATATTTATGCTGAGGAAAGCGGATGGAAAACATGGACTCTGACCTCCAGGTTTCTTTGAGATTTGACTGGATGATTTGGTCTTCTCACAAAACCATCTCAGATCTTCACCAAAGATGATAACAATGCAAAGTTTGACAGAGGGAGAGTCACAGTGTCCTGAGTAGCCCCGTGACATGAGTTTGGAATCTTGGAAAAGCCTGGGACCAGAAGTGCTTTCTTGTTAGCCACGCAGCCTTAGGCAAGTCAGTTAAACTCACTGAATCTCAGATATTTCATCTGTGAAATGGGAAGGCAGGTCCCAGCCACCATGAATGCCATTTTAAATGTTTGGGATTTAAAAATCTAAGATTCAA
This sequence comes from Mesoplodon densirostris, assembly GCF_025265405.1. NCBI lineage: Eukaryota > Metazoa > Chordata > Mammalia > Artiodactyla > Ziphiidae > Mesoplodon > Mesoplodon densirostris. Next base: position 17,250,207 of record NC_082666.1, on the reverse strand, counting down.
GATTTGTTTGAGGGCCTCCCTGGTGGCGCAGTGGTTGAGAGTCCGCCTGCCGATGCAGGGGATACGGGTTCGTGCCCCGGTCTGGGAGGATCCCATATGCCGCGGAGCGGCTGGGCCCGTGAGCCATGGCCGCTGAGCCTGCGCATCCGGAGCCTGTGCTCCGCAACGGGAGAGGCCACAACAGTGAGAGGCCCGCGTACGGCAAAAAAAAAAAAAAAAAAAAAAAAAAAAAAAAGATTTGTTTGAAAAATTAAAAAGATTGGTAAGGCAGAAGTGGGGAGAACCAAACGCTCTTTTTGTTCTTGCTGAATTATCTGTGGCCAGAACGGCAAGGACAGAGTCTGAGCCGCGGAGAGGTCTGTCCTCCAGGCCAAGCCCCACTGTCTGGCTGCGGGTTCTGGACAAGTCCTAGTCTGTATTTGGACCTCAGTTTATCCATCCGTGAAATGAATGGGTATAATACATCAGCACATCTCCATAATAAAACTGTGCCTAATAATAAAAGCTAATGCCCTTGTATGCCAAGCCCCTCTGATACAAGTGCTCTCATACACAGTAAGTATTAGTATAATCCTCATTTTTATAGATGACAAAACATGGCATAGATGGGTTAAATACTTTGCCCAACATCACCCAGAGTGCTAAGTGGCAGAGTGAAACTTTACACACAGGCACTCGGGCTCAGGTGTCTATGCTTATAACCACATCATCCTACCTCTATGTAGAGGGCAGGGTTCTCTGAGGCATGTCCCGCCTCTGAGAGGCTGGGCTGCCATCAACGGATGCAAAGGGGACCAGTGTTTCCTGGACAGGACTGTCTGCTGAGGGTAAGGTGAGGACAGGAAAGATCAAGACTTGGGAGCACTGACGGGGGAAGAATGGGTGGGACCACAAGGTGGTAGCCTTGGGCCACTCCAGCTTGCGGGCAGGGAGGGTCTAGAGACTGGCAACCTCCACACCACCTACTCCACCAGCCACACCCTGAATTACAGGGAATTGGAGCGACATCTGGGTCTCAGTGAGTTCTTCTTTCCAAGCTAAACTCACTGCGCAGAAAAAAAGTGAGAAACACCTTTAGTCTTTGGGGAGAGGTCTGATTTAACTAACACTGGGCATGGAAGCAGAGAAAGCCCATGCAGGACTCACTGATCACTGAGATAATACTGTCTAGGTCACTGGGTTATGGGAAGGACGTAGGTGAGTCAACGCCATGCCGAACAGAAAATGCTTAATAAATATTAGTGCAAACCGAGTCTCACTCAGACATTAAAAGAAGAGCCGTCATGCCCATCAGCTGGTGCCCGGGGCCCCCTGAGGAACTCAGCAAGTATCCTGAGAGGGTGCTTACAAACTTGCAACCCAAACTTAGCATGCAGGCATCCACTTGGCTTGGCGTGTGGCTGCATCACTCGCTAAATATAAAAATGGGAAAAGTCTATCACACTCATTCCATGAATAACACAAAGGCCTTGATTTGTTCCTCCACGTGATGAGCATGCGTTAGGTCCAAATTTAACGTGGCTGTCTGGCTGCGGTATGTGTGTGTTTTTCCAAAAAGAGAACATTTCCAAGCACTTACTCAGCCCTAATGAGAATGTCTAATGCACAGTGCAGGTTGAAGAGGGACCAGAACAGAGACCAAAAGGCAAGATCTGCTCCACTGGAGGCTCTTGGTAAGTACTGCTGACTATTGAATGGAAGGAAAAAATGAAGGGCTGGGTTACGGCCCTATTTTGCTGAGTGACCTTAGGTCAATCACTCTACCTCTCTGAGCCCTAGCTTCCTCACACATAGGTTGGGAGTAACTTTTCCTACCCTCTTGCATCTGGCAGAGCTGTGCTAAAGGTAAAAAGGGGGAAATAACGTAAGAACGGCTTCAGGAGTGAAAAGCACTAGGGGGATGTCAGCCGTAGCTATTATCTGATCTCTTCTTGAGCCAGTTAGACCCTGCACATTCTGCACACTGCATTTTTTTCTATCTACTGTGCAAAGCCATTCATTACAGCTTTTCTAATACATCGTTAATGTGAGTCTACATACACTTTAGACTACCATTCAGGCGATTTCTGTCCTAGCATCCTTTTCTGAGAAGGCAGCAGCCTCAGAGTGTTCCAGGTTCTGGGGCCAATGGACAACAGATCTCTCTGTGTCCATAACTTCACCTCTAACATGGAAGTGACGTGCCTGACTTCTTGGTGAGAATGCAATGAAATCATGTCCACGAATGTGCCTGGTGCAGTGCTTCACACACGGTGGAGAGTCAAAAAATTCTTGCATTGAGAGCAGAGTGTAGAGGACATAGTCCAGTTTTTGTAGCCAGATACACACAGGTTCAAACGCCCAAGAGCAGCTCCACGTCTTCCTAGCGATGTGACCTTGGGTAAGGTTCTCTACCCCTCTGACTCAGTATTCACAGCTATGAAGTGAGGGTAATGGAGGGGGCTTTGGTGTGTGACAGCCCCGGCTATGCCCAGTCCAGCTCCAGGGACCACCATGCACGGTCTACACTGCAGAGGGTGTTAAAGAGAGTTAAAGCACCTGACACATCAAGGGTACTTGGGGAAGGGCAACCCCATTCCGATTCTGTCTGTTCAGTCATTCTTGGAACGGCCGGCTGTGGAGCGCTGAACCTGAGCCCTCGGCAAAGCAGGTCAAGCACGTGACAGATGTTAAACAGCTATTCCCAGAGAGGTCGGCCAAAAGGCCAAGGAGTTGGAGACCCTTTATTTTCTCCTCTGAAGCACAATTAGTTTGTCACAGCTGACAGATGATGGATGAGTATGCATCAGTCCAAGTGACACCATGGGATCCATCTGACCTTCTGTTTATCATTCTAACCTCTCGCACTTGGCCAGCTACTTCCCTCCACCTGCTGGCCATCCCCTGCCTCCCGCCACGGTCTCTCCACTCGCCCTTCCCTTTACCCACCCCCCAAAGCCCCCACTGCATGCCCACTCACTCACCATCACAGAAATGTGGAGGATGTGCATCTGTTCCTCTACAATCTCTGAGGGCTCCTGGAGGGTGGGGGCGGTGGCCCGGGCCAGCTGCCCGGAGCTGCTCATGGAGACGTGGAAGTACAAGGTGCCGTTCTCCAGCCACTGCTGTCTCCAGTGCACCAGCGAGATGTCCGCTGCCGTGCCTGACATCTCTGCAAGACAAGACCCAAGGTGCTGGGTGAGCGGCAGGCCTGGCCTCGGCGCGCCGGGGAGGAGAGGGACCACATGTATTCAGGAGCTCTGAAGGCACCTACCTGTACCAGGATGCCTCTCCCCACATGGAATCTCTGAGCCAGAGATCATCACTTCCATTTAAAGATAAGTCAACTGTAGCCAACGTTACCCCCAAGCAACAGAGTGGCAGAGGCAGGATTTGAACCCAGGTCTGCCTGGTGCCCTTTTGATACCAGCATGCATGATAAGGTAATTCATTCTACTCCAACAGTGGAGGCAAACTAAGCAAGAGGTGAATGTGCTTACGTTCTTCTGAGGCCACAGAACTATAAGAAGGTGAAGGAAGGACATCTCTGAAGAGTGGGAGTTCAGAGTGTGAACTCTTCAGAAGCTGAGTTGGAAATGCTCATGGCAGAAATGCAGAACCTCAGAGCTGGGAAGGCCCAAAAGAACATCTGGCCCGGCTGAGGTGCCTCAGGGTCATCCTTTAAGGGAAAGGAGCTTGGTAAGTGGGTTGTTCTGAGCCATTTCTCCTGCTTCAGTCAGAGCCACTCCATTTTTTCCCTCATATTGTACATACTGTACTCTCAAGCAAGGAAGTTCTGGCACAAAAGTTTCCATGGCTTAAAAATACTTGAAAACCCTCTTTCCTACTTCAATGTTCTCATATAACCAATGGGAAGTTAGAACTTTCTAGTCAATGGTAAGGTCATCTGACTTGAACTTCCTAACTCTTGCCTCTATGCTGTTTTTCCCTCTGAAAATACTTTAAAAATAATAAGTATCACTTTAATACTACTTCCAGTCAATGTAATTGTACCAATATAGCTTCTTATTAAGAAGGGTGAGAGCATACAGTACAAAAAGCATCCTTGCAGTGGGATCATACAATCTTTTCCTAGTGCTGTCTGCTAAAGGGATGTGTCCCTGAAAATATTTTGAAGGACAAGGCCTATCAGTGTGTCCTGTGAATAAAGGGGAAGGGTGATGGGGTTGGTGAATTATCAAATCTTTCCTCAAGTGAGAGTTACTGTAGGAAACAGAGGCAATCAATCCATCAATAGACAAGTAGCCTTAATAGTGTCTGACGCTTGGACCTCTGGACGAAGCTATAGAGCTCACCTAGAGACAGTATTTCTACAGTCCCCAAAGACCTCATGTACATGCACACAGACATGAGCTTGAGGGGGACTGATGAGGAAGACGAGTTAGAACTTCTTATCTAGTCAGCTCACCCCATGCCCACGGCAGCCCCCATCACACCTGGTGACACTGAAGAAAAGAGTCACCTTGAGATGAGATGATGATATTTGCTCATCAAATTCTACTGAATTATTCTTATATGGTCCATTCCCAGTAGTCTCTAACTCCTTCAATTTCACAATCAAAAGTCCTTAGGGAGGCTTCCCTGGTGGCGCAGTGGTTTAGAATCCACCTGCCAATGCAGGGGACATGGGTTCGAGCCCTGGTCTGGGAGGATCCCACATGCCGTGGAGCAACTGGGCCCATGAGCCACAACTACTGAACCTGCGCGTCTGGAGCCTGTGCTCCGCAACGGGAGAGGCCACAACAGTGAGAGGCCCGCGTACCGCGATGAAGAGCGGCCCCCGCTTGCTGCAACTAGAGAAAGCCCGAGTGCAGCAACGAAGACCCAACGCAGCCAAAAATAAATAAATAAATAAATAAATAATTTTTTTTTAAAGTTACTCATGTTCTTTAAAAAAAAAAAAAAAAAGTCCTTAGGGGAAGAGCATCTGGCACTTAATAAGTGCTATAAAAAGTTAGCTATTAACATTTATTATCATTATTATTATTAATAGGGTCAGGATGTAATTCACCCTTCAGATGCTCTTGAGACATCCTTGACTGTCTGCTTTCTCTCCCACTCTTCATCCAGTCCATCAGGAAATCCTTCAAAAGGCATCCGAAATGCAACCCTTCTCAGCTCCTCTACTGCAAGCCACCTGGGCCAAGACACCCTCCTCTATTGCCTGGCTTCCTGCAAGGGCTCCTTAACTCGACTCTCTTCTTCCACCCTTGCCTCTTCTGTCTATGCTCAACCAGAAGCCAGAAGAATCCGGCCACAGCATAAGTCTGCTCACGTCACCACTCTGCTCTAAACCAACAGCCTCCCACCTCATCCCAAGGCAAAGCAAAGTGGCTGGAATATAGTAAGTTATTAGTCCAAGTGAACACCTGCTTGGGCTTCCCTTGCTGCAACAAGAGTGGAGCAGGGCTGGAGACCACCTCAGGAGTACATCGGCTCCTAGAACTCAGGCCCCAAAGGGCCCCCAGAGCACACTGTGTGGCCCCGAGGAGGAGACTGGCTGGGAGCCTGGTCTATGAAGCACGTCTCTCCCAGGCACCTTCTCTCCCCAACCTCCCAGCCTCAGCATCGGAGGATGTGGCAGAAGCTTCTCTGGCAGCCGGCCAGCGGGGCCAAGGCAACGTGAAGACATTATGGTGAATGGCCTTGCTCAGTGCCTTGCTCATTTCTCTCTCTGTGCATCAAAGCCAGAACCAGATGTCCAGGGAACCGAGCGCTGGGATTTGCCTCTGGAAATTGTTGTCTCATTAAGCAGCTCAAGAAGGAGGATCTGTGTGCTGTCAGCTAGGCAGGCGCTTACTGTGCTAAGAGTCCCTGAAAATGGCACCGGCAGAGAGCCTCAAGGCAGGCCACATCTGGTTGACACAGCCCGGTACAGAAGCAGGCAGAGGAAGCGGAGGAATCCTTCCTGAAATCTGCACCCCTTACTTCTGGAATTCTCCCCACCTGTGCCTGCAACCCCACCACGTTAGAGGAGCTTGCCACCATCCCCGTGTTCAGATTAGAAAACAGAGGGTCACGCAGGGTTAGTCACTTGCTTAAGGTCGGTCACTGGTGAACTGGTACCCAGCTGGACCCAGTGGATTTCCAGTCTATGTAATTTCTACTATGCCAGTTGCTCTTATAACATCTTTTCCTTGACTAAATTAGCCCATGAACCACTCTTTGTTTGCTACAGCGATGAGTGCACAGTCAGCAGACAGTAAACGTTAAATGATAATAACAGTGTGTGAAACACAGTAAATATTGAATCATAAGAACAGCTCTGGCCTTACTCTATTACAAAGAGGAAAAAACCAAAAAACAAAAACTATTGCTGGGAGGGGAGAAGGGGCATGAAACCTCAGAGGGACAAACTGCCTCAGAGGAAGCAGAAGGTCTTGGTCATTTGTTCTCTCATTCATTCATTTATTCCTGTGTTTCTTTGTTTAGACACTCAACACACCTTACTGAGGACTTACTCCATAGCAGCTGGCTTAGTAGCTTGGAGTCTGGAGTGAAATGAGACATAGCTTTGCCTTCGGGAAGCTCACAGTCCTTTAACAGCAGAAATTCTACCCCTGCCCCGTGTCACTGTCCACACATGTGCACACTTTCCATTTAGTGTGACCCAGGACACCGTGCAGTATCCTGATCCACCTCTCACATCATGTGCTCATCGCATGCCCCAGCTCTACAGGAATTACAACTACTCCTCACACAGGCCAGGCTTCCTCTTGTCTCAACACATACACACTTTCTCTCCAGTGTCTCTGGAACTCTCCACCCAAAGCTTGCAAGCTGGCTTCTTCTCAGCCTTTGTCTCTCAGTCCAACTGACACCTACTCAGAGAGGCCACGCCACTCTTACGTAAAGTACTCCTCTCCAAAACTATAATTCGAAAAGATCCATGCACCCCTATGTTCATAGCAGCACTCTTTACAATAGCCAAGACATGGAAGAAATCTAAATGCCCATTGATAGATGAATGGATAAAGAAGATGTGGTACATATCCACAAAGGAATATTACTTAGCCATCAAAAGAAGGAAACAATGCCATTTGCAGCAACATGGATGGACATAGTGATTATTATACTAAGTGAAGTAAGCCAAAGACAAATATCATACAGCATTGCTTATATATGGAATCTAAAATTTTTAAAAGATACAAATTAACTTACAAACAGAAATAGATCCATAGATATAGAAAACAAACTGTGGTTACCAAAGGGGAAGAGGGGGAGGGATAAATTAGGAGTTTGGCATTAACATATACACACGACTATATATAAAACAGATAATCAACAAGGACCTACTGCATAGCATAGGGAAATATACTCAATGTTTTGTAATAACCTATAAGGGAAAAGAATCTGAAAAATATATATAAAACTGAATCACTGTGCTGTAGATGTGAAATGAACATGACATTGTAAATCAACTATACTTCAATAAAAAAAGATTAAAAATAATAAAGTACTTCTCTCCATATACATGCACTCTCTATTGTACCGCCTTTACAAACACTTTCTATGGAACTTATCACTATTTGAATTTTACTTCATGTATTTTCCTGAACATGCCTTTAATACCTGTCTCTCCAGGATGGCAGGGACCCCGTGTGTCTTATTCCTGCCACATTTCAAGTACTTTGGCACATATAAGTGATCAATTAAAAAAAAAAAACTGAATTGCTGAATGATGAATACACACACACATATATACTCATACACACATGTGTTTATACATATCCATAATAAGATATGAAAGCAGTGTTGAGTTTCATTAGGGAAATAAAGAAAAAGTAAAGGTCCATTGGGAACTCGAAGGTGGGACAGGACTTTCCTAGCTTTGAGACCAAGAACCACTCGCAAAACGTGGTAACGTGAGTGTTGCAGAGGACGGGCATCTTGTTAGCCCTCTGAGGAGAGGAGGAGGCAGAGAGATGGGCTGGGTGGCTGGGTATCTCAGGGCAGTGAAGCCACACACATAAGAAGGAGGGCAGTAGAATGTCAGGGGGGCGGAATACAGTCCAGACACAGAGTTAAGAGCTTTGGATGTCTGGCAACAGAGTATACTTTTTTCAGCATGCAGTAGGGAATCAGCGGGTAGACTTGCTCCGAGAGCCTGTCCTGGGTCCACTAAAAACAGGTCAAAGAAACAGTAGTATAACCAAGGCTAGGTTCTTGAAATTCCCTGATGATTGATTTTCCAATTGCATTTTCCCTCTCCTCTTCCCCTAGCCCCTGCATATAAACATTTCATTGAAGTCTTCAAGTCATATTACAATCAAACTTAAAGCAAAAGGGGGACTAAACGCATTTGGTTGGCAACAAAGATGATTCCCATAAAGGCAGATTATGCTGACGTGAATGAATATAAAATGAAACAGCAGATATTAAAGTGGGAGAATTGGTGCACCATGCCTTCCGGCGGTAGACTGACTCCAATGCCTGCCTCCCTCTCACCCCGAAGAGCTTAGTTTTATATTGGAATCGTAAAGAAACCCAGGGATTGCCTCTTCACCTTTCACTGTTCTCCCCACGTGGGCTGCAACTCGTGAAATATTCAATAGGCTCAAATCCCCTCCACCACCCGCTAAAGCCAAGCAAGAGGATCAGCCTTCATCAGTGATTCTGGGAAGACCTCCACCCTGCCTCAGCAGCCACGGATGCCTTTCAGCCTCCTGGAAAAGAAATAAAAAATCCCAAAGGCGTGTTGTGGTTTTAATTGGCTTGTTCTCCCTAATCTATGGCACTCATTGTATTTTTATTTAATTCCTGAAGGTCATTATGAAAATAAGCAGCTCTTCTGATCACCAGCCATCTTGGTAACGTCCCCCAAGTGGCTAACTAACTCGTCTTCAGATTCCACAGCACCAGCTGACCCTCCTGCAGATTATTCACGTTTAGGCCAGAGAGCGCTTCTGATGAGTTTGCAAATGGTCTTTGCCTTGCCATGAGGGGGAAAGCAGACGTTCTGAGAGATGAACTCACTGCCTAGGTAGAAGGAGCTGGGAAAGGTAGTGACATTCACTTCACGTACCCCTGACATTAGCTGTTCCAGCCTCCATGGGCGGTCACCTCTATGCAGTAAGTCATGAGGAGTGGGCTTGGGAAATCGATCTCAAATACACACCCTTCCTTATCATCTCTACAATATCAATATCTACATTGTTATCTGTAAGTGGTTACCTTACTGCAAACCTTTACCATCTCTCTTGTGGACTGCTTTCAAATGGCTCTGTGCCAGTCAGTGTCTCATCAGAAAAGAGAAGACACACTCAGTAAGGTGACTGAGAAGTGCTTAATAATGGGACCATTTACAAAGGCTTTGGAAGTGTCTTAGGGTTCTCAGAGACACAGAAGTGATAGAATATATATAGATATATAGAAAGAGACTTATTATGAGGGGCTCACTCTCATGATTATGGAGGCTAATAAGTCCCACAGTCTGCCATCTTCAAGCTGCAGGCCCAGGAGAGCCAGTGGTGTGGTTCCAGTCCAAACCCAAAGGGCTGAGAACCAGGGGAGCCAATGGTGTAAGTCCCCGTCTGAGCCAAAGGCCTGAGAACCAAGAGGACTAATGGCAGGGGGCAGGAACAGATGGATGTCCTGGCTCAGGCAGAGAGCAAATCTCCCCTTCCTCCACCTTTCGGTTCTATTCAGGGCCTAGAGGGATTGGATGATGCCCACCTGCACTGACAAAGGCCTTTATCCTTTACTTAGTCTACCCATTCAAATGCTAATCTCTTCCAGACACACCCTCACAGACAAGCTCAGAAGTAATGTTTTGCCAGCTCTCTGGAAATCCCTTAGCCCAGTCAAGTTGACATATGAAATTGATCATCACAGGCAGGGTTACGGCCAACCAATGATGAAGCACCTCAAAGCTGGCAACAGCAAGGACCTGTCACCATCCTAGGCCTGAAGGGGCAAAGGAAGGGAGGGTTCTATCACCCTGAAAGAGCCACAGCTGTAGGAAAGGGCTGCTCGACAGCTGCTGTGGCTTTCAGGTAGTATTGAATTCAGGGATGAGGCGGCTGGAAGAAGGACCTCAGTCCTTGCCTCCTTTGAAGAAAGAATTTAGCAAAGAGATCAAGACTGTGAAATAGATAAAGCATTTATTAGAAGCAGTGGGCATGTGGAAGAGCACACAGGTGAACTCAGAGTGAGTTGCCCCGGGCAACTAAGGTCGCTTACGGGGGAGGCAGTCTTCCAGGTGGTCTCTGGCCAATCATCTTGCTCGTGCCCATATTTGGCCTGACTCAGGGTCCTTCCTCGTGGGTGTGCGCATCTCCCAGCCAAGATGGATTCCAACGCAAAGGTTTCTGGGAGGTTGGCAGGACATATTAAGGGCTGATGTCGCCTCGCTCCTTGGGCTCCCCCCTAGACTGAGGACACTCTCTGCACATGTGTCAGGCTGGGAAATACCCCTTGACCACAAGAATGAGGAAACTGTGGTCTCTTTGAACCCACCCAATTAGAGCCCAATGCACCTGCTAGTATCTTATCTCAAAGTGTCAGCAGGAGACTGGCTGCTCAGCCTGGGGCCCACCTATCTCCTACCTCAGTATAATCCAGCAGAATAACCTAACTCTGACAAGGCATGACCAAGCATGGAGGTGATGGGGTAATAAATGCTTCAACCTCACCCTCCTTGGACCTGCTAATCTCTTGCAGGTGCCTAACATGGGCAAACCCCATACAAACACCCAAGGGTGCTCCAGTGAAGCAAATCATACGGGTCAGCCTCCCAAGGCACAAGGCAGGGGGGAAAAGCATGGAGAGTGGATCTCAAGGGGCAAATGGAGACTACCGAGTAGCCCCAACTCTTATCCTTGCCCCCAGGCTTCCTTCCTTCCAGCCATCCTTCAAAGGGCTACCACGATTACATGTCTAACTTATAAATATGCTCATGTCACTCCTTTGCTGAAAACCTTTCAATGGCTCTTGATTCCCCTTAGGATAAAACCTAATTTCACGGGCTTCCCTGGTGGCGCAGCGGTTGAGAGTCCGCCTGCCGATGCAGGGGACACGGGTTCGTGCCCCGGTCTGGGAAGATCCCACATGCCGCAGAGTGGCTAGGCCCGTGAGCCATGGCTGCTGGGCCTGCGCGTCCAGAGCCTGTGCTCCGCAACGGGAGAGGCCACAGCAGTGAGAAGCCCACGTAATGCAAAAAAAAAAAAAAAAAAAAAAACAACCAAAACCTAATTTCACCAAGCTGGCACCTGCATTTCTCCCCTGCCTTACTTTATTTCACTCCTTTCTTTGCACTTATATGTTAAATCTGATCAAATACTTATGTAATCTTCCATACACACTGTCCTGTTTCTTACTTCAACATCTTTGAAGAAACACCTTTCCTACCAAACCCCACCCCTCACTCTGGAAGACTTCCTTGACCCCATATGACCCCCTCTTTATGCTTCCATTAAGAGGAAATACCGCCTGCTGCATAACATTATAGACTGGAGACCAACTGCTGGATTTTGAACCCCAGTTCCCTTGTGTTCAAGTTGTATGTCTTTGGACAAGCTTTTTGGCTTCTTCATGCTTCAGTTTCCCCATCTATCAAATGAGAATAATATTAACAGCACCTGCTTAGTAGGGTTGTTGTGAGAATTAAATGAGATAATACAAACAAATTAGCTTTTAACATTAATCTTGATCCTCAGTGAGCATTCCACAGTTCCATTTGTTACATATTACTTCATATACACATGTGATAGCATCTTATTGTAAAATGGTATTTATCTATGTTAAAATGGTCTGTTTATACAGCTGACCTCTCTCACTGGGCTCTAGTGCAGGGATACATCAGAGCCATCTGTGTGCCCTCATGCCTGACATGGTAGCCGAATACAGAGAAGAAGGTTCCATAAATCTTTAGTGAGTTGAACTGAGCTGTCCTCATATATGAATTCAGATGGGCATCCCCAGAAGACAGAGAAAGGAGATGGCAACTCAGGATGCTAATGACGGCTTGATGCCCATATAACTACTCTACAGAAATTTATTCAACAACTGGCTCAAGTTTAAGTACCCTGAAGAACGCAAATGAAGAGAAAGACAGAACTTTAACTTTTAAGCAGGTTGCATTCTCATGGAGCAGCAAAGGAAGTTTATATAGAAAATACACGGTCCTATGATTCTGTTTAGAGATAAGGATATGCATATACAGCTGGGAAGAAAAACACTGGAACATCAAGAATGGGGGGATCAGGGCCTCCCTGGTGGCGCAAGTGGTTGAGAGTCCGCCTGCCGATGCAGGGGATACGGGTTCGTGCCCCGGTCTGGGAGGATCCCATATGCCGCGGGGCGGCTGGGCCCGTGAGCCATGGCCGCTGAGCCTGCGCGTCCGGAGCCTGTGCTCCGCAATGGGGGAGGCCGCAACAGTGAGAGGCCCGCATACCGCAAAAAAAAAAAAAAAAAAAGAATGGGGGGATCAGAGGTGATTTTAATCATGTTATGATTCATTTTTCTCTACATTTTCTACACTGAATATATATTACCTCTGTAGCAGATGCAAATATGTGCTCACCTTAAAATTCACTTAGTCAACCAACCTTTTCTGAGATCTGGCATAAAGAAACTCTATCCTCAGGAGCTCAGTCCAAGGAACGGAAAAAAATCATGCCATAAGTAGCTATAAATCAAAACAGGAAGTTTAGAGCAGAGGAGAGAACATCTGGCTGAATCTAGAAAGTATTCAGAGAGGAGTCTTAAAGGATGGACAAAATTTCAACAGGTACCCATGTAGTAAAGGATATTTCGGATGGAGGAGTGGCACAAAGACAAGAAGGCAGGAAGGTTGCACGTGTGCAGAGGAGTGAAGTGGGAGGATGCCAGAAGAAAATACGGAAGCTCATCATTGCAGAGGGAACACAGAGAGACTGATACAGCATTTTGTAGAGAGGAAAGTAAAAAGGGGGTTACCATGCTATACCTATGGACAATCTGCTAGCAGAATAAAAAGTGTGAGGTCCAACTTGGGATTCCCTCATGCAATCAGAGCAAGTCCTAGTTCAGAGGCTAATGAATCTCTTCAAATGCTATAAATGAAAAGGAAAGGATGGATGGATGGATGGATGGATGGACTGACAGACGGATAGATGAATGGACAGACAAAAATGGATAGATGAATGGACAGATGGATGTATGGTTGGATATATGGATGGATGGGTGGGTGGATGGATGGACAGACGGACAGATGGATGTATGGATGGATGGATGGATGGATGGATATATTCCTATGTTTCTGACTTCATCAATAATCACACAGCCTGGGTTAGTGAAAGAAACACTGAATTTGGAGTTGGAAGCCTAGGTTTGTGTGATACCACTGCACGAACTGGACAGTTTACCTGAGGACAAATCCCAAAGCTTCTATGATTTTCTTTCTTTCTTTGTAAAGTGTGTGTGGATGGCGGTGGGGGGGGGGTCATGATCTGTCCTACTTACATCACATCTAATGTAGAACTGAGAGAAAATAAGGTCATACCTAGCAATGTGCTTAGAAATCTGCAAAGTCCCATGGCTAGTCCTGAAAGCAAATACAATCATGATTCCCGTCATTCAACAATGTACCTTACCATAAATATTTATTGACTGTCTAAAATGTTCCAGGCACAGTGTGAGGTTTTGTGGATAGATTGGAGAAAAAGATGCATTTCATTGCTGCCTTCACAGACCTTCCATTCTAGTCTGAATTTTCCTCGGTTCCCACTAAGCAACAGCAGCACCATTTCCTCTTGCTTCCATTCATTCATTCATTCATTCATCCACTTATTCATTCATTCATTCATGGCAGAGAATTGTGTCTGTCTAGGTAATTGCTATCCTCAGTGCTTAGCATACAGCAGGTGTTCAATAAATACTTGTTGAATAAACATACCACTTGATGCACATTTTATAAGTTTCCTGTCCTCAAGTAAATCATAATCTAGGAGAGCAGAAAAGGGAAATCAACAGAGACCATCATCTGGTGCCATAAGAGAGTATGCACAGGATGTCACAAGAACATGCAAGAGAGTTGAGTTAATGCTCCTCGTTCATCAAAGGTTTGGATGAGGCCATCAGGCAGAGTTTATAAGCTGGACATTTTATAGGTCGAGATCTTGATGTCTGGTGAGGTTAAATGCCTGCATGATGGCATCACGGTGGTGCTAGGTTTAGGAGGCCCCCTGGGGAGGTCAGGGACAGAAGGTGGAGAGATGGCAGGTACAGTGACACAGCCAGGCCCTGCAGCAGCAATGGGAAGAGAAAGTCCCAGGAGAACCCAGACCCCCTCCTTCCCAGCCCCGATCTATCAGCGTTCACCTCTGCCTTTGCCTCCAATCTGCCCATTCCCACCTCCTTTAGGAAATGCATCTTTTACACAAAACTGTTTTCCCTAGCCAAATGGTGGAGATAAATAATATAGTTATGCCTGGTTAAATAAGGGAGGGGAGGAGAAGAATTAAGAGATATTGGCGAGAGGGCAGACAGCAGAAGCAAGAAGAACTACAATCCTGTAGCCTGTGGAACAAAAACCACATTCACAGAAAGATAGACAAGATGAAAAGGCAGAGGGCTATGTACCAGATGAAGAAAGAAGATAAAACCCCAGAAAAACGACTAAATGAAACGGAGATAGGCAATCTTCCAGAAAGAGAATTGAGAAAAATGTTAGTGAAGATGATCCAGGACTTTGGAAAAACAATGGAGGCAAAGATCAAGTAGATACAAGAAATGTTTAACAAAGATCTAGAAGAATTAAAGAACAAACAGAGATGAACAATACAATAACTGAAATGAAAAATACACTAGAAGGAATCAATAGCAGAATAACTGAGGCAGAAGAACGGATAAGTGACCTGGAAGACAGAATGGTGGGATTCACTGCTGTGGAACAGAATAAAGAAAAAAGAATGAAAAGAAATGAAGACAGCCTAAGAGACCTCTGGGACAACATTAAACCCAATGGCATTCGTGTTATAGGGGTCCCAAAAGGAGAAGAGACAGAGAAATGACCCGAGAAAATATTCGAACAGATTACACTTGAAAAATTCCCTAAGATGGGAAAGGAAATAGCCACAGAAGTCCAGGAATCGCAGAGAGTCCCATAGAGGATAAACCCAAGGAGAAACATGATGAGACACATAGCAATCAATATAGAAAAAATTAAAGACAAAGAAAATTATTGAAAGCAGCAAGGGAAAAAAGACAAATAATATACAAGGGAACTCCCATAAGCTTAACAGCTGATTTCTCAGCAGAAACTCTACAAGCCAGAAGGGAGTGGCATGAAATACTTAAAGTGATGAAAGGGAAGAACCTACAACCAAGATTACTCTACCCTGCAAGGATCTCATTCAGATTCAATGGAGAAATCAAAAGCTTTACAGACAAGTAAAAGCTAAGGGAATTCAGCACCACCAAACCAGCTCTACAACAAATGCTAAAGGAACTTCTCTAAGTGGGAAACACAAGAGAAGAAAAGGACCTACAAAAACAAAACCAAGATAATTAACAAAATGGTCATAGGAACATACATATCGATAATTACCTAAAACGTGAATGGATTAAATGCTCCAACCAAAAGACACAGGCTTGCTGAATGGATACAAAAACAAGACCCATATATATGCTGTCTACAAGAGACCCACTTCAGACCTAGGGACACAAACAGACTGAAAGTGACGAAATGGAAAAAGATATTCCATGCAAATGGAAATCAAAAGAAAGCTGGAATAGCAAAACTCACATCAGATACAATAGACTTTAAAATAAAGAATGTTACAAGAGACAAGGAAGGACACTACATAATGGTCAAGGGATCAATCCAAAAAGAAGATATAATAATTATAAATATTTATGCACCCAACATAGGAGTACCTCAATACATAAGGCAACTGCTAACAGCTATAAAAGAGGAAATTGACAGTAACACAATAATAGGGGAGGACTTTAATACCTCACTTACACCAATGGACAGATCATCCAAACAGAAAATTAATAAGGAAACACAAGCTTTAAATGACACAATAGACCAGATAGATTTAATTGATATTTATAGGGCATTCCATCCCAAAAGAGCAGATTATACTTTCTTCTCAAGTATGCATGGAACATTCTCCAGGATAGATCATATCATGGGTCACAAAATAAACCTCAGTAAGCTTAAGAAAACTGATATCATATCAAGCATCTTTTCTGACCACAACGCTATGAGATTAGAAATTAATTACAGGGAAAAAAATGTAAAACACACAAACACATGGAGGCTAAACAATACATTACTAAATAACCAAGAAATCACTGAAGAAATCAAAGAGGAAATCAAAAAATACCTAGAGACAAATAACGATGAAAACACGACGATCCAAAACCTATGGGATGCAGCAAAAGCAGTTCTAAGAGGGAAGTTTACTATACAAGCTTACCTCAAGAAACAAGAAAAATCTCAAATAAACAATCTAACGTTACAGATAAGGAACTAGAGAAAGAAGAACAAACAAAACCCAAAGTTAGCAGAAGGAAAGGAATCATCAATGTCAGAGCAGAAATAAATGAAATAGAAATAAAGAAAACAATAGCAAAGATCAATAAAACTAAAAGGTGGTTCTTTGAGAAGATAAAGAAAATTGATAAAGCTTAGCCAGAATGATCAAGGAAACGAGGGAGAGGACTCAAGTCATTAAAATTAGAAAGAGAAAAGGAGAAGTTACAACAGACACCACAGAAATACAAAGCATTCTAAGAGACTACTACATGCAACTCTATGCCAGTAAAATGGACAACCTGGAAGAAATGGACAAATTCTTAGAAAGGTATAACCTTCCAAGACTGAACCAGGAAGAAATAGAAAATATGAACAGACCAATCACAAGTAATGAAATTGAAAATGTGATTTAAAATCTTCCAACAAACAAAAGTCCAGGACCAGATGGCTTCACAGGCAAATTCTATCAAACATTTAGAGAAGAGCTAAAACCCATCCTTCTCAAACTCTTCCAAAAAATTGCAGAGGAAGGAACACTCCCAAACTCATTCTTGAGGCCACCATCACCCTGATACCAAAACCAGAAAAAGATACTACAAAAAATGAAAATTACACACCAATATCACTGATGAATATACATGCAAAAATCCTCAACAAAATACTAGTGAACAGAATCCAACAACACATTAAAAGGATCACACACCATGATCAAGTGGTATTTATCCCAGGGATGCAAGGATTCTTCAATATATGCAAATCAATGTGATACACCATATTAACAAATTGAAGAATAAAAAACATATGATCACCTCAATAGATGCAGAAAAAGCTTTTGACAAAATTCAACACCCATTTATGATAAAAACTCTCAAGAAAGTGGGCAGAGAGGGAACCTACTTCAACATAATAAAGGCCATATATGACAAACCCACAGCAAACATCATTCTCAATGGTGAAAAACTGAAATCATTTCCTCTAAGATCAGGAAGAAGACAAGGATGTCCTCTCTCACCACTATTATTCAACATAGTTTTGGGAGTCCTAGCCACGACAATCAGAGAAGAAAAAGAAATAAAAGGAATACAGATTGGAAAAGAAGAAGTAAAACTGTGACTGTTTGCAGATTACATGCTGCTATACTTGGAGAATCGTAAAGACGCCAGCAGAAATCTACTAGAGCTAATCAATAAATTTGGTAAAGTTGCAGGATACAAAATTAATGCATAGAAATCTCTTGCATTCCTATACACTAATGATGAAAAATCTGAAAGAGAAATTATGGAAACCCCATTTACCATTGCAAGAAGAAGAATAAAATACCTAGGAATAAACCTACCTAGAGAGACAAAAGACCTGGATGCAGAAAACTATTAGACACTGATGAAAGAAATTAATATACCAACAGACGGAGAGATATACCATGTTCTCGGATTGGAAGAATGAATACTGTGAAAATGACTATACTACCCAAAGCAATCTCCAGATTCAATGCAATCTCTATCAAATTACCAATGGTAATTTTTACAGAACTACAACAAAAAATCTTAAAATTTGTATGGAGACACAAAAGACCCCAAATAGTCAAAGCAGTCTTGATGGAAAAAAACGGAGCTGGAGGGGGCTTCCCTGGTGGCGCAGTGGTTGAGAGTCCGCCTGCCGCTGCAGGGGACACGGGTTCGTGCCCCGGTCCGGGAAGATCCCACATGCCGCGGAGCGGCTGGGCCCGTGAGCCATGGCCGCTGAGCCTGCGCGTCCGGAGCCTGGGCTCCGCAACGGGAGAGGCCACAAGAGTGAGAGGCCCGAGTACCGCAAAAAAAAAAAAAAAAAAAAAAAAAAACGGAGCTGGAGGAATCAGACTCTCTGACTTCAGACTATACTACAAAACTACGGTAGTCAAGACAATATGGTACTGGCACAAAAACAGAAATATAGATCAATGGAGCAGGATAGAAAGCCGAGAGATAAACCCACGCACCCATGGTCAACTAATCTATGATAAAGGAGGCAAGGAAATACAATGGAGAAAAGACAGTCTCTTCAATAAGTGGTGCTGGGAAAACTGGACAGCTACATGTAAAGGAACAAAATTGGAACACTCCCTAACACCATACACAAAAATAAACTCAAAATGGATTAGAGACCTAAATGTAAGACCGGGCACTATAAAACTCTTGAGGAAAACGTAGGAAGAACACTCTTTGACATAAATCACAGCAAGATCTTTTTTGATCCACCTCCTAGAGTAATGGAACTGAAAACAAAAATAAACAAATGGGACCTAATGAAACTTAAAAGCTGTTGCACAGCAAAGGAATCCATAAACAAGATGAAAAGACACCCCTCAGAATGGGAGAAAACATTTGCAAATGAATCAACGGATAAAGGATTAATCTCCAAAATATATAAATGGCTCATGCAGCTCAATATTTAAAAAACAAACAACCCAATCCAAAAATGGGCAGAAGACCTAAAGAGACATTTCTCCAAAGAAG